>NC_138770.1:465410205-465587705 GCF_965119305.1 Pelophylax lessonae | reverse complement strand
GCACGCACCAAAAGTTTCGTTTCCGGTTTCATGTATAAATGTGAGAACGCGGTTTTGTATATTCGCGAATTCGCGAATAGTGAACATACACAACCATTAAGCAGATTTAACTTAGAAAAAGAAATACAAATACATACATTTGTGGACACCAGAAAACTTTATTTAGACACATGAAGACATTTTAAAAAAAAAATTGGAAACATGCTGTTTATTACATTTGTATTTTTCAAACCAAAACAACCTTTGTACAACATTTAGACCATATACATCGACAAAGAGCCCATAATCAACAGATGCATGTGCAGATTGACAGAATTACATAGCTAGTGAGGTTGAAAAAAGACACAAGTCCATCCAGTTCAACCCATGATGCGTGTGTGTTTGCTTTTAACCGTACATTGTGTACCCCTGTATGTTGTGGTCTTTAAGGTGTACATCTAATAGTTTTTTGAAACTATCTATGCTCCCCGCTGATACGACTGCTTGTGGAAGAGAATTCCACATCCTTACCGCTCTTACAGTGAAGAACCCCCTACGCACTTTAAGGTTAAACCGCCTTTCCTCAAGTTTTAGTGAGTGGCCACGTGTCTTATTGTATTCCCTTTCTCTGAATAGTTTGTTCCTTATGCTAGGGTCGCCAGTACAGTATTTGTACATTGATATCATATCCCCCCTCAATCGTCTCTTCTCCAGAGAGAATAGGTTCAGTGCTTGTAGTCTTTCCTCATAGCCGATGTCCTCCATTCCCCTAATTATTTTTGTTGCCCTCCTCTGGACTTTCTCCAGTTCCAGCACATCCTTCCTGCGGACCGGTGCCCAGAACTGGACAGCATACTCCAGATGTGGCCGGACCAGAGTCTTGTAGAGCGGGAGAATAATCTCTTTATTTCTGGAGTGAATCCCCCTTTTTATACATCCCAGTATTCTGTTGGCTTTGCTTGCGGCGGCTTGGCATTGCATGCCACTGCCAAGCCTGTTGTCTACCAGTACCCCCAAGTCCTTTTCCATCCTAGACTCACCCAGAGGTTCACCCCCTAGTGAATAGCTTGCTTTCTGGTTTCTGGCACCCAAGTGCATTACTTTACATTTTTCTACATTAAACCTCATCTGCCATGTGGTTGCCCACCCCGTTATTTTGTTCAGGTCTGCTTGCAAGATTTCCACATCCTGCATAGAAGATATTGGCATGCCTAATTTAGTATCATCTGCAAATACTGAGATTGTACTAGATATCCCCTCCTCTAGATCATTTATGAATAAATTAAACAGGATTGGTCCCAGGACAGAACCCTGGGGGACCCCACTTTCCACACCCGCCCAATCCGAGTACTCCCCATTAATTAATTATGTTAACAGCAATAAATACTTACAGAGAGTCAACACACAACACAGCCAAATCTCACCTCCATAAATAACAAAGGGCCAAAAATGTTACCCATAAAACATGTGACACACAAATATATTGGACCTCTTCGTAGGTCAAATCTTTCCTGATGTCTGAGTGAGCTATATATAATCCAAGCAAACACACCCAGAATGGTAACGCCCAGTCCAAAAATTAACTGTGTGTATCCTGTGTGTTTTGGAGCATGCTCAGTTGCCAAAACAAGGGAAATAGAAATGAGGAATAGAAATGTATGTAGGTGTGTATAGTATATGTGAATTGAAAAAATTCTCTCTTGAAGTTTGCTAGTCATTATTTAGAATGTTTAGATACAGGAATACATACATATATATACAATTACGTGAGAGAGAGAGAAATATATATTTAGGGAAACAATTGAAACACACCTTTTGGGATTTGAGAAGTGAGATTGTGACGATTGAACAGATATGTAAGCCAACAATCTGACTCATCACTCATGAACATCCCTAAATTTGGCGTGGCAATTATATCAGGCGTTCTTATGTGCATTTTGGCTGGCGTTTTCACAGGCGTTTTGACATGCATTTTTTGGGCAGGCATTGTTATATGAAATCACCTACAAAAGCCCCAAAAACAGACCACAAACACGTACATGTGAACGTAGCCCGTTTGGGGGCGTTTGAGGGGGATTTGTCCAGCTCAAGGATCAGCTCCCAAAACAGGCAAAAAATCCAATCCTATTCAGTTCAATGGCCCCTGTTCCCATGTGAGCATTTTGACGGCATGAGGAAAACACCCAACGCTCACTGAGAAATAGCACAATGATTAGGGAGTCTGCCTTCCTGCTGTAGGTTTGTAAGTTCGAATCCGGAAGGTGCCCTCTGTATGGGCAACACTTGGATATCTCCAATCCTCCAAATGTTGACATCATTAATTTTGTTCATGTTTGAAAAAGGCATGTGTATCAGCAAACTTTTAATCCAAAGACATGAACAAAATACAAAAGATGCCCCATAAAGTCAATATGTAGCAATATTGTGAGCTAAAGCTCTATTTGTTTGTTGGGCATACTTTGCTAATTAGCCAAGTATAAGGGATATATATATATATACCTTCAGTTAAATGTGTAGTAAAATGGTAACACTTGGCCATACCCATATGGAAGAAAAGGTAGTATTTGCAATATATTTCTAAAAACATTCTTTGGAAACACATAAAATATTGTCAAAATTGTGACATTTCCTTGATATGTGTGAAATGCTAATAATCTTTCTTTGAAATATGTTTTACATCTATTTTTTTTCTATCTGACGACCAATTCCCCAATGTAATATTTTGTGGGTTTTTTCAGAGAATGTGGAGGTTCTATATAAACACTGTAGATTTGACTGCTATGATTTCGGAGTTAGCAGGAAAGGTGTATGGAATGTGATGGTGTTTACTAAAGGATCCCTTGTTGGAAGTGTGCATGTTTTTCCAATTCCGCCGGTTTTTGCCATTTTCTATGGGCGAGACAGCGGATTTGCAAGCGGTATTCAAAAAAAAATTGACCCAAAATCGCGCTGGCGACATTTTTTGAGCCAATTTGACGTTGCGCATGCGCACATTCGCGAGTTCGCAGCTCGCGGCTGGAGGAGCTGTTTAACCTTTCCACACTTTCGCAGATATCTCTCTTTCTAAGTCAGTTTTTGAGATTTTTTAAACGCAAGTGATCTCCAAATTGACTTCCACACCTTCCACAGTGATTTGGGATTTTTGGGGGTACAGGGGAAAATTTGACTAAACTTTAGTCGAGCTTTTAGCTGGCGTGGTTTTAAGTCGCGCTCTGACCATATTGCATCTTAATGAATCTCACACTAGGCGCTATTTTCCGCCCGCCGTTCTTTGAATGCCAATTTCAGACTTAAATAATCGCCGCTTCGCAAAATCACGCCGAAACGCCAATTCGCCGTACTATGAATCAGGCCCTTAGTGAGTTGGCATATTTACTATGGTTTAAACCATTTTATCTCTTTATTGGCAATAAAAACTGACAGGGGTTTCTAGGTCTTCTCCACTGTATCTATCCCACTGGATATCACATGAGATAAATATTGCATATTTTGATGAAATACTGTACCGCATTTAGTAGAGTTTTTTTGTGAACTGGAAAAAATTTCTTTAAACGCTATGAGCTATTTTCCTGCAAATTTTAACCACTTGCCGACTGCCCGCCGCAGGTATACTGTGGCAGGCTAGCTCAGGTGTGCACTGGAGGAGAGCTCGCACCCCCATCCACGGGGCCGGCTGTTGCGATTGCTGCCAGGCACCCGCGATCACTCCCCGTGGAGAATGACGGTCTGCTGTTGTAAACACAGGAGACCGTTGTTCTCTCTGGAATCAATACAGAGCGTCTGCGATCCTCCTATTTAGGATCACAGGTCTCCGTGTTGATTCCAAAAGCCCATCCCCCTCACAGTTAGAAAACACACCCTAGGCATACACCTAAGCCTTTGATCGCCCCTGAGTTAACCCCTTCCCTGCCAGTGTCATTATTACAGTAACAGTGCATATTTTTAGCGCTGATTACTGTAGTAATGTCACTGCCCCCCCCCCCCCCCCAAAATGTCAAAAATGTCAGTTAGGGGTCTGATCTGTCCACCACAATGTCACAGTCCCACTAAAAATCACAGATCGCGCCATTACTAGTAAAAAATAAATAAATAAATACATATGACATAAATCTTTCCCCAAGTTTGTAGATGCAATAATGTTTGCGCAAACCAATTAAAATATGCTTATTGGGATTTTTTTAACCAAAAATATGTAGCAGAATACAAATTGGCCTAAAATGATGAATGAATTTGATTTTCCAAAAAAATTTTTATTGGGAATGTTATATAGCAGAATGTGAAAAATATTGTTTTTTTTTTTCAGAATTGTCGCTCTTTTTTTGTTTATAGCGCAAAAAATAAAAATCGCAGAGGTGATCAAATACCACCAAAAGAAATCTCTATTTGTGAGAAAAAAGGACATCAATTTTATTTGGGTACAGCATTGCATGACCACACAATTGTCCGTTAAAGTAACTAAGTGCCGAATTGCAAAAAATGGCCTGGTTATCAAGGGGGTAAAACCTTCCGGTCCAGAAGTCCAAATACTGCTTTGCGAATGGAGCTCAATAATGAGTACAAGTCAGTAACAGGTGCATGCTCTGCTTTAGGCACCCCAAGCTTATAAACATAAAATTAAAAAAAAAAATTATGATAATTGAAAACCTCAGAATTCTACCCCTAAAACAATAGCTCACTTTTTTATCAACATATAATATACAACATACTCCCAAAATAAAATGAAAACCACAAAATATTTCCCCCTGAATTGAAAATCAATTTTGAGTGAAAACGTGGCAGCAAAAAAGCTAGCAATCGGAATTAAAATACAGCTTTCTAACTGATAATAATCTTTTCCATGCAGTTTGTAAGTTTTTTACTTTGCTTTTTCTACAATAATTCAGATGTGAGGGGGCTGGTTTATACAAAAGCCAACTTCTTTGCCCTTTTAGGCTTATTGGCCATAGTTAAAAAGCCATGCTGTGCATTGTGGTTTTAAAAAAATATCCCAAGTGATTCTACACAAAAATATGCTGGGACCCGGAATCTTGAACCTACAGTTTTTCCCTCAAACCCATGGTGGCAGCAAACCAGAACCTCATACCTAATATAGAGTACACATTTTAAGTTATTAGACAACTATCATGCAGCCCACTATAAAGTCTGCAGCTATCACCTAGCATTTTCTAACGTGATTAGCTACTCCCCCCTTTTTCTCCTGCCCCTGAGGAGAAGTAAAAAAAATAAGGGGGGGGCCCGGGCAGTTTTTTTTTTAACTTGGTAGTTGCATCCTTACATAGTTACCCCTATGGCCCCTTTCACACCTGTCCGTTCCATTTTCTGCTCAGCGGGGGATCGATCCGCCGATCCCCACTAAGCAGGCGGATGACAGCTCCGTCTCTGCTCTGTGTGTGGAGCCAAAGGTGTCCGATCCTCGCTGTTCTCTATGGGGGAGAGGCGGTCCGTTCTCATCCGATCCGCCAGACGGATGGAAAATAGGGTTTCGATCCGTCCGGATTTGAGGGACAGGATCGGGTGTCAGCGGACATGTCTCCGCTGACATCCACTGCCCCATAGAGATGCATGGGGCATCTGTTCAGATCCGCCTGAAAAACTGACAGGCGGTTATGAATGGTCTGCACATGTGTGAAAGTGGCCTATGGGGAAGATTTATTAAAACTTGAGCACTCCGAATCTGGTGCAGCTGTGCATGGTAGCCAATCATGTTCTAACCTCAGATTGTTCAATTAAGCTTTGACAATAAAACATGGCAGCTGATTGGTTACTATGTAGAGATTCACAAGGTTTTGCATGCTCCAGTTTTAGTAAATCTCCCCCATAGTTAGTGAGGTTGAAAAAAGACACAGTCCATCCAGTTCAACCAATGATGAGTGTGTTTATGTTTGCTGTCCTCTGATATCTTTGATGTTTGACGGTGCTTTATATTAGATGAACCTACAGTATGTGCATATAGTATTAAAATGACATGAGATTAACGTAACAATGAAAATTATCCAAGCCAATAACATTAATGAAACAAAATATTCCTCTGTAGATAGATGAATACAGGCGGTCCCCGGGTTACAAACAAGTTAGGGACTGTAGGTTTGTTCTTAAAGTGGAGTTCCACCCTAATTTAATACTTACCTCCATCTTCTCGCTCCGGGTCACCTGAAAAAGAAATGGATAATCGCATATTTTTTTTTTTTTTAACTTACCTCGTAGCGAAGAAAATATACTTACCTTACTTCCTTCTTCCTCCTTCCTCGGCCGCGGCCCGTCGTCACTTCCTGGCTCTGCAATGATTCCTGGGAGCTGAACGTCATCGCTCCCAGGAATCATTGCGCCTGCACCGGCTCCGACGTCAGTTCCGGGTCGCGCGCGTCATCCCCTTCTAAACAGCTTCTGTGCATGCCCAGAAGCTGTGGAGGGATGACGCGCGCGCACCGGAAGTGACGGCGGGTCCGGCGCAGGGCATCGTGGGACCGAAGAAGGCGGAAGAAGACGCCGGAGGGGATCTCGCTGGCTTCAAGCTGCCCACATCTGAGATGGCAGCGCTGGACAAGACGTTTTCAAGGTAAGTATTTGTCCTAACAGGTAAGTGCAACCCGGGACAGATCAGAGGCTAGCCATTGTGGAATGCACTAGCCCTGACTGTCCCGGGGGTATTTTAAAAAAAAAAAAAAATCCAGGGTGGAACTCCGCTTTAAGTCAAAATGGTTTGTAAGTCGGAACAGGTACATTTTTTAAGTTTAGCTCCAGCCAAAAGAATCCTTTTTAAGTTGTTTTGGATAGCATAGGGAAGGTTTAACACTCCTATACCATTTGTTTTGCGGTCTGTACCCCTGTTCAGAAGATTTCACCTCACTTTCTGTCTCTATGACAACTGGATTTTGAAAATTTTGGGTTGTTGTGGAAGCAAGGATTGGTGATAAAGCTTCAGTGGGGGACACCTTTTTCCCATGATAACTCTTACAGGCCGTTCCTAGGAGGAGATTTCTCCTCACTTCCTGTTGTCTCTCTCCATTTGTAAGTAGGAGTCATTTGTAAGTCGGATGTTTGTAACCCAGGGACCGCCTGTAGATAGATATCCATTTACTAAAGAAGTAGAGAATCCTCACTTTAAAAAGTGAATGTTCACCCAGCGTAGCAAATAAGGTGAGTCTGTGTTCACTTCCAATCCACTCCAAACATCCAATTATGTGAATGTAAAGGTATTGTATTCACACAGGTTAATTTACTAAAGGAGTAGAGACTGTACATTTATCAAAGTGAATGTTAGTAAATAAAGTAAACCTGTATTCACTTTTAGTCTCGGTTCACACTTGTGCGATGCGGGAAGGCTGCAAATTTGCAGCCTGTTCCCGCATCGCATCCGCACATCTGGCAGTTCACACTGCCATATGCGATACACAGGGGGTGTCAATTAAATGTTAACGACACCCCCAATTTGATCGCATATCGCAGTGCGATCTGACAGTTCGCACAGGATCGGATCGCACAAGTGTGAACCACTGTGCGATCCGATCCTGATGCGGCTGAAAAAAAGGGTCATGTGCGAGTTTGGTGCGGATACAGTGCGAATTCAGCCATACAAAGTGTATGGCTGAATTCGCATCCGCACATCCGATCGCATGTAATGAAGGAGCAGTGCGCTCCGAATTACATGTGATCGCCGCAGCCGCAATAATGTGAACCGGCACTAAATACCCAATCATGTAACAAAAAAACAGAATATTTGCTAGCAGAGGAATGTGTATTCAAAGCAAGCACAGCTTCACCTTATTTACCGACATTTACTTTGTTAAATTAACATTTTCTACTTTTTCTGTAAATCATTCCCAAAATGAACAATTTTACCTTATTCATAAATGAACACACTTTCCAAACTGTACATTCACCACGCTTGCTGAATATTTTCTACTTAGTAAATCAATCCCTATATACACAAAAACACAGACACCAGACATGAATCTGGTACAGTTGTAGTTACGTATCTTCTTAGATTAACTAATGTGTTATATCAGCAACATAAACTATGTACTGATATGCCGTATACTGGTCACACTAAGTTTATTATTGCAACTTCTTACATAAAGGATAGTGGTAGTTAAACATGGAAAACAAAATCATAGCTTTTACACTATTTCTTTTTATCTCCAGCATGTGTCTAAAGAGGCTGGGAATGTTTAAAGAGATCCCATTGAACAGTTTCCTGTCCATTGTCACCTTTCTCCTTCCATTCACAGATTCTCACAGAAAGTAATAAAGCACCCCCACAACATACAGCACAGACACTGTCAGCAAGTCTACTTTTACACACAATTCTGAGAGATGGGCATGAATAGATTTAGAGTACAAACAAGCACTTTCTCCTACATTGCATTGACTAGTTTTGTGAGGTTAAAATGAACCGATTTGTGTAATGTGAGCATATTCAACGTTATAATTCACTAGTTGTGATTAATTGGTTTTCTTTTTCTTATTTTTTCTTTAGTTTTTTTTTTTTTAGTTTTTTAGTTTTTATTATTTCATTAGTTTTTTTTTTATTTTTTATTATTTCTTTAGTTTTTTTTTTTATTTCTTATTTTCTCTTTTTAAGGGTAGTGTACAAAAACAGAAGTACATTCATATAAAGGTACAGCAGTTTTGTACATTATGAGTGTGACCTAGTATAAATATTGTAAATATATTTGTTGTTGTACTGCAGATAAAAAAATGTACATTATGTGGTAGTAACCACCTTTTCAACAAGATGGCATAGGAAGTGGGTATTTTAGGGGGTACAGAGCTGGTCAAGGGGTTTCTGGGGTGGGGGTTGAGTAGGCACCCAGTCCTATTGTGTCTCAAATGAATATGACAGAAGAAAGTGGAGCCATCAGGGTTCTAATAGCATGCAATCACAGCCTGATAGTTGTAGGTGTTTGCTTTTAAAAGTTTTTAAAAGTTTTTACTGCTTAATATTTACAGTCATAATAACCACATGTGATAAGTTAGGCTACAAACGTATTCATAGAAAAAAAAAGTATCAATAATATTATATTTTATTTATTAGTTTTTAAACAAAATCTATAATCTATACAAGATTACACACAACTAATTATGCTCATTTTTTTATTTATTTATTTTTTGCTAAATCTATCAATTCCCATACCAATATTATAGTATGATAGTACAGTCACTATGGGCATAACCACAATAAATGCTGTACTGAATTATTGCACTGTATGCAGTATCCAGGCACAGAGATGTGTTTGTCTATATGCAGCTGAAAAAATATCAAATGTACTAAGCACCATAATATTTTACTTAACATCGCATGACAAATTTAGCATGAATTTTTAAAAGTAAAGCTAACAATTGTGGTTCTTCACCCTGCCCCAGAATGTTGCATTAGATATGACAGATTCACATTAAACTTAAATTCTGTACATAGTTTGGTTAAACTCCCTCACTCTCAGGAAAAGGAATTTAAAATTAAAATTTGACCAGGTGTCATCCCTACTTAATTGAAGACAGGTTATTTGGCCTGACACACCATTTCCTCACTGCACCAGAGCTCTTTGATAAAGGTGCAAACATTTGGAGATTTGCATAAAGTTCCTCTGACTTGCAATTAACTTCAGAAGATTATCACAGTGTGCAGGACAGACCAATCAAAAGGCTTATTAACACACATCAAAGGGTACTTTAGCCAATCAGCAAACTCCTGACCCTGCTAGTGATGTCATCAAACTAAAGCCCTGCCTATTTAATGGAAAGTAAAGTAATAAAATCCTGTTTAGTTAAACCTCAAGCTGACACAAGCCATTATCTGTGGATTTACTATTGCCAAAGACATTAACTACTGATCACACATATTTGACAGAATCCTGATAACACTTCTATATCTCTATTGGATCTGCTGAAGTTATTTTACTAGTTTTGGAGGAGCACGGCTGGAGGGATGAGCTTAAGTGCAACAGATAGCTGTGGAAAGAATTTGCAGTACCGAGTAGATCATCTTCTCAGTGCAGTGGAAAATGAACTTCAAGCTGGCAGTGAGAAGGGGGATCCCACAGAAAGAGATCTTAAAGTTACTCTGGAGGACCAGGAACTGTGGATGAGATTCAAGGAGCTCACCAATGAGATGATTGTCACTAAAAATGGAAGGTAGGAGTAAGACTATATAGTAAGACGTTCTTTCTTGGCTCTGGAAATTCCTCTAATTTCCTTGAACACAGGATAAGCTATACATTTTTCCACGTTTCCTATTAACATTTATTACAATTACCGATGTTAAGATAAATACATTTTTAGAAAAATATTCTTATTTACCTTCCAAAGAAAATAACAATGATAGACAGACATTCCGTGAAATGCTTTGTTTAATGCTTAATGTCAAAAAGGTCTGATAATATTAATAGCTGTTTCATGTTGTTATAAATTTCTATGCAGAAACCATACAATAAAGATGGATAGACTGCTGATTCCAATGTGATTGCTGCATTGAAGCTGGTTTACTAAAGGAGTTAAGAATCTTCACTCATTAAATGTAGCTGTGTTCGCTTTAAATGCCCAATCATGTGCCAATGAAGTAAACAGGAATTTTGCTTTTCCACATGATTAGATAAATGAAGTTAATCTTTACTTAAGTAATTGAATGAACATTCCTAATTCCTTTAGTAAATCAGCCTAATTTTGTCAGCCTGATCTACACCATAACCAGCTTTAGACGTGAAAGATTCACATAGATAAACTATAAATCTGTTAAACCCCTAAAACTATATTTTAGGGGTTTAACAAATTAACCTCCTTGATACATAAAACATATACTATATAATATAATAATATAAATATATAACTATATATATATATAATATATTATTATAAACATATACTATATATAAGAATAGGCAATTAGGGTACATAAACAATATGTGTTTCTAGAAAGCCTAGTAACACATACATTTTTCCAATACTTAGTGCTCATTTACACTAGGCATGCCGGGACTGAATTGGGCACTCCTACGCTGGTGTTAAATTAATATTAGAGTAGAGAAATTTCAAATAGCTTAGTGAATAAAGTGAAGCTCTCATAACCTAAATGATCAAATTAAGTGCAAAACAAAGTCCATTAAGATCAATCCCATGCACGGGAAAAGTTGGAATTTCAATTTCCATCTAAAGTGACTAGATAATCGAAGTTAACTTATCTTTGCTATATTCACCAAAGTTTTTGATATATAAACATTCTCTACCTCTGTAGTATATCAAGTTCATTGACTGCAAAGAAAGTTCAAAGACAAGACCACAAATGTGAACAGCACTGTAGTGCACACAGGATAGATTATCTGTACACAAAAGTCATTTGTAGACTGAGATAACATGAATGTACAGTATATAACTGGAAACTATATAAATGTATAAGAGGTCATTTCATGGATGAATCATGTGGCTCCAGTAGCAAAGTAATTAAAGCTGCTTCTCAGTAGATGAGCTCTTTGACCTTAAATTAAAGACAAAAGAAGGCACTGAGTTGAAAGGTAATAAACAAGGAGGATAGTTCATTTCCTTTCTAACACCTCCTTTTGAATCACTTTATTTGTCTTTTGATAAAAAGACACAAGGCCTAATTTACTAAAGTTTGGCTCACACGCTGCCCATTAGGTTGAGCAGTGATTGGCCTCCTTTGCTGGGTACATGATTATTTTTCATATTTACTTGTGTTATTGTGTTATGTTGTGTTCTATTATCTCATGGGAGATAAATGCTTTGTTCAGCTGTCTGATTCTGGGATACAACCTAGTATGGCTGATCAAGTAGCAAAAACACAGATTAAGAATTTGTCATTATAAGCAATATCCAGCACATATCTTAACTCTACAGACAAGCATACACTGAAAGCAGCTCTAAAATTTCAGATGCAAATTTTAATAATATTAATTGTAATAATAATTATTATTATTGTAACATAATTGTAAATGAATCCCAAATTAGTATGTCAGTTCACATAATTAATAATAAATATATTCGTTTTATAACTGGTATTATTATTCATACAAAGTGTCTCTCTTACAAAAAGAACACACTTTTAAATATATTTAAGTTATCTATTTAAAAAAAAAATTGCAATGATACCACAGATTAAATGTTGTTAAATAAGGTATTCCGGTAATAATATATTAACTCATTGTAACTATTCATTTCAAAGACTAAAAACTTTGAATGCTCAGAAGTAAATTACCAAATATTAAAATTAAGTAGCATTCAAAACAAGACTGGATTCAGGTCTAAAAATCCATTATTTCCTTTAAGGTAAGGACACATTTTGTACCTTCTCTGTGATCTGGTGAGTTATGGGACAGATGCTTGACGTAAATGATTTTAAGTCTATATAATGGGTTATAGTAGCATTTTTGCTATACATCATTGCATGACCTTGCATGATCTTTCCTTGTGCTTTGACAATATATAAAGCTTTGTTATTGACTTACAGATCTTATTTTCTTGATTTTTACATTGTATATTGAACAAAGAAAATATTTTCTTTCTTTTTTTTTCAGACGAATGTTTCCTGTGTTGAAAGTGAGTGTTTCAGGCTTGGACCCAAATGCTATGTATACTTTCCTGCTTGATTTTGTAGCGGCAGACAACCATCGATGGAAGTATGTAAATGGAGAATGGGTGCCAGGAGGAAAACCAGAGCCTCAGGCTCCCAGCTGTGTTTATATTCACCCTGACTCTCCCAACTTTGGAGCTCACTGGATGAAAGACACTGTCTCTTTCAGTAAAGTCAAACTCACCAATAAAATGAACAGTGGAGGCCAGGTAATAAAAACCACCTAATAAGGTGTTTACAGGAGGGGGAGAAAGGTGGATAGGACTGTTGCTGTAAAAGTTGTGTGGGAAAAGAGGTGTGAAACTTCTGCCCATATTAAAATATTCAACCAAATAACCAATGTAAAAATTTGTTGTCTACCATATTTTTTTTGAAATTTTAGAAAAAGCTGATTTTTTTTTTATAGCAAGTAATACCAATGGTGCCCAAGCAATGCAATACATTGGCATGTATTTACCAAAGGAGTGAAGAGCTACACTTAGCATTCTTAATAAATATGTTCAGTTTAAATGACCAATCATGTGCAGGGAGAAAAATAAAACACACACACAAATGTACCTTGCCCATAATTGGATGATTAAAATGAACACAAGTTAACATTTTGTGCACCATCCCTTTGTTATTTAATATATAAATGTATTTCCGCATAGTTAATGAAAATGTGACATTTCTCAATCTTTTCAGATAATGTTGAACTCTTTACATAAATATGAGCCCAGGATTCATATAGTGAGGGTTGGAGGACCCCAACGGATGATTACCAGTCATTCCTTTCCCGAAACTCAGTTCATAGCTGTGACAGCTTATCAGAATGAAGAGGTAAGTGGAGTTCATGTAGTTCTGCAATCTTATGCTATCTGATCTGAATGAGTCTTCAAGGATGAGTGCATTTATAATAAAATAATATAATATAATATAATATAATATAATAATATTACTTTATTCTATAGCTATCAGTAAAAAGTAATTTTCATTGTACACAATGCACAGGACCTGAGAAGCAATTACAACATCAATACAAAAATTGTGCACATTTACTGTAAGCCATCATATGGGGAATGCCTAAAAGAAATAATGCTATTCTCCAAACTTACTTTGACACATACCCTAGAAGATGATGTGTGCAAAAATTAGCTGAGATGTAATATAGGCTGTACTGGCCTTGGAAACAAATGCAGTGAAAAGCTGCTAATTTTTAACTTTTTGTGGTTTTTATTATGCCTATTTTTTGGAGGGTTGGGGATGTTAGTATTTTAAAATACAAGCACCAATCCTTTAATTTGTACAAAAAATGGTATTTAGTTATGACATATCCATAAGCTATATATTTTTTTCTTTCTTTTCCAGATTACAGCTCTTAAAATTAAGCACAACCCATTTGCAAAGGCATTTCTAGATGCTAAAGAAAGGTAAAAATGATTGTACATACGTTTTATTTTGCTGATTGAGCTAGAGTATAGGCACTAAAAAAATACTTAGCCCAAACTATCTTTTTACCTTATTTGCCTGGGAGGGAGATAATAAAGGCTATATGTAGAAGTGAATGTATACTGGCTTTATCTAACGATAAGATGTGGTCTTTCTGTTTGACGATCAAATACATTAGTAAAATACATTTGTTTCCTATGGGAACTTTCAGATCTCATTTACCAGGTTCCAGTCTCCAAAGTCTAGTATAGATCCACAAAGAAATGAAATAAAATATGGTGTTTTCACCTTTTTTTATTTTTTTTTAAAATGACTCTTGTCATCAAGTATAGCATGCACATATCTGTAGCAGCCTGAAGTCCCTGCAGCAATTCCTGAATACTGGGTATTTCTGATTGGCAAAATTTGACACTTCCTGGAAATGTGAAAGCTTGAACCATTCCGTCCCACCTCCTACATGTTCCTATTGGACACTCACTGTGACAAGCTGTCCTACTGGCCAATTAAATTGGCTTCACATGCTGCGAGGTCTTACAGGCTGCTGCAATCAAGTGCAGGTACTTAGACAAAGGCACTTTACACTTTTTTTTTTAAAACAAAGTTACTTTAATTTACAGATTTTCCAAACAGCCTATTAAACCTACGCTATTATGCGCAAATGATATTGTTTATTTTTTTAATAAAAAAATAATATGTATACATTTGTATTATCTAACAAAAGCACAATGTTAGTATTACTGTTAATCAGACTTCAGTCTTGCATTACAAGCCACATTTTCTATGCAAAGAAATCTGACTTTTTCATGACTCCCATCCCGCCACCCTTCAAACATCCTTTATTGTTCATCTTAATGGCAAAGGCAAGGCTTACATTATGTGTGTAAAGTTCCAAGAATTTGACGGCACATTTACTCTATTTGGTTTACGTGAATAGTCTTCAAGAAGCAATTCTGACGACTCTATAGGTGACTCGCAAACACAACACTTTGGAATGTATCATGGGAAGCAGATGCTGTGCATAATGTGGGGACTACAGAGGCTTGTTTGGAAGGCACATATATTGAAAGGCTCTGTTCTATTTAGTCATTTATCCACTTCTTTAAAACTATTACCGGTTACCATACAGCTAGTTCATCTTTCCTGGAACACTGTTAGGATCTGTGATCTTCTTGGCTTAAGATCATGTTTGCCTAAAATAATTGAATATATTAAAATATTGAAATGTGGGAGCCGCCCTTGTTGCTTTGTTATAAAAGGGAAAGATTCCAAGGCTGTTGTCCTGATCCTAACTTGACTGTCTGGAAAGTCAAAGACTTAGAACACCAATTAACTTCTGAAATGCCAACTTCTACCAAACGTGCTTGTAATAGGTGAGTGACTCACTAACCAAGACCTTGTTTACATGGGTGTAGCATACGCTCGTACGACGGCTGTCTTTACCCGCACAGGGATGCAAAGTTGTTGTGTGCACCCTTGTGCAGGTAATCCCATTAATGTCAACTGGGATGCAGAGGCTGTACAAACACAGCTGTTGCTCCCAATTTGACATCTGTGCAGGTGCACAGCCCCAAAATGTGCCCTGACCACATTTAGTCCCGTGAACCCGCACATATGCCAAATTGGAGCAGTGGCTGTGTCCATGCAGCTGCTGTATCCTAATGGAAATGAATGAGGACTGTATGAACAGTGATGCAAGGAACACCTGTGCATCCCTGTGCATATAAACATGAACCTTGCACTGGTGTATGCAGTAGTATGTCCATGTGAACAAAGCCTAAGAATGATCAGGAATCAGGATGACAACCTTGAGGCCTGCTACTTTTAAACAATCAATGATTCCCCATTGCCACTAGAGGACTAAGCCACAAATTTTATTGAGTATGCAACAAACTCCACTGATTCTCTGACTTTGCTTGGTCCTGTTACAATTAACTTTATATTAACATAAGTGGAAGTAATGAGCAAACTAGGCAAATTGCAATAAACTCAGGAAAAAAATGTGTTATACCCTAACATGCTGTTGCACAACGCTAAGTCTAGCAGATCTTGTCACTTTTTCAAGGCTAGTTTCCAAGCCTTTAGTAAAAAGGGCCTGAGTAGCTAGGTACTGCTATGGGGGACATGTACCAATGCAGAAAAAAAAAATGGTAAAAAATATTGATCAGCAGGGAGATGGTCTTTTAACCACTTGACCTCCGGAAGATTTACACCCCTTCATGACCAGGCAATTTTTTGCGATACAGCACTGCGTTACTTTAACTGACAATCGAGCGGTCATGTGAAGCTTTCTTTTAGTGGTATTTGATCACCTCTGCATTTTTTTTTTTTTTTGCACTATAAACAAAAAAAGATCAACAATTTTGAAAAACAAAAAACGATATGTTTTACTTTCTGCTGTAAAACCTATTCAATAAATAATTTCAAATATCAAATGTCTTCATAAATTTAGGTCAATATGTATTCTGCTACATATTTTTGGTTTATAAAATCCCAATAAGCCTATATTGATTGGTTTGCGCAAAAGTTATAGTGTCCAGAAACTATGGGACATTTTTATTTATTTTTTTACTAGCAATAGCGGTGATCAGCAACTTAGAGTGGGACTGCGATATTCAGTCACTGAAACTTTTTGGGGACTGTTGACACTAATACAGTGACCAGTGCTATAAAAAATGCACTGTCACTGTACTAATAACACTGACTGGGAAGGGGTTAACATCAGGGGCTACCAAAGGGTTAACTGTGTGCCTAGCTAGTGTGTTTGTGTATTGTGGGAGGTGCTTTCACTAGGGGAAGGCATGGATCCATGTCCTTGTTTTGCAGAAACACAGAATCCATGCCTACTGAAAGAAGGAAAATCTGCCTTGTTTACATAGGCAGACCTCCATCATGTCTCTCTCTGCAGGGGGACTGGCGGGTGGCGGAGCCCCCTACCTGGAAGAGGCGGATCACCTATATATATATAGGTGATCCGGCACAGAGGTGCCACCCTGTAGCAGTAAAACTGCAATAGGGTGGCTCTTAAGGGGTTAATACAGCTTTTAAGGCAACAGTGAAAATCTCCAATTGAAATGGTTCACTGCTATGGTATCACTGCTCAAAGACAGAACCAGGTAACCTCTTTGACAAATATGATCATGACCATATTTAAATTATGATGTCACCCAGGTTCCTCAATGCTGTTTTTCACACTCCAGCATCACCAGGTAGTTGTCATTCGTAACAGGAGAAGTGGTGGGTCTACATTGTCATGCACAGTTCATCCTGACTGAAGTAGATCTACATTGCCACTTTGATGTTGGATTTGCATTTAGGAACTTGTCGGTTTTTCAAAAAAAGAAGGACTTGTTCCATGGTGTGGGTGATTTTACCTACTATTTCCCATTTTTGTGAGATTATCAAGGAGTACTGTGTAATCCATACTCATTCATGTGGGAAGAGGGGTGAGCTGGATAACTAGGAGCCCTCTTTTCTCAGAGGGGCTTTCAGACTCTTAAACGACCCCCACACCCCTTTGGGAGGACAGGATGTGGAGGTGATGCCAGGATCTTGGAGATGAGCTCCTTTTCATATTTATTGGGGGACAAAGTGCCTTGCAATGGATTGGCCACTCCCCAATGCAAGGTACCCTTCCTTCTGATGTTAAGGGGACTATTGCCTGCTTGGTTCAGGAGAGGAGATACATGTTTACTGGCCTTCTTTCCTGGCCTGCCAGGCTGCATACCTATAAAAAAAGAATGAGTTTTTAGTGGGATCCCACTTTTTTTTTATTTTTTAGTTTGACTAACTCAAAAGCTCATCCATACTTAGCGGTATCTTGCAATATTGTCGGGTGTTAATGTAAAAAAAAAATATATATATATATATATACATATATGTTATGTATATTGTGTTTTTTTAATAAACACACACCCATTGCAACACATTGCAAGATACCAATTAAAAAAGTATTGTGTTCAAATACATTTTTTTTTAACAACAGCTGCTCCTATATTTGTATCCTCACAGGTTCCCTTTAATGCACCAGGAACACCTGAATATTGTTACATAGATTTTGCTAAAGTGGATAGATGTATTTACATCCTATTCTCTCCTTTCTCTTACATATTTTTTCAAAACCTAAAGTATATCCATAGCCAAATCGGTGTGCTTTTCTCTACTTCAGATGGGTGAGGGTTAAAACCTCTGTTAGATTTTTCTTGCCATTTCGCACTCCATTGCATAATTTTTTCCTCCATTTCCTTTCCTGTGGACACAACCGGAAATAAGAGAATTTTTCAATTAATGGAAATCCCTTGTTTGCCAATTATCACTGAAACAATTGCCCCGACTGGAATATGTCCCTCTATTGCTGTTCTGGTGACATATCAAATTTTTTTTTTATCATCAGTATATCATCAGAGAGTGAATCCTCAGAGGGGCAAAGACAACATTAAGTTCTGGACTGGAAAAATTTGCCCCCTTAATGACCCTTAATGCCCCCTTAATGACCCGGCCATTTTTTGCTATTCAGCACTGCGTTATTTTAACGGAAAATCGTTTGACACTGTACCTAAGTAAAATTGTTGTCCTTTTTTCCCACAAATAGAGCTTTCTTTTGGTGGTATTTGATCACCTCTGATTTTTAATTTTTTGCGCTATAAACAAAAAAATGTGATATTTCTGAAAAAAAAAACTAAACAATATTTTTCACATTCTGCTATATAACACTCCCAAAAAAAAATAATAAATAAATAAAAAAATGTCATCCTTTTAGGCCAATTTGTATTCTGCTACATATTTTTGGTACAAAAAAAATCGCAATAAGTGTATTTTGATTGGTTTTCCCAAAAGTTATCGTGTCTATAAACTAGGGGAAAGATTTATGTTATTTTTATTTATTTATTTTTTACTAGTATTGGTGGCGATCTGCGATTTTTACCGGGACAAGATTGTAGCAGACAGCTCGGACCCCTAACTGACATTTTTGACAATTTTTACTACAGTAATCAGTGCTAAAAATATGCACTGTTACTGTAATAATGACACTGGCAGGGAAGAAGTTACCCTAGGGGTGATCAAAGGGTTAAGTGTGAGCCTAAGGGAGTGTTTACTAACTGTATAGGGGATGGGCTTGTGAAATGATCATGGAGACCTGTGATCCTATATAGAAGGATCACAGGAGCTCTGTGATCATCTCAGAGAGAAGCATGGTCAGCTGTGTTTACAACAGCCGGCCGTCCTTCTCTCTCAGCGGGGAGCGTTCGCGGGTGCCCGGCGGCAATCACAGCCGCCGGCCCTGTGCATCAGCATCTCTTCTGCCTAGTGTCGGTGGCGTGCGCTCGCCCCCCAGCACCACGAGCGCGACCGACATAGAGCTTTTTCAGTGTGAATCACCACCTCTATCAGATGAAATTACCCTTTCTATACCACAAAAAGAAAAGGGGGTCCTACCCCCCCATGGACACCTCTGAAGGGTCTGGAAACATTAGACAATTGTTTGGATCTCACCAACCTAGATGTGTAAAGGTTGGGTGGTCCATCCTACATATTGGAGAGAACATGCCTTGTATTCTATCAAACACATACACTACATGACATTGGTTGTAGGTCATATATTGTCTGATTGGAGACTTTTCCCCGGAGACTTTAGATGTCATCTCCTGGCTGACATTTTGTCCCTTCCACTATCTGCAGATTATCAGAGATGGAATAGAGGGGAGACAATTAAAACTGTAAAACAAGTAAAACTGTGGCGGGTGGTTGGCAAGTAGTTAAGAAACAAAAACTAGCAGGTTTATTTATTTCTCTGTTATATGCCCACTTATTATATATTATCTGTACCCCTCTTCCTCTTTACATTTGGTACCCCCATTCTGCATATACAATATACATTTGAGGTACACTGTTACAGAACACATAGGCTCTCACAAACTCAATGAAATTATCAATCTTCCATTAAAATCAGGCTACTGAAATGAAATGAAGTGTGGGCTGGAATTTCACTTCCACTACACAACTGATACAAACTGATAGATAATGCATTCTGGCTGAGAAAATGTTCTTTGTTTTTGACAGGCATGATATCAAAGATATTTTGGAAGAAGGAATTGATAATCAGCAAGGTTTTTCACAATGTAAGTTTTATTTTTTTTTTCTCTCTCATTTGTGATAATAGAAACAAATTAAGAGAAGCTTGTAACAGAATATGAAAGTTTGCTTAAAAATATAAATATATATATTTATTGCGTAATTATTACCAATAGTAGTAGCATTATTAGTAGTAATAAATATAATATATATATATATATATATATATATATATATATTAGGAAATGTATTCCTTCATTGGAATGTTCATAAACAATTGCCATTAAGATAAGGGGGTCAGGGGTGTCTGCCCAGTGTTAGGACATGCATGTTCAGACACAAAGTCCATATTCATATATGGAAACATATTTTGGCATTTAAATCTCATGTTTATAGTAATGAGAAAATATTAACATAAAACCATAGGATTTGAAGATTGATGATAAGCAGTAGAATGTAATTTTAATGTTTATTTTCACTCATTAGGGTTGATTTACTAAAGACAAATATACTATGCACTGCGAGTGCACCTGCAAGTGCAGTTGCTCTAGACCTGAGGGGAAGCTCCTCCGATTTCTATCATCCAATGACGTGCAAGCAAAAGCTGTTTTTTATTTTCCTTGCATGTGATTGGGTATTTCATGCAAAGTGAAGCTTTACCTCATTTACTAAGCTCTGGAGCAACTGCACTTGCAGTGCAAAGTATATGTGCCTTTAGTAAATCAAATCCCATATCTATTAAAATGGTTTAACTAATTTTTAATATGTAAGCAACATCATAATTCTGTAAAGCAGAGTGAGACCACTCAATGTACTCTAAGTATATATTTTTTTTAAATAAATCTGCAGTTTTGGTGCCTTTCATTACACAGCAAGGGGGCTTTCAGACACTCAGTTGTGTCTAGACACTATAAATAATTACACAGTTAAAAATGTAATTTGCATAATTTAAAGTTATCATCATGGGGTTCATCTTTTAAAAGTTTTTGTGAGTATAGTCTGGAATTTTATTAACTACATTCAGGTGGAAATATTTACTTGTTACATATTTCTGCTTCCTGTCTGTTCTTTGCTAATACTTCAATAGTACATCAACACTACAGATACATGTTATTGAAAACAACATACTCTCTGCAGTCTTATGGGTTCTTTGGTACCCAGGGGATGTTTGATCCAGGCTGCCTAGGCTTTACGTCATCAAGGGTGCATGTTTATCACGGCAAGAAAGAGCTTTTATCAGAAAACTGAAGTTGCAATTCAGACTTATACATAAACCTATGTGATAGCGCTGCTAAATTAAACCCAATAGACCAGGAGTTCTCAAACTGTGGGTCGGGACCCACTGGTGGGTCGCAAACTGCGTTTGAGTGGATCGCGCTGAGCCGGAAATCACTGAGAGCAGGCCCGCTTTCAGTGAATTGTGCTGTGTGAGCCCGCACAAATTACAGAGAGCCAGAGTAGTCAAATTGCGATGGATTCAGGACCCCGCCCATGCAGTTTACGGAGGCTGGTCTGCATTTCCTGCGAGGAGGATACTTGCATCAGTGAGTACGTATGTGGGCTGTTATGTAGGATATGTTCATGGGGTGCAGAGCCAGCTCCTCGGTCCTGCTGGCGGCAGCAGTGGTGGCTAGACCGGCGGCAGGATTCTCTCAGCTATAGCGGGCAGAGACAGCAGCCTCTGTGTCATAGGAGGACCAGGTGGCCCGGCGGTGTCAGGAGTTCATGGCAGCTTCTGTGACCCCAGTAGAGGATCTGAAGGAGAAGAGCCAGGACACCACTACCAGCATAGAGCTCCTCATCATGGAGACTCTGGGTGAGGTGTGCTGGGCCCTGGAGAGGGCAAACAGTTGCTTCACCTTCACTGTGGACCACTGGGAGAGGAAGCAGGGTGAGTGCCATATAGCCTACTGATCACTGTCCTGGGTGATTGATTTTTGTCCTCTGCCTGCCTTATACTGTCTATGAGGGTGCTGATTACTTAAAACTCCGCTTATATGCCACACGTGCCACAGATTTCTGACCCCTCACTTAGAACATCTGGCAAGTGTATTCAATCATAAATTGAAAAGTAGTAAATTGATATTTTTAATTTAACATCCCCCTCCCTTTAAAATATGCATTATTATTATTTGCATTTATATAGCACCAACAAATTCTGTAGCACTTAACGATATTCAATTGCAAGCAAGTGGGTCCCGAAAAATAACTGTATTCAGAAGTGGGTCTCGGCCCAAAGAAGTTTGGGAAGCCCTGCAATAGACCATATAAGATGAAAACCGTACTATAGAAAAAGTTGATCATATAATACAAAAAAACATAAAGAATGAAGGTGCAATCCAAGTAGAACAACTCCTTTTATTCTTTATGTTTTTTTTTTTTTTGTATTGTATGATCAACTTTTTCTATAGTACTGTTTTTATCTTATATAGTCTATTGGGTTTAATTTAGCAGCACTATCACATAGGTTTATGTACTTATCAGAGGCGTAACTAGAACCTTCAGGGCCCCGGTACAAGAAACCATGAAAAGCCTCCCAGACCCCTGGCCGGACCCCTTCCCTTTAAGCCTGGGGCTCTTCCCACTGATCCTGGGGCCCTTTACTCTTGTTGCAGGGCCCTTTATTATGGTCCCGCAGGGGGAGCCTTTCACAAGTTCTGCAGTGGGCCCCCTTTCTGCCATCTTTGGGCCTTCCCACGGTGGTGGAATGCCAGGGCCCGATTGCAAATGTGACCTTTGCGATCCTGGATGTTCACCCACTGGTGTCAGTAGTTTTTTATTTTTTGGTACTTTAATTGTATTATTTTTCTCTGTCCATTCAGAAAAGGAAGGAGCTGGTAAATTACATATTCACTGACCCCTTTCTGGTTCTCTAATGTGACACATCCCCTGCAGCAGTGGGCAGGAGAGGAAAGGAAGAACAGTGGGGGGCAGCAAAGTGGTGGGGGGGACCAGGGGAGCACACAGGGGCCCAGAGACAGCAGAACACAAGTGAACTGGATGGGAGGAGCGGCGGGGACCGCATACAGAGTAACCAATCCCTTCCATTTTCCTCCTGCAGATACAGGAGGAAAAAGGAGGAGAGTGATTTCTCTACATGCTGCCCCCGCCGCCCCTCCTATCCAAGTGTACAGGGGAGCCGCACAGGCCCCCTGGAGCATGGGGCCGGTTGCAATTGCAACCCCTGCAACCCCTGTAGTTACACCCCTGGTATTTATTTTGAGGATTTGGGAACACACATAGATGGTACCAGCAGCTATCACTATCATATATTATATTTTAGTATTATTATTTTGGTCCTTCATTTGGGGGTAGGGCACAATTTTATTTAGTTTAATTCAGACTTATATCCTATAGTTTAATGTTAAATGTGATTTTTAGTGATACATCTGTTTTAAAGAAGTTGCTGATATTTTAATGTGTACAGTTTATTCCAATTCTATTTGAATGTAAAACAACTGACTTCTGTTTTCTTGCTTCAGTAGGCAGTTGGCTGATTCCTGGCACTGGATCACTGTGCACACCATCTAATCATCACTCCCAGTTTGTAGCCCCACTACCTATTTCTTCTTCCCATGGCTGTGATAGATATTCTTCTTTGCGAAATCATCGGGCAACTCCATACCCGAGCCCATATTCTCACAGAAACAATTCTCCAAGTAAGTTTCACACAACTACTAGTAACACTAAGCATGTGAATTATGTCAAGTCTTTAGGCTTAAAAGAATTTCGTATCAAGCGTATGGGCAGAGGCATAAGTGAATAATGCCAACCAGGTTGCACTTTATTGCATAAATTATTAATATGCAGACATCCATTTCTTGGACTGCAAAACAACTTCCTCTCTGATTGCCTAGTTGATCTGGGCAGAAGTGGGAGTGGGTACCTTTCAAAACTAGGTAACCGCTCCGACAAAAAAAGTCTCCAAAAGTTGAAGAGGAGTAGGGGTGGAGGCAAAAAAGTCAAGTTCTGCTTTAATACATTCAAAAATCAGAAAGCGAAAGGACCTTGCTCCCAAAGCACATGCCCAGGCTTTTACCAAGTAATTTGCATTTCCTTTGCAATATTTTTGCTATCATTTATGTTTTAATGTAAAACAATAATATTTACAATCATAGGTCCATATTAGCAGGAAAATGTATTTTAACATAATAATGGATTCAGAAATAATTACCTATATTTTTATAAAAACAGAAAAATTCAACAAATTGCACTAAAAACGATTTATTTTGTTATGTTGGAAAATAACACTTAAATTGACATACAAAACATACCCAATATTTATTTAAAGTGCCATGATGCTGCACATGTTATCAGTTGTGACACCAGCCATTGGATTGTTTGGCAGTTTGGTTGAAGGCACAACCAATGTGACAGTTACATTCGTGGCACATGCTGGAAATGTAACTGTTCCTTTAACCTCCCTGGAGTTATGATTATGTCAGGAATTATGTACCAAAAGCGGTACAATTGTTTTCATGGAAATTTGGCGTTATGTATTATAGGCCTACAATTCTTAGTAATTACTGACTTAAACCTGACCAAAACAAGAGTCTAGTAGACATCCCAGATGTGATAAATTTGAAACACAAATGCATGAATTATAATCTAATCAATAATATAATTTTATTATATAATATATAATATATATAATAAAATTATATTATTGATTAGATTATAATTCATGCGTTATATATTATATATATATGTGTGTATATATATATATATATATATATATATATATATATGTGTGTGCATATATATATATATATATATATATATATATATATATATATATATTTATATACACATATATACATATATATATATATATATATATATATATATATATATATATATATATATATATATATATATATATAATATAAATGTGTTATGTGTTTGTTTTTTGTGCAACGTTTGAATTTCCCTCCCAGTTCCACTCCCATGCAGCATTGCTGCTGCAGGGAATGGAACTAGGAAGTCATCACACCGATGGACGAGCGGCGGGACTCTCGGCTGGCGGTCACAGCAATGAGAGATCATTGCTGGATCGCCAGGAGAAGGTAAGAGACACCGCTGCGCGCTCTGCACATCTACCCCGAGCGTGACTCGGGGATACCGATCCTAGTCTAAAAAATCCACCCGAGTCTCGCTTGGGGATACCGCCAGGGAGGTTAAACTGGTAAATCAATGAGTTTATTTCCGCTTTAAAGGAATGGGCGAGTTGCAATTGCTGTTGTCTTCTTCCAAAAATGCTGGTTGCCTGGTAGATAAACTGATACAATGGCTTCAGTACTTTCTCAACCACTGACCCATTGCTCTGACTTTAAGTGTAAGCCAGGGCAAAAAAAATTCCATGCAGTGTTGTGAATTTTTTTATCAAGTACGTGGACAGAAGCATAAATTAATAATACCAGCCAGGTTGCACTTTATTGCATAAATTAACCACTTCAGCTCTGGAAGCTTTTGCCCCCTTAATGACCGGGCCATTTTTTGCGATTCGTCACTGCGTTACTTTAACCACTTGTCGACCGCCGCACGACTATCTACGTCGGCGGTCAGCCCCTCACAGGCAAACTAACGTAGGGCTACGTTGCTTGTTTGTGAGGGTCTAGGGAGCAAGTGCGCGCCGCCGGAGGCGCGCTCCCGCGTGGTCACGGACCCCCCCGCGCGTGTGACCAGCGGACCCGATGTCCGCCGGCCACTCGGCGATCGGCGGGGGAGAGGGAGAATGTCAGGCAGCTTGTGTAAACAAGCCACCTGTCATTCTCCTCGCTGTAAAGACACTGATCACATGGATCTACTATGTAGATCCGTTGATCAGTGTCCTTACAGCTCAAGCCACAGCCAATCACAGTAGAAAGCACGCCCCTAGGGACACACACAGCCCCTCCCTCCCAAATAAAGTTAACCCCTTCACTACCAGTGTATTTTTACAGTAACAGTGCATATATATAGCACTGATTACTGTAGAAATGTCACTGGTAACCCCAAAAGTGTCAAAAATGTCAGTCAAGGGTCCGATCTGTCCGCCGCAATGTCGCAGTACCGCAAAAAAATCGCAGACCGCCGCCATTACGCGTTTAAAAAAAAACAACAAAAATGACAAAAATCTTTCCCTTTGTTAGTAAACGCGATAACTTTTGCGCAAACCAATCAAAATACGCTTTTTGCGATTTTTTTTACCAAACATAGGTAGCATAAAACAAATTGGCCGAAAATGTTAAAAAATTTAGATTTTTACATTTTTTGGGGGGGAATTTCATATAAAAAAATGTGAAAAATATTGTTATTTTTGCAAAATTTACGCTCTTTTTTTGTTTATAGCGCGTGATCAAAAAATCGCACAGGTGATCAAATACCACCAAAAGAAAGCTCTGTTTGTGGAAAAAAAAGGACGCCATATTCGTTTAGGTACAGCGTCGCACGACCGCGCAATTGTCCGTTAAAGTCACGCAGTGCCGAATCGCAAAATACCCCCTGGTCGGAATGGGGGTAAAATCTTCCGGGGCTTAAGTGGTTAACTAACAATTGCGTGGTCGTGCTATGCTGTACCTAAATACAATTGATGTCCTTTTTTTCCCCACAAACAGAGCTTTCTTTTGGTGGTATTTGATCACCTCTGCGTTTTTTAATACTTTTTACTTTCTGCTATAAAACATTCCCAAAAATGTAGAAAATCAAATTTATTTATCAGTTTAGGCCAATTTGTATTCTGCTACATATTTTTGGTAAAAAAAATCCCAAAAACGTGTATTAATTGGTTTGCGCAAAAGTTATCGCATTTAAAAACTACCAGATAGATTTTTGGACTTTTTTTTGTTTTTGTAAATTAGTAATGACGGCGATCAGCAATTTTTTTAGTGGGACTGCGACATTGCAGCGGACAGATCAGACCCCTAACTGACATTTTGACACTTTTTGGGGACCAGTGACATTACTACAGTAATCAGTGCTAAATAATATGCACTGTTAATGTATAAATGAAACTGGCAGGAAAGGGGTCAATTACTGGGGGTGATCAAGGGGTTAAATGTAACCCTAAATGTGCTTGCTAACTCTGGGGGGGGGGGGGGGGGGACTCTGTGAAATGCACACAGAGATCGGTGTTTCAGCTTAGCTGAAACAAATGATCTCAGTGTGCCTATGTGACAGGAGAGTCGCCTGCTTTGCTTACTTAGGCAGGCGGCTCTCCTGTCAGTTCCCCCGAAGATCGCGGGATGCCGGCAGTGATCGAGCCTGCTCCTCCTGCGGTGTGGCTCCCTCTGTGTCTAATCACGTAGTTCTATGTGATTATGCACATTTGAGCTGCCCAGCCATAGTAAATCTGCATGGGGCAGTCGGCAAGTGGTAAATAATATGTAGACATCCATTTCTTGGACTGCAAAACAACTTTTTCTCTGATTGCCTAGGCCAGTGAAGGTGAACCTTGGCACCCCAAATGTTTTGGAACTACATTTCCCATGATGCTCAACTACACTGCAGAGTGCATGAGCACCATGGGAAATGTAGTTCCCAAAACATCTGGGGTGCAAAGGTTCGCCATCACTGGCCTAGGCAATCCAAGCAGGAGTGGGTACCAGGTACCCGGCCCCCCTAAACGTTTTCAAAGGTTGAAAATGAGTAGGGGAGGAGGCAAAAGAGTGGCTTTCCACTTTAATACATTCAAAAACCAGAAAGGGAAGGGACATTGTTCCCAAAGCACATGCCCAGGCATGTTACTTATTACCAAGTAACTTGGGTCTCCTTTGGAGTCTTTTTCCATGATTTAAAGTATTATAAACATATTTAAATATTTCATTAATGTTAGGTCTGAGTTTTTTTATATTGTGTACATTCATTCTCGCACTTTTCCTTTCATAATTTTTTCAAAATAATGTTAGGCATTATAATTTGCTGAATCTAAGACTAGGACATTTTTCAACTAATATTGATTTTTATATGTACATGTACTTCACACTGTAAGGAATGGACAAGAACACTAATTGTACTAGTGGAGTGTAGCAGGATAAGGGATAAAGACTGACGATAAAGAGAAGGAGGTCAACAAGAGAAATAAACAGAGACATGATAATCAAGGGGATAAGAAACAACCTCACCCAGATTTCATTATGTTAGAACACAACACAAACAGCATATTTCAATCTAGCTTGCCCAGGGGTTCCATGAGTCTTTTAGGCTTCCTGCAACTCCCATGAGAAAACACTGTCAAGCAAGTTATATTAACAATTATTGCAATAATAATTCAAAATACGGGCTAACTAAAGGTGCACTATACGTTATATGTATTCACTTCAAAAACAAAATATGAGAAAGCTGATTTCCATTACCTTTTACCAGAGTAACATTAGAAATATAACTATAGCTTATATGATTTAATTACTTTTGTTTTTCTATTTTTCTAGCAAGCATAGCAGATAATTCAACCACTTGCCTGTCTATGCTCCAGTCACATGACAACTGGTCTAGTCTCCAGATGTCAGCCCATACAGGAATGCTACCAATGACTCACAACAGTGGATCTTCAAGCAACTCTAGGTAAGTGATGTTTCTATTTCTGTATGAAGCTGATGAGAGATGGCTTTGCACTGCACCGCTGCTTTTGAATTTCGAAAGAGCACCAAAACCATGGGATATAATAGAAGTCTATGGGAAAGTGCATCTAACCCACACAAAAACCATGGGTACCCTGTGCTGCAGCCAGTGTGCAGTGGATCAGCAAGAAGCTGCCCTTACTAGGGAAGTTGACATTTTTTACCGAAAACATTTTGGGAATATTCACTTTAATTGTCCACTCATGTGACAAGCATCTGCATATGACTGGGTACAGAAAGTGTCCAGAAGTTAGCTTTTCACATGATTAGATATTCAAAGTAAATATTCACTCATTTCTTTCATTGAAAATTCTCAGTTGCTTTAGGGTTTGTCTGGCTATCTATCCTTCTATTTATCTAGTCAGATCTATATATTTCTTAAAACCATTCTGTAGCTAACACTAGTACAAATAATGCACTCCATTTATGGATAATAATCATCATCATTATCTTCTAAATAAACACAGTCAATAAATACAGACAAGACATAGTACATAAACTAGGCTACTATGTTTATATATAATTTATATATTATTAATATTATTATTGCTGTGATAATATATATATATATATATATATATATATATATATATATGTGTGTGTGTGATATATATATATATATATATATATATATATATATATATATATATATATATATATATATATATATATATTTGTATATATATGCAAACCCGATTCCAAAAAAGTTGGGACACTGTACGAATTGTGAATAAAAACAGAATGCAATGATGTGGAAGTTTCAAATTTCATTATTTCAGAATACAACATAGATGACATATCAAATGTAAAAATTAGGAAAATGTATAATTTTAAGGGAAAAATAGGTTGATTTTAAATTTCATGGCATCAACACATTTCAAAAAAGTTGGGACAAGGCCATGTGTACCACTGTACCATAGTTGCCCAATGAAACAGTGTATTGAGGTCAGATTGTAAGTTGGAGACATCCTGTAAGGAAGTTATTCCACTCCAAAGCTTGGTGTCATCTGCAAAGACTGAAATGGTACTTTTAATCCCAGACCCTATATCATTTATAAAGATATTAAAAAGTAAGGGTCCCAGCACTGAACCTTGGGGTACACCACTGATAACCTTAGACCATTCAGAGTAAGAATCATTAACCACTACTCTCTGAATTCTATCTTTTAGCCAATTTTCTATCCAATTACAAACGATCTTTCCAAGCCTGTAGACTTAACCTTACATATTAGCCGTGTGTGGGGAACTGTGTCAAACGCTTTTCCAAATTCCAAGTATACTACGTCCACAGCCACCCCTCTGTCCAAGGTTTTACTTACCTCCTCATAAAAATAAATCAGGTTTGTTTGACAACTTCTGTCTCTCATGAATCCTAGGTATGTTGCCTAAAATATTTTTTTCCAGCAAGAACTCATCTATGTGGTCTTTTATTAAACTCTCCATTATCTTCTCAACTATAGACGTTAAACTAACAGGTCTATAGTTACTTGGCAAAGACTTTGAACCTTTTTAAATATAGGCACCACATTGGCCCTACGCCAATCCAGTGGTACTATTCCAGTCCTTAATGAGTCCCTAAAAATTAGAAACAAAGGCTTAGAAATTACAGCGCTCAATTCTTTTAGGATGCGTGGGTGAATGCCATCTGGTCCAGGCACTTTATCCACCCTTATTCTGTCTAAATATTTCTGGACCATATCACTTTTGAGCCATTGTGGATCATTTGGGGCTGTGTCAATACCATCCTCATTATGGTCATGAGCTCCCCAATGCTCCTTTGTATACACAGAGCTGAAGAAAGTATTTAATACATTTGCCTTCTCTTTGTCCCCAGTCACCCACTCCTGGTTATTTTGTAAAGGGGCTACATGCTCAGACCTAACCTTTTTACTGTTAATATATTTGAAGAATTTTTTTGGGGTTTGTCCTACTATCTTTTGCAATCTGTCGTTCATTTTGAATTTTTGCGTCCCTGATTTCCTTATTACATATTCTGTTATATTCTTTGTAACAATTTAACAATGATAGTGTACTCTCTTTTTTATTTTTTTTAAAGCTCTTTTCTATTTATCTATAGCTTTTTTAACTTTTGCTGTGAGCCACATAGGTTTTTATTTTTAGCCTTTTAAACTTATTACCCATGGGAATATACATTGCAGTGAGTTTGCATAAAGTCTTTTTGAAAAATTCCCATTTCTGTTCTGTGCTCATCGATGCCAATATTCCCTCCCAGTCTAAATCCTGGAGAGCAGCCCTCATCCTTGGAAAATTTGCTCTCTTAAAGTGGAGTTCCACCCTATTTTTATACTTACCTCCATCTTCTCGCTCCGGGTCACCTGAAAAAGAAATGGATAATCGCATTTTTTTTTTTTTTTTACTTACCTCGTAGCGAAGAAAAAATACTTACCTTACTTCCTTCTTCCTCCTTCCTCGGCCGCGGCCCGTCGTCACTTCCTGGCTCTGCAATGATTCCTGGGAGCTGGACGTCATAGCTCCCAGGAATCATTGCGCCTGCACCGGCCCCGACGTCAGTTCCAGGTCGCGCGCGTCATCCCCTTCTAAACAGCTTCTGGGCATGCCCAGAAGCTGTAGAGGGATGACGCGCGCGACCCGGAAGTGACGTCGGGGCCGGTGCAGAGCATCGTGGGACCAAAGAAGGCGGAAGAAGACGCCGAAGAGGATCTCGCTGGCTTCAAGCTGCCCACATCTGAGATGGCAGCGCTGGACAAGACGTTTGCAAGGTAAGTATTTGTCCTAACAGGTAAGTGCAACCCGGGACAGATCAGAGGCTAGCCATTGTGGAATGCACTAGCCCTGACTGTCCCGGGGGTATTAAAAAAAAAAAAAAAAAAAAATCCAGGGTGGAACTCCGCTTTAAAGTTAAGTGTTTTTGTATTTCCTGTATGCGTTTTTTGATTTGTAAATTAGTCCATTCCTTTTTTACAATATGTACAGTGTCCCAACTTTTTGAAATCTGGTTTGTATGTGTGTGCGGGTGTGTGTGAGATATATATATATATATATATATATATATATATATATATATATATATATGTTAGCTATATATTAAAACACTTACATGCCCAGATACTTACTCATGATACACTTACTCATTCTTTATATTTTGTTTTATAGTCAGTATCCTAGTTTGTGGTCAGTGAACAACAGCACCATTACACCAGCAGCGTCTCAGTCTGGAGGAATTTCCAATGGCTTAGGATCTCAGTACTTGAGGGCTTCTCCAGCACACTACCCATCTCTTTCACATGGATTACCTTCGCCAGCCTCGGGATCTCCCCTTTATGATCATGGAGCAACAACAGAAATCACAGACAACCAATATGAAGTCACAAATCATCCCAGGTTATCCTCCCCATGGACAGCAGTTACACCAAATCCAATGTAGGCTAAAGGCTTGCATGAAACTCAAAAAACGAAATACTCCGACATGGACCTGAATGAATGAAGAATTGAGGAATCCTGGTGCAGATGCCTGTTCCATAACAGTTTTGTGAGAATGCTGAAAAAAGCATAGCACTGAACAAAAGTATTGTCACTTGACATTTTAAATGGCAGTGAGGACAGAAGTGTCTAACCATGGACCTGTATGCTTACTGTATATATAAATGTAAAAGAATGATACTGACAATCATAGGTCCATATTAGCGGGATTAATTAAAACTTCCATAACCTAATAATGGATTCAGTTATCATTACCTATTTTTTTTTTATAAAAACAGAAAAATGCAAAATATTGCAGTAAAAACTATTTATTTTGTTAGGTTTGGAAATAACACTTAAGATGACATACAAAATATGCCCAATATTTATTTAAAGTGTTTGAAGCAGAATGAATTGTAACAATGATGTAGTAGAGTTCTGAAAAAAGAAACCTGTGATTAAAGGAATGGGCGAGTTGCAATTGCTGTTCTCTTCTTCCAAAAATGCTTTTTGCCTGGGAAATAAACTGATACAATGGCTCCAGTACTTTCTCAACCACTGACCCATTGCTCTGACTTTAAGTAAATGTCAGGGCAAAAACAATTCCAAGCAGTGTTTTCAGCCCTGCTAGATTCTCCCCTGTACTCCCTTGCAGAAATCTCTTCTCATCTCCATAAAATACAGTGAAGGTGTTCTGTAGTTACCTGGGGAAAATCAGACATGCACTTTTCATCAGACTTTACTTTCTGCGTACTTTCTTGTTCCAGTCAGTGACTCAGACAGTATTAAAACCAGGGGATTTCAAATGTACTCGGTGCATGAAGCCCACATATTCTTTCTCAGTACAAATTTTCTTCAATGCTGGCATAATAGATGTATTGCCTTTTTTTTTCTTTTGTCTTATACATTTTTCATTCCTTTTCATGTTATTTAAAAGAAAAAAAAACAAAAAACATTTTGGTACTTACATGGCAATAAGAATGATTTTAAAGTTTGTCTAACTAAAATTAAATATGTATGGGGTTTACTTAAGTGAAGCAAACCAGTGTTTACATTAGACTGAGATTAAAAAAGACTGCAACTAAATGGCTGAAGCAAGCAAAGTTGACTTTACATCATCTCACGTTTCCTTAACAAATCACCTCGATAATATAAAAAAATAAATAAATAAATAAATAAATAAAGTAATTGTTATTACCCACTTGACCTCCGGAAGATTTACCCCCTTCATGACCAGGCCATTTTTTGTGATGCAGCGCTGCGTTATTTTAACTGACAATTGAGCAGTCGAGCAACACTGCACCCAAATAACATTTTTGTCCTTTTTTTGCCACAAATAGAGCTTTGTGGGTTTTTACGCTATGAACAAAAAAAGACTGAGAATTTTGAAAAAAAAAAAAAAAAAACAATAAAACATACCCAATAAAAAATGTAAAAAAATCAAATTTCTTCATCAATTTAGGCCATGGGTGTCCAACCTTTTGGCTTCTCTGAGCCACATTGAGTGTAGAGAAATTTTCTCGGGCCACATATTAAATATATACTATAGTTAAGGTATATAAGTAATAAAATGCCGCAGCGCCCCCCGCACTAATTTAACACAACTAGAGGATGATGAAATGAAATGGAATCAGTATACAGAGGTTTACATCTTCTGAGCGATAATAAAGGAACACTCTAACCACCATGGCCACTTCAGTGATTTGAAGTGGTCATGGTGGTAGGAGTCAGAAACACTGCACATGCTCCCCTCCCCTCTGAGGTAGCCTTTGCCTACCGTTAGTTGTAAGCTGCTGTGACTGTGCCCCCGACCCGACTTCCTTCCTCCCCAGCAAAAAAAAAAAAAATGGCAGGGGGCAGTGGGCCGCATTGCCTGAGGTCCTCGGGCCGCAGGTTGGACATGCCTGATTTAGGCCAATATGTATTCTTCTACATATTTTTGGTAAAAAAAAAAAAATCCCAATAAGTGTATACTGCTTGGTTTGTGCAAAAGTTATAGTGTTTTTCTTTTTTTAATTCTTTTACTAGTAATGGTGGCAATCAGCGACCTCTAGCAGCACTGCGATATTGCAGTGGAAAAATCAGGCACCTAACTGACACTTGACACTTTTTAGGGACCAGTGACATTAATATAGCGATCAGTGTTAAAAAAAATATATGTACTGTCACTGTACTAATGACACTGGCTGGGAAGGGGTTAACATCAGGGGTGATCAAAGGTTTAACTATGTGCCTAGCCTGTGCTTACTCACTGTGGGGGAAGTGCTTTGACTAGGGTGAGCCAAAAATCTGTGCTCCTGCTTTGCAGAAACACAGGATCAATTGCAGATTACCAATTCTTAGATGTGATGGCTGTCATGGTTTCCTTTTTTCTTTAGGCTTTCTTTTTTTTTTTTTTTTTTTAGTTAGTAAACCGGCCAGCAAGTCTGTTGTTTATCAAAAGCACAAGCTCTCCAGCAAAATGTATCAGTTTATGTTGATGAGACACACCATTTAACACTGGCAGGAGTGTTTAAAATGATCAGCTTTGTTGTAGTCATGGAAAAGCTTTATTCCAAAAGGGACAAAACGGTTTGCTGTAACTGAGTATAAAATGTAAGCTGGAGTTCGGCTTCCGTTTAAATCTGCTAATACATTTAACAATCCCCCCCTAGACTGACAATGGTGATTTTTGCTGTGCCTCCTGTGCTCATTCCTCCACAGTTGTGTCTCACTAATACTAGAGGTGTGTTACTAGCCAGATCACTAGGTGAAAACAGCAGCCACGAGACCTAATAATTGGTAAGCTGCAATATAATGCATTTTGGATTTTGGGTTTAATACGGAAATACATCTCTTAGCAAGTGCTTAAAATCTCACATGTGAGCCTAGTCTTCTTCTATTAGTAAGTTACTATAATAATGTAAAACTTTTGATCATAGGAAAAAATCATGCCAAAGAAATCTCCCTTGGTGTTGTGCAAAGGGAACAAACAAAGAAACAAAGTACTAAGGAAAATTAAAAATTTAGACAATTAATGTGATACACAAGAAAGACGTGTTAATGTTTATGTCAAGAAGATGTCATGTGTAGAAACAAGAGTCTGAGTCAATGTGAATATGTTATTGTGAGACTTTCTTTTATAGCTTTTATTTATATTCAGTAAGATGTCCTGGATGTATGTGTTGTATATATTAAAATATGCTGAAAGACAATCAGATTAAATGTTTTAACAGTCTTTAATATGAAATATGTATTATTTATAATATGTTATATGTTTCATGTCATTTAATTTATTCAAATGAACATTTTTTTTAAATATTTTTTTTTTTTTTTTTTGTTATTAGCTAAAGAAGTAGACATTAAAAAAATCTGCCTAAAGTTTTAAGTTCTAGTAGCTGAGTAATCAGCAATTTTCATGCCACGTTATTCAAATCTTCAACACTTGCAGAGAGTCCTGAAATAGTCCCATTAATAGTTAAAGTTGCAACACCAAGGCTGAACCCATTATCATATTGTAACATCTCATCCAAATACAGATAAATTATGAAAAAGAATATGTTACTTTGTTGAATTAGTGAATCACTGTAGTGCTCCCTTTCAGGTGACAAATTCTCTTTAGGTACTATGTGTCGTAAGCAAAGTGGAATTTCAGTTCATGTTAGTTGTTTGCAGAATCCCTGTTGACTCAAGTAACACGTATATGTGAAATGTCTGCATTATTTCAGTCTATTTATCATGTGGGCTCACCAAATACTTGCCTAGTCATCTGAGTTTTAGTTTTTAAAGGACGATTAATAATAATAATAATAATAATAATAATAATAACATTAATAATAATAATAACATTAATAATAATAATAATAATAATAATAATAATAATAATAATAATAATAATAATAATAATAGCATTAATAATAATAATAACATTAATAATAACAATAATAATAATAATAGTAATAATAATAACAATAATTATTATTATTATTATTATTATTATAATTAATTATGTAATCTACAAATACTTTTTAAATGCAATAATTTAAGATATTGATAGTTTATTTATTTATATGAACAAGTGTAGCAAAAGTGATGATGACAAGCATGAAGATCCCATGAAGATATAAATGGTCTAACAAATGTACTGGGGGCTTTCATGTGCCAGTAAAAACACCTACCGGCACTGTTACAGGTGGTACTTCCTTCTAGCCAATCAACATGGAATAGAGTAATCAAGGTTTTCTTCTGTCCACAAATGTTTCGCAGGTGTGATTTTATGGCAGGCCCCACATTAGAAGACACATATGTGAGACTTACATATGGTACTGAACATGAAGCAAATCAGTCTGAGCTGTCTGATTTCTTGATACATGTTACCAGATATTAGGGGTAATAGGGGATGTAGAAGCTACCAGAACCATTGACAAGTCTTGAACTGTGCTGATAAGAAAACTAGATCTATTTTAAAACTAGATCTATTTTAAAAATATAAATATATATATTTGTTAACTTAGTCATATACATATACAGTATCTCACAGAAGTGAGTACACCCCTCACATTTTTGTAAATATTTTATTATACCTTTTCATGTGACAACACTGAAGAAATGACACTTTGCTACAATGTAAAGTAATGAGTGTACAGCTTGTATAACTATGTAAATTTGCTGTCCCCTCAAAATAACTCAACACACAGCCATTATTGTCTAAACCACTGGCAACAAAAGAGAAGTACACCCCTAAGTTAAAATGTCCAAATTGGGCCCAATCTGCCATTTTCCCTCCCTGATGTCATGTGATTTGTTAGTGTTACAAGGTCTCAGGTGTGAATGGGGAGCAGGTGGGGTAAATTTGGTGTTATCAGTCTCACTCTCTTATACTGGTCACGGGAAGTTCAACATGGCACCTCATGGCAAAGAGCTCTCTGAGGATCTGAAAAAAGAATTATTGCTCTACATAAAGATGGCCTAGGCTATAAGAAGATTGCCAAGGCCCTACAGGTTCCACTTAGAACAGGCCTCGCCATGGTCGACCAAAGAAGTTGAGTGCACGTGCTCAGCGTCATTCCAGAGGTTGTCTTTGGGAAATAGACGTATGAGTGCTGCCAGGATTTCTGCAGAGTTTGAAGGGGTGGGGGGTCAGCCTGTCAGTGCTCAGACCATATGTCAAACACTGCATCAAACTGGTCTGTGTGGCTGTCATCCCAGAAGAAAGTCTGCAAACAGTTTGAAGACAAGCAAACTAAGTACATGGATTCCTGGAACCATGTCCTGTGGTCTGATGAGACCAAGATAAACTTATTTGGTTCAGATGGTGTCAAGCGTGTCTGGTGGCAACCAGGGGAGGAGTACAAAGACAAGTGTGTCTTGCCTACAGTCAAGCATGGTGGTGGGTGTGTCATGGTCTGGGGCTTCATAAGTGCTGCTGGTACTGGGCAGCACTTATTCAGGGAACCCTGAGCCAACATGTACTGTGACATACTGAAGCATAACATGATCCCCTACCTTCAGAGACTGGGCCACAGGGCAGTATTCCAACATGATAACGACCCCAAACACCTCCAAGACAACCACTTCCTTGCTAAAGAGGCTGAGGGTAAAGGTGATGGACTGGCCAAGCATGTCTCCAGACCTAAACCCTATTGAGCATCTGTGGGGCATCCTCAAATGGAAGGTAGAGGAGCACAGATCTCTAACATCCACCAGCTCGGGGATGCCATCATGAAAGAGTGGAAGAGGACTCCAGTGGCAACCTGTGACGCCCTGGTGAACTCCATGCCCAAGAGGGTTAAGGCAGTGCTAGAAAATAATGGAGGCCACAAAAAATATTGACACTTTGGGCCCAATTTGGACATGTTCACTTAGGGGTGTACTCACTTTTGTTGCCAGCAGCTTAGACGTTATTGGCTGTGTGTTGAGTTATTTTGAGGGGACAGCAAAATTACACTGTTATACAAGCTGTAAACTCACTAGTTTACATTGTAGCAAAGAGTAATTTCTTCAGTGTTGTCACATGAAAAGATATAATAAAACATTTACAAAAATGTGAGGGGTGTTCTCATTTTTGTGAGATACTGTGTGTATATATATATATATATATATACATACACAATGCTCAGCATAAATGAGTACACCCATTTGAAAAGTAAGATTTTAATCAATATCTCAACTGAGTTTCAATATCTGAGTTTTAAAGAACATTTGTTTAGCTACATTACATGAAATCTTCAGTTTTACTCAAATTAGTTGATGCAAAAATGAATACACCCCACAACAAAAACTACTACATCTAGTATTTTGTATGACCTCGATAATTCGTAAGGACAGCACCAAGTCTTTTAGGCATGGAATGAACAAGTTGGTGACATATTGCAACATCTATCTTTTTCCATTCTTCAAGAACAACCTCTTTTAGAGCCTGGATGCTGGATGGAGAGTAACTATCAACTCGTCTCTCTAGAATTCACCATAGGTGTTCGATTGGGTTTAGATCAGGAGACATACTTGGCCACTGAATCACTTTCATCCTGTTCTTCTAATGTTTATTCTTCTGGAATAAATTTGTTAGGAATTTCTTTTTTTTTTTTTTTTTTTGGGTGTGCAAATTAATAAAGCTTGGTTGCAATCAAAGGCCCACATTTGTGGGAGTATTTTGTAGTATAGTGCCCACTGCCCCATAGAAAATGTTGATTCTGAAAGGAAAGTAAAGGTTTTCTGACAAATCTGTTGAGGTGTATTCATTTATGCTGAGCACTGTGCGTGTGTGTATGTGTGCGTGTATATATATATATGTATATATATATATATATATATATATATATATATATAGAAGAGAAGGGACACAATCTCCAATGCAAAAGTTTACTTTCCTGACAGACTCCATGGCAGCACACGTATGGGTAGGCTCCGCCTCCTCTCCTACCCTATAGGACCCCACTCCCATAAATTTTTGCTCCAAGCCAGGAGCCGTGTTCCTTTTTTGTCCTCCTTCCGCAAGAGAAGTCTTACCTTATAGGATGCGTTTTCTTACATACCTGGTGGCGTGTGGCTTTCCTGGATGATGCCTTTCTACCTTAGTCCAGCAATCTCAGTACTACTGGGTGGACCCGGGCAATTTGAAATGATGCCGGAAGATGCCATAAATCCTGAATGAGAGGTGGGCTGCATCGCTTGGCCAAACGTCCTTGCTACTAGCGGGAGGCCCTTATGCCCTGACGCACACGCTAGTCTCCGGTTGAGGAGCGTTCCAGGTCCTTCTGTCGGTATTGGTGGTAATGTATTGCTTACTTTATACTTTATATCGTTTTGCTTCCTGGTTAGTATGGCGGCTGGAGCGCTCCTGCGTTCCAGGCCGTCGCTCTCGGCTCCTCCCCCTGCCTCCTGATTCCCAGTTGGGTGTTCATTGCGAGGCTTGGTTCCTAAGTGGTCTGCGCATGTGCGCACGCCACTTCCGGTCCTCCATGGCGCGGTGGCGTCGGGGGGGGCGTGGCTTTACGGCTCCCGGGAAATTTAAACAGCTGATAGAGCTGTCATTCTTGGGATGTCTGTGGGCTTTTGCGGCGGCCTCCCCACGCTGTGTCTCTGCCTGTGTTTGGTAAGTCCTGTGCTGGGTTAGTCCTGCTTGAATGGGGGAGGGGAAAGGCGGCTATGGGAAGGTAAGATTGAGTTCTTACATCCTTCCTATTGCAGGTTATCTCGCTGTGATTTGCAATGGATGCCTCACCGCCCCCCGGTGGCCAGTCCCTGCGCAACAGGTGAGCTTTAGTTTTTAACTCTCGCTTGTCTGCCAGCTGGCTTACTGTAGCCTGAGCTTTTCTTTCCTTTGTTTTCAGCCCTTTTAGGTCTGACCAACGTCCTGCATCGGGATCAAAGGATAGATCACCTTCAGGCCATCATCATGCATCATCCAAATCCAGGCACCATAGATCCAGGTCTAGGTCTAGGCGCCATGATGATTGTCCAAGCCGGTCTTCCCGACATGCTGACCGCCCCGCACACAAATCTTGCTGGGGTTGTAGGGCTGTAGTCCCTGAGGATAGATCCTTGTGTGATGCCTGCTATTCTCGGGCAATCAAGGAAAAACAAGTCCCAGATCCACCAGTGGAAACCCTGGTCAGACGGATCGTGCAAGAATCCTTAAGGGATTGGGATTCCAACCGGCTGTCTGGGCATACAACCGATACTCCTGTTCTCCCTCAGAGGGAAGACGTAGAGCCAGGCACTTCCCAGCCGAGTCGCTTCTCGGATTCCTCTGAAAGTGAGGATGACCTAGAAGACCAAAGTTCAGGTTTTGATTTTGCCATGATCTCTCCGCTAGTAAGAGCGGTAAAAGAGGCGTTAAAATGGGAAGAGCCAGCAGACTCCCCAGCAAAACAGAAGAAATACTTTAAACATCTCAAGAAAGAACGGGATCATTTCCCTTTTCTGAATGAGCTGGGGGAAATCATTACAGACGAATGGCATGGAGTTGAGAGAAAGAATTCCTTATCGTCCAAATTTTCCAGGTTATATCCTTTTAAGACCGACAAGGTGAAGCATCTTGATTCTGCACCTACAATAGACGCAGCCTTGATGAGGCTAGTCAAACACGTTACCCTACCTTTGGAAGATTCCGTCTCATTTAAAGATGGTCTGGATAGACGAATTGATACGGATCTCAAAAAGATCTATCTGTTAGCTGGTATGACCTGCAAGCCAGCCCTAGCCCTTGCAGCCACATCCAAAGCTATGGAGGCTTGGGTAGATAACGTGGAGACCACACTGAAAGGTGTCTCAGAAGAAGCAGCCAGAAGCTCGGCTGTGTATGAACTAAGGTTGGCAACGGCCTTTTTGGGAGAGGCTTCCATTGATATCATTCGCCTGGTGGCGCGGGTCATGCTCTCTTCTGTCACGGCCAAACGTGCTTTATGGTTACGTCCCTGGCTGGCCGATCCTGCTTCCAAACAAGCCTGGTGCAGGATTCCGTTTGAGGGTGCGTCCCTTTTTGGCAACAAGCTGGACAGTGCCATTACCCGTGCCACTGGTGGTAAATCAGGTTTCCTCCCTCAGGATCGCCGTTTGTTTGACCGCAGAAGATTTCAGCACAAACCAAGTTCGGATCGATCCAGAGAAGCTCGATCTTACAGGCCTGGACGTGAGTTCAGAAAGAATTGGAAAAGATCTCAACCTACAGGTCAGAAGTTCAACAAGGGAACACCTTCTAGTGGTCGGGAGACCACAAAGTCTTTTTGATATCAGGCCTGCTCAAGCGTTGCGAGTAGGCGCTCGTCTACGTCAGTTTGCGCACGTTTGGGCAGCCTTGATTACGGACCAGTGGACCGTCAAGACTGTGTCTCATGGTCACGTTTGGTCTTTCGAAGAAACTCCAATTCTGCGGTTCATCCCTACGGCTCTACCTCGCGTGGAAGAAAAGAAGTCAATTCTTCTGTCATACGTAGATTCCCTGATCTCTCAAGGTGCTGTCATCCCAGTTCCGGCCGAAGAAAGGTTTCAAGGCCTTTATTCACCTCTATTCATGGTGCTAAAGAAAAACGGTTCTTGGAGACCGGTCATAGACCTGACTCATCTGAACTCTTTCATAAAGAAAGAGAGGTTCAGGATGGAGACACTCTTCACTATCCGCCAAGTGGTGCAACCAGAAGATTGGATGATCTCCATAGATCTAAAAGATGCCTATTTCCATGTCCCAGTGGCAGCAGAACTACAAAAGTTTCTTCGCTTTGCCGTGGGTCAAGTGCATCTCCAGTTTACCTGTCTCCCTTTCGGGCTTACCACCTCACCTCGAGTCTTTTCAAAGGTCTTACTGGCTATTGTAGCTCTGATCAGATCGAAAGGGATCCGACTGTTTCACTACTTAGACGATCTGCTTCTTCTTTCTCAAGACCAAGCACAGATTCTGCAACACAGATCTCAGGTAATCTCCACCCTTCAAGAATTCGGGTGGCTCTTGAATCTGGAGAAAAGCCATCTGGATCCGTCAAAATCCTTGATCTTCCTGGGGGCACTCTTCAACACCTCCAGAGGCACCATCTCTCTTCCAGTGGAGAAGATTCCGGTGATCCGCAGCAGAATACAACTGGCAATGTCAACTCCTTATCTTCGGGCATCACAGTGTCTGAAAATAATAGGGACCATGGTCTCCACGGCCCCCATGGTCAAGTGGGCACAGTGGAGGATGAGGCCCTTTCAAATCGGTTTCCTCCGCCAATGGAGCTCTGGGAATCCAGACACTCCTGTACGGATAACATCCTCTATGAGGGCGAGTCTGTCTTGGTGGCTACAACGGGAAAATCTCCTGAATTGTCATTCGATCGTTCCCGTTCCTTGGATCGTTGTGACATCGGATGCCAGCCAGACGGGCTGGGGTGCGCACTGCCTGTCAGAGGTGGCCCAGGGCAGGTGGGACTTTCCCACCCTCGGGTTGGTCTCAAATGTCCTGGAGCTTCGGGCAGCTTTTCGTGCCATCATGGCTTTCCGTCACTTGGTGAAAGGGTCCTCGGTCCTTCTACGGCTAGACAATACGACGGCAGTCGCATATATCAAGAGGCAAGGGGGCACCCGCAGTTCCTCCCTTCTGGAAGAAGTGAAACCGATCATGGCATGGGCCCAACGGAATCTTGCCAATCTATCAGCTGCTTATCTTCCAGGAGTCCAGAACGTTCAGGCAGATTTTCTGTCAAGAACCAATCTAGACAACAACGAATGGTCTCTTCATCCAGAAACCTTCAAGTGGGTCATCTCTCTGGGGATTCTTCCGGAAGTAGACCTGTTTGCCTCTCCAAACAATGCCAAACTGACGAAATTCTACTCGAGATGGCGTTATCCCCAAGCCTACGGGGTAGATGCTCTGACAGACCACTGGAAGTTCCACAAAGCATATGCTTTTCCCCCGGTCCCAGTGATATTCAAGTTCCTGCAGAGACTCAGGAGAGAGAGGGTAGAAATCATAGCAATTCTTCCGTTTTGGCCAAGGAGGCCCTGGTTTCCTCTGCTGCTCCAACTGAGCTTTCGGGATCCTGTTCCCCTGCCATTCAGGTCGGACCTTCTATCTCAGGGTCCAGTGCTGCATCCATGCCCAGCGCAGTTACATCTCATGGCATGGTCCTTGAGAGGGAAAGACTAAAGGCTCTTGGCTGTCCAAGTGCAGCAATGTCCACAATGATGAGTGCCAGGAGACCGGGCACCAACAAAGTCTACGAGAGGATCTGGTCTAAGTTTGAGGATTACATGTCTAATGAATCCGATTTCATCACTAATCCTAAGATCCATCACATTCTGGGGTTCCTCCAGACAGGCTTAGACCTATCTCTGGCTGTTGGCTCTCTCAGAGTACAGATCTCAGCAATCTCTGCCTTCACGGGGACCTCATGGGCAAAACATCCTCTGGTCCGGCAGTTTTTCAGAGGTGCGTCAAGAATGAGACCTCCCAGGAAACCCAGGTTCCCCAAATGGGACCTTCCACTAGTCCTTGAGTTTCTCTCAACAACAGTTTTGGAACATGGAGATTCCTTCTTCCTTAAGAATCTGTCTATGAAGACGGCCTTTTTAGTAGCCATCACATCGGCTAAACGTGTCTCTGAAATTAGTGACCTAGGTTGCAAAGAACCTTTTCTGACATTTTTTCCTGATCGGGTTGTCCTGGTCCCTATGCTAGGGTCCAATCCGAAGGTAAATTCAGTTTTTCATGTCAACCAAGAGATTGTTTTACCTACATTCAAGTCTCAAGATGACCAGAGTACCCATCCGTTGGATGTGGGCGAAGTCCTTCAAACATACTTGAAGTTCACAGCTTCCTTTCGCAAGTCAGACTATCTATTTGTTCTCTTTTATGGAAAGAACAGAGGCAAGAGGGCTTCTTCCAGAACAATTTCTAGCTGGATAGTTCAGACCATCCAGTGGGCATATAGAGCCAAGGGACTGGCTCCTCCGGAAGTGGTGACGGCTCATTCCACCAGAGGGATTTCTACGTCTTGGGCGGCTTCCCTTCATGTTGCACCAGATGTCATTTGCAGAGCGGCCTCATGGTCCTCAATTAACACTTTCATGTCACACTATTGTGTTGAACCTGCTTCTTTATCCTCAGTTGATTTTGGTTTAAAAATTTTGTCTGTTGACGGTGCAAATTAAACCTATTTCTGTTTGACCAGCAGTTGCCCACCCGGGTGTGTATGGCTAGTTATTTCCCATACGTGTGCTGCCATGGAGTCTGTCAGGAAAACGGAAAATTTATATCAATACTTACCGTAATTTTCCTTTCCTGATAGAACTCCATGGCAGCAGGAGTTCCCTCCCATCTGCTGGAGTAGTCTATATATGGAACACGGCTCCTGGCTTGGAGCAAAAATTTATGGGAGTGGGGTCCTATAGGGTAGGAGAGGAGGCGGAGCCTACCCATACGTGTGCTGCCATGGAGTTCTATCAGGAAAGGAAAATTACGGTAAGTATTGATATAAATTTTCCGTTAAATAGTATTCTCTATAACATACGTGAAAATAAGCAGCAACTGTACAGTGTCAAGCATACCATGCTCTTCATCAAGCTATGTGTGACAATATATAACAGATTCCTATCTTTTTTTTTTTTTTTTTTATATAAATTTTTTTTTTTTCTATCTTTTAGTGTACTTGTGAGATCTGAGGACTTTTTGACCCCAGATCTCACAAAAAAGAGGTCCTGTCATGCCTATTTCTATTACAAGGAATGTTTACATTCCTTGTAATAGAAATAAAAATGATAATTTTTTTTTTTTTATAAAAAACGGTGTAAAAATAAAAAATAATAAATAAAATAAATAGTAAAAAAAAAAATGGCAACCTGTAGACATTTTTAAAGTGTTGCCTATGGGGATTTTTAAGTACCAAAGTTTGTCGCCGTTCCGTGAGCGTGCGCAATTTTGAAGCATGACATGTTGGGTATCTATTTACTCGGCGTAACATTATCTTTCAAATTATGGAAAAAAATTGGGCTAACTTTACTGCGCAAATACGGTGTGATAAAAAATATTGCAATAATCTCCATTTTATTCTCTAGGGTCTCTGCTAAAAAACAAATATATAATGTTTGGGGGTTCTAAGTAGTTTTCTAGCAAAAACAACAGATTTTAGCTTGTAAACACCAAATGTCAAAAATAGGTCTAGGCAAGTGGCTAGGATGCATGATGGTGCTCCTTGGATGTTGGGCCCCTCTATATGGCTAGGCTGTGAAAAAGTCTCACACATGTGGTATTGCCATACTCAGGAGGAGTGGCAGAATGTATTTTGGGGTGTAATTTTTGCTGTGTACATGCTATGTGTTAGGAATATCCTATAAATTGACAACTTTGTGTAAAAAAAAAAAAAAGTTTCATTTTTTTCCCACATTTTCCAAAAACTTGTGGAAAAAAATGACATGTTCAAACTACCCATAATGCCTCATAGAATATACGTTGGAGTGTTTGCTTTCCAAAATGGGGTCATTTTGTGGACTTTTCCATTGTATTGGTGCTCTAGGGCCTTCAAAAGTGTGATAGGTAGTAAGAAAGTTTTATGTTTATTTATGCTCCTAGAACGCCTGAAGTTGCTACTTGGATGTGGAGTCTCTTTTTGTGGCCAGGCTGTGTAAAAATCTCACACATGTGGTATCACAATACTCAGAAGGAGTAGCAGAATGTATTTTGGGGTGTCATTTTTGCTGTGTACATGCTATGTGTTAGAAATTGCTTATAAATTGACAACTTTGTGGGAAAAAAAAGAAACAAAAGTTGTTTTCTTCATTTTCCCAAGAATTGTGGGAAAAAATTATAACTTCAAAAAACTCACCTTGCCTCTTACTAAATACCTTGGACTGTCTACTTTACAAAAAGGGGTCATTTGGGGGGTATTTGTACTGTCCTGACATTTCAGGGCTTCAAGAAAGGAGATAGGCCGTCAGTACATCTGGTGTGATCAATTTTCAGCAATTGGTACCATAGCTTTTAGACTCAATAACTTTCACACAGACTAAATAATATACACCAATTTGGTTTAATTTTACCAGAGATATGTAGCAGTATAAATTTTGGCCCAAATGTATGAAGAAAAATTAATTTTTTGCAAAATTTTATAATAGAAACTAAAAAAAAGTGTTTTTTTTTTCAAAATGTTGCTGTTTTTTTGCTTATATCACAAAAAAAAAACCCCAGTTGTGATCAAATACCACCAAAACAAAGCTCTATTTGTGTGAAATAAATGATAAAAATTTTGTTTGGTTACAGTGTAGCATGACTGAGCAATTGTCATTCAAAGTGCGAGAGTGCTGAAAGCTGAAAATTGGTCTGGGCAGGAAGGGGGTCTAACTAGAGCCAAAAGTGTTTATTATCATCCCCTAGTGTCAATGGCACCATCAACTTGTGAGCAGCACATTAAGCCTTTAGTGGCAGTATTGAGCTGTTTATGGGCACATCTAGCTAGCCTTATTACAACAGCCATTAAACAGTAGGGATGATCGAACGGTTCGGGTCGACCATCGGTTCGACCTGAACATTGACTGTTAAAAATTTGGCCGAATTTCGAACTTTTTGCGGAAAAAGTTTGGAATTTGGCAACCAGAACCAACCAAAATGCAATGGCAATTAAAAGCCCGTGATTGGACCAGAACCATCAGTAAAAGCCAATTGAGGGTGCAGGAGGATGCTAGGAATGTGATTGGAGTGACTAGGGGGTCCAGAGGCCAATCAGTAGTGAATACGCCCCCCAGTATATAATATAGCCCCGCCAAATCTCTAGCACTGTAATACAGGGGCTGTGGAAGAGAGTGGAAGCAGTTCTGTTACTCCTGCTTCAAAAGTGTAATTTAGCAATTATTAGTGTGAGGAATATCTAGTGTAGTTAGGGTACTATTTTCCACTATAGTTAGATTTAATAATCTAGTTTCTGTAGGGAAAGTGTTAAGTGTCAGGGTGACTGTAGTGTAGTGTAGGGTGAACTGACTCTGACTGCTATGGCAGGGTGACCAAACTCTTCCATGTCAGGGTGACCGCCATAGAAAAAAGATTGCTTGTCTTAGAATTGCAGTAGAGCAGGGATAGGGCTCCACTACTTTCACACCTAGGCGTTTTTGTTGCAGGCGTTTATTGTGCATTTTTTGGGCGTCTTTGGAGGCAGGCATAACATCTGAACTTCTGTATAGGGGTATATATACACACACACATATGTATATATACACATACACACATACAGGTGTGATAGGAGCAGAACCCTATCCCTGCAAATAATTTCATTAGCACAGGCATATGGTTCCGCTACTTTCACACCTATATGTGTGTATGTGTATACATACATATATGTGTGTGTGTATATATACCCCTACACAGAAGTTCAGATGTCATGCCTGCCTCCAAAGACGTCCACAAAAAAGCCCAATAAACCCCTTCACCAAAAACGGCCAGGTGTGAAAGTAGCGGAGCCCTATGCTTGCTCTACTGCAATTCTAAGACAAACAATCTTTTTTTCTGGTTCTGGACAGAGCTGAAACTTCACAGGTACACTTTTTAGACCCCCCAGACACTAAATCCAAAGAAATTTTTTTTTCAATTATTTTTTCAATAATTGGCTCTCTATCAAAAACGACAATTTTTAAGAACTTTTTTTGTGTGATTAATAGTCCTTGGGGTATGACCCAGAACCCTAGGCAATTTTTAGGGGCATTTATTGGGTTTTAGGGCTTCAAAATGGTGTTTTTTGATTACTGAATTTGGGTCCCATTGATTTCAATGGGGTTCTGGAATCCGGAACTTTCGGGAAGTTCGGGTGTTCTGGTCGAACCGAACTTTTCAAAATTTCGATCATCCCTATTAAACAGGAATTGGTAATCAAATTCCCTTATATCCACATGACCAATAGTGGTATGAAATAGTAAATGAATCACAAATTTGGAACCAAGAAGAAGCAAAACTATGATAACAACATCAGGAGCTACTTTGAGGCAAACAAAACTACACTGCTCAAAAAAAGTCAATTCAATCAAATCAAATCAAGTCAATTAAACTCCTGGGATATTGATCTGGTCAGTTAAGTAGCAGAGGGGGTTGTTAATCAGTTTCAGCTGGTTTGGTGTAAATTAACAAAACAACAGGTGCACTAGATGAGCAACAATGAGGCAACCCCCAAAACAGGAATTGTTTTACAGGTGGAGGACACAGAATTTTTTCCCTACTCATTTTTTCTGACTGTTTTTCACTAGTTTTGCATTTGGCTAGGGTCAGTGTCACTACTGGTGGCATGAGGCCATACCTAGACCCCATAGAGGATGCACAGGCAGTCCAACTCCTCCAGGATGGCAAATCAATACGTGCCATTGCCAGAAGGTTTTCTGTGTCTCCTAGCACAGTCTTAAGAGCATGGAGGAGATTCCAGGAGACAGGCAGTTACTCTAGGAGAGCTGGGCAGGGCCATAGATGGTCCTTAACTCATCAGCAGGACCAGTATCTGCCTTTTTTGTGCATGGAGGAACAGGATGAGCGCTGCCAGAGCCATGCAAAATGACCTGCAGCAGGCCACTGGTGTAAATGTCTCTGACCAAACAATCAGAAACAGACTTCATGAGGGTGGCCTGAGGGTCCGACATCCTCTAGTGGGCCCTGTGCTCACTGCCCAGGACAATGGAGCTCAATTTGCATTTTTCTTTGAACACCAGAATTGGCAGGTCTGCCACTGGCGCCCTGTACTTTTCACAGATGAGAGCAGGTTCACCCTGAGCACATGTGACAGACGTGAAAGGGTCTGGAGAAGCTGTGGAGAATGTTATGCTGCCTGTAACATTGTTCAGCATGACCGGTTTGGTGGTGGGTCAGTAATGATCTGGGGAGGCATATCCATGGCGGGACGCACAGACCTCTACAGACTAGACAATGGCATCCTGACTGCCATTAGGTATTGGGATGAATTCTTTGGACCCATTGTCAGACCCTACGCTGGTGCAGTGGGTTCTGGGTTCCTCCTGGTGCACAACAATGCACATCCTCATGTGGCAAGAATATTCAGCCAGTTCCTGGAAGATTAAAGAATAAATACCATTGAGTGGCCCCCACACTCGCCTGACCTATATCCAATAAAACACCTCTTAGACATTATGTTTTGCTCTATCTGATGCTGCCAGGTTGCACCTCAGTCTGTTCAGGAGGTCAGTGATGCCCTGGTCCAGATCTGTGAGGAAATACCCCAGGACACCATCTGTCGTCTCATTAGGAGCATTCCCCGATCTTGTCAGTCATGCATACAAGCACGTGGGCGGCCATACAAACTACTGAGTACCATTTTGAGTTGCTGCAATTAAATTTATTCAAAATGGACTAGCCTGATGCATAATTTTTTTTTTTCACTTTGATTTTTGAGATGTCTTTGATATCAGCCCTCTGTAGGTTGAATATTTTCATTTCCATTAAATGATGTCGCATCCTTTTGTTCCTAACACTTTACCCAGTCCATATCAGTATGGATATCATTTTTTTTGAGCAGTGTATAATAACCTTATACTGTATATATACGGTATACTGACTTAAAAAGCTTTGTAGATTCTCTTGGAGAATTAAACTGAAATGAATACCTAATTTAATTAAAGAAGACTGTAAGGAATTAGGTGTAATTCGGGATTGCACCCATTAACAAGTTTTGTTGCTTCAGTGGTTTCTATTGGTGATGTGACATAATTATAAATGACTTTATTTCATTTTACAGACATCAATTTAAATAGCATATCACTGCTTGTTTGTATAGAATTGGATTGGGACCGCTACCTCGGATATTGGCACACAGTAGTGTAGAGTAGACTCACTCGTACTCACATAGACATTTAGACTAAATCACTCATTCCCAGTGATGGCTAAATCTTCCATCACTAATAAATACAATGGGGGGAATTCAACAAAGCATTTGCAAAACATTTCTGGTGGTAGAATCCCTTTAAAATTTCCTATGCCAAAATTATGAAGCCTTGTGAAAGTTTCAGTTAGAGTTATGACATGTAAAATGGAATTAAATATTTCTTATTTGTGTCCCTTAAAGATTCTGTTGCCATGGTTGCATCAAATTCAAAAGAGATGCTGCCAGTTAATAGCTAATGAAATTGGACGTAATTAGGACCAATTCAAAGTTAGTGCACAGGGGGAGTTGAGTCTTGTGTGTTTATTACTTTATTAATGTGTTTTAATATGCTTTGCATTTACCATATTGGTTGCTAGGATGCAGGCGACCAATATCCTAGCAAACAGAGATGCAGGGGGTGGAGCCTGTTTGGGAACTCTGAGAGACTAGTTCCCCTTCAGGTCCACAATGCATGTGATTGGGTGTGGACAGCAGTGGGGGAATTCCAAAGCCATTGTTGGACTAAATAACATCTGTGCAATCTGCCCACTTTCTTCTACTGTCAATCCAACAGGAGGTTGCCTTAATGGTGAAGTAGTTTCAGAGTTCCCCATCTTGCTCCACTCATTCCACAATGAAACTCCTTACCCATGCAGCCAACTGTGTTAGCGACACAGTGGCCAGGCAAGGATCTACAGAAGGAGTGTCTGCTATTAACTGTCTAGCCTCAGTGCCAGCCTCCCTGCAACAGAATCATGTACGTGTCTCTGACACTGAAATATATGGTGAAGGTTCTGAGTAGCATCGCAAAATCACCAGCTGAAAAAATACTCAGCAATTGCCAGGTATACTTTTCCACTACTGCTCTGTTTATTGAAACATCTGCTTATCAATAGATGTTTGTAAAGTATGATGAGAGGGAAAGGCAACAGCTAAAAGCAAAAGCCTTCTAAAGAAATTTGAGTTTTTTGTTTATTGTGTGATTTTAGATATGTGGAGGCTTCAATCAAGAGCATCGTGGTTACATCAGCAGAGATGCCAGAATGCATTTTCTGATTCTCTGAACACTTTGTATGCTCTTTCTGAGGGTCTGAACACTGGCCTGGCTCCAGGTTCACCCCTCCACAAGCTGAGCTTCCCCTCAAGGCGAATGTAGCAGAGGTGAGAAGGTTCCGGCAGAAAGTTAACAGTCGAAAGGCTGCAAGCCTAGATAATATTCAAGGCTAGATCCTTAGAGACTATGCACATACACTATTTAGAGGGGCTGACAAACATCTTTAGGTTTTTTTTTTGTTTTGTTTTTTATCTTTGGTGGTGAACATCCCCACATGCCTTCAGATGACTACAACTGTATCTCTCCTAGAGAGCAAAACATTATTATGTCTGAATGACTAACATACAGTAGCACTAACCCTACTAGTTATAAAATTCTTAAAAAGGGTGCTGAGATCACATATTGGCTTTAGAGTGGACCCCCTTCAGTATGCATACAGACAGAACTGATCCTATGAAGATTATATATCAGTTGTTCACCTGGCTTTTATGCACTTGGAGAATAAGGATTCCTATGTTTAACTGCTTTTTTTGGAATTTAGTTCCACCTTCAATACTATTATTCCACAATCCTAATAGGTAAATAGACTTGGAATTAGTTCAATTTTGTGCAACTGGGTACTAGACTTTTTAGCAAATAGGTCTCAGTTTGTTAGAATTTGTAATATTTAATTTTCTTCTGTCATCCTCAATACCAGTTGCTCCCAGGGATGTGCTTCGAGCCCATTACTGTACACACTGCTGATCTGTGATTATTTAGCTAAGTATATGAGCATTCATATTTTGAAGTTTGCAGATGAGTGATAAGTGCATGTACAGGCAGGTAGTGGGAAATCCAGAAGCTCGGTGCAAAGTTAACAATCTGTACATTACCATAAAGACAAAGAAAATGATTGTGGACTTTAGGTAGACTGGCATGACTCTCCTTTCTTCTCTGCATTGGTGTTCAATATCTGGGATTGCACATGTAGTAGTTAATGAATATTAATATTGTAATTGAATGCTAATAAATAATAATTTAATATTAATATATTTTATCTCCACACTTTATACTTATGTTTACATACATATTTATTTTTTTTATAGTTAATGAGATTAAAGTGTCCATCTAGTTCAACAAACAAGAAAAAGATATTGAAAACCCCTATATGCACAATCCTATACCCACAGTTGGTCCAGAGGAAGGAAAAAAAATATTAAAGCATGATCCAATTTTGCTCCATGGGAAAAACAAATTCCTTCCTGATCCCCTAGGAGGCAATTATATATTCCCTGGATCCACAATCTCTGCTGTTATTCCCTCTAAATATTAATATCCAGTTATATTATGTGCATTTAGGAATGCACGCATACCCTTTTTTTAAACAATTTACTGGGCTGGGCAGAACCAGCTCTTGAGGGAGTCTATTCCACATTTTCACAGCTCTTACTGTGAAACTTACTATTTATTTTATTTTTATCTGTTGTCTTGATTTTATTATTGTTCACCAGAACCTTGGTGCCTTATTTTGTTACCTCCATGTATACCATGTTTTTGGAATTACAGTAATATACTCTTATCCTTATAACTAATAAATACACACACATATATATATATATATATATATATATATATATATATATATATATATATATATATATAGATATAGATATATATATATATATATATATATATATATATATATATATATATAGATATATATAGATATATATAGATATATATACATCTATATATATATATCTATATATATAGATATATATATATATATATGTGTGTTGTTGTTTTTTTGCCCTCATAACTGCCTTAATTCTTTGTGGCATAGATTTAAAAAGGTGTTGGTAACATTCCTCATAGATTTTGTTCCATGTTGACATGATAGCATAATGCAGTTGCTGCAAATTTGTCAGCTGCACATCCATGATGCACATCTCCCATTCCACAACATCCCAAAGGTGCTCTATTGCAGTGGTCCTCAACTCTGGTCCTCGGGGCCCACTAACAGGCCAGGTTTGCAAGATAACTAAATTAAATGACAGGTGATCTCATTTGATGCTCAGTGATTGCAGTATTCTTGTCTGCATCTCCCCAAGGTATTACTTAAAATCTGGCATGTTAGTGGGCCCCGAGGACCGGAGTTGAGGACCACTGCTCTATTGGATTGAGATCTGGTGACTGTGGAGGCCAATGGAGTACAGCGAACTCATTGTGCTGTTCAAGAAAGCAGTTTGAGATGATATGAGCTTTGTGACAGGTGCATTATTCTGCTGGAAGTAGCCATTAGAAGATGGGTACACTGTAGTCTTAAAGGGATAGCAACAATACTCAAGTAGGCCGTGGCTTTTAAACAATGCTCAATTGGTACTAAGGGGCCCAGTGTGCCAAGAAAATATCCTCCACACCATTGCACCACATGCCCAGAAGCTGTGGAGGGATGACGCGCTTGCACCGGAAGTGACGAGCGGGGCCGGTGAAGGCGCATTCTGGGAGAAGAGGACATGGAAGAGGACGCAGAAGAGGACGCGCTGGCTTCAGCTGCCCACATCCGAGATGGCAGCGCTGGAGAAGAAATTTTCAAGGTAAGTATTTCTTCTAAAAGGTAAGTGCGACCCAGGACAGTACAGAGGCTATCCATTGTGGAATGTACTAGCCCTGACTGTCCCGGGGGTATTTTTATTGAAAAAACATTTTCGTGGCCGGAATCCTGCTTTAACTGACAGGAGTGGTCTTCTGCTGTTGTAGTTGATCTGCTTCAAGGTTCGATGTGTTGTGCGTTCAAAGATGGTATTTTCAATACCTTGGTTGTAACGAGTATTTATTTGAGTTACTGTTGGCTTTCTGTCATCTTGAACCAGTCTGCCCATTCTTCTCTGACATCAACAAGACCTTTTCCTCCACACAACCACTACTCACTGGATATTTTCTCTTTTTCTGACCATTCTCTGTAAATCCTAGAGAAAGTTGTGTGTGAAAATCCCAGTAGATCGGCAGCTTTTGAAATACTCAGTCCAGCCTGTCTGGCACCAACAATTATGCCACGTTCAAAGTCACCTAAATCCTCTTTCTTGCCCATTCTAATGCTCAGTGTAAACTTCAGCAAGTCATCTTCACCACATCTACTGTAGATGCCTAAATGCATTGACGTGCTGCCCTGTGATTGGCTGATTAGCAATTTGTACTACCAAGCAATTGAATAGGTATACCTAATAAAGTGGCCTGTGAGTGTATATACACTGAACAAAATTATAAACACAACACTTTTGTTTTTGCCCCCATTTTTCATGAGCTAAATTCAAAGATCTAAGACTTTTTCTATGTACACAAAAGGCCTATTTCTCTCAAATATTGTTCACAAATCTGTCTAAATCTGTGTTAGTGAACACTTCTCCTTTGCCGAGATAATCCATCCACCTCACAGGTGTGGCATATCAATATGCTGATTAGACAGCATAACTATTGCACAGTGTTGCCTTAGGCTGGCCACAATAAAGGCCACTCTAAAATGTGCAGTTTTACTGTATTGGGGAGGTTTCGAGACCACCATTTGCCTCACACAGTGCAACACATCTCCTTTGCATAGAGTTGATCAGGTTGTTGATTGTGGCCTGTGGATATTTGGTCCACTCCTTTTCAATGGCCGTGCGAAGTTGGATAATTGGCAGGACCTGGAAAACGCTGTCGTATACACCGATCCAGAGCATCCCAAACATGCTCAATGGGTGACATGCCGGTAAAGTATGCTGGCCATGCAAGAACTGGGATGTTTTCAGCTTCCAGGAATTGTGTACAGATCCTTGCAACATGGGGCCGTGCATTATCATGCTACAACATGCGGTGATGGTCGTGGATGAATGGCAAAACAATAGGCCTCAGGATCTCATCACAGTATCTCTGTGCATTCAAAATGCCATCAATAAAATGCATCTGTGTTCATTGTTCATAACAAATGCCTGCCCATACCATAACCCCCCGCCACCATGGGTCACTCAATCCACAATGTTGACATCAGAAAACCGCTCACCCACACGACGTCATACATGCTGTCTGCAATCTGCCCTGTATAGTGAAAATGGGATTCATCCATGAAGAGAACACCTCTCCAAAGTTCCAGATGCCATAGAATGTGAGCATTTGCCCACTCAAGTCAGTTACAGCGACGAACTGCAGTTAGGTCAAGGTTTCTGACAGTTTGTGCAGAAATTCTTTGGTTATGCAAAATGATTGTTGCAGCAGCTGTCTGGGGTGGCTGGTCTAAGACGATCTTGAAGGTGAAGATGCTGGATGTGGAGGTCCTGGGCTGATGTGGTTACACCTGGTCTGTGCTTGTGAGGCCGGTTGGATGTACTGCCAAATTCTCTGAAATGCCTTTAGAGGCAGCTTATGGTAGAGAAATGAACATTTAATTCACGGGTAACAGCTCTGGTGGACATTCCTGCAGTCAGCATGCCAATTGCACCCTTCCTTAAAACTTGCGACATCTGTGGCATTGTGCTGTGTGACAAAACTTCACATTTTAGAGTGGCCTTTTAGTGTGGCCAGCCTAAGGCACACCTGTGCAATAATCATGCTGTCCAATCAGCATCTTGATTTGCCACACTTGTGAGGTGAATGGATTATCTCGGCAAAGGAGAAGTGCTCACCGACACAGATTTAGACAGATTTGTGAACATTATATGAGAGTAATAGGCCTTTTGTGTACATAGAAAAAGTCTTCGATCTTTGAGTTCAGCTTATGTAAAATGGGGGCAAAAACAAAAGTGTTGTATTTATAATTTTGTTTGGTGTGTATACAGAGTATATATATATATATATATATATATATATATATATATATGTATCAAAAGAACATTGTAATAGTGGTCCATTGCCTTCCAATGCTTTCCATTGTTTTGCTGGCGCCCACTTACCAATATTGTGTTCAGTGTGATAAAAGGTATGGCTATTATTTTATTCTTTAGTCTGTTTACCTGGTCTTCTTTGCTATGGGCTGTGGACCAACTGGTAATGTTTCTTTAAAAGGGACAGTAAAGAAAACACATTTTTTTATTAGAATTGAGGCTAATTAGTAATTATGTCAGCATTTTATTGCTGTTTGTGTCCCTGTTGGAATTTTTTTAATGGTGACAACTGTTTAAGTGGGGCAACAGTAATAAAAATGTAATGGAGGTTCTAACTCCTCACTACTTGATCCAAGGCAAAAAAAAAAAAAAATGTAAATCAGTCACATTGCAATTATACTGTTCAGTGTTCACATATTTTGAAGCTACTTACAAAAAAGATATATGGTCTTTTTACACAGTAGTGTAATGTACTTTTCTCATCTTCAGCCTATGACTGTTAATCATAGATCATCCTGTCACTTTGCTGAAACTGACTGGAAGTTTAATTTGCAGTTTGCATTCCTCCCCAAACTATTTTGCCTTCTGGAAAAGTCTAAAAGCTAACACTATGACTGGTAAACTGAAAAATATTCCACAATATCCTCACCGAAATCTGTAAATGACAGTAAATTCTGTCTCCAATAGTTCAGCCAGTCAGCATTTTTTTTAGTAAAGTTGTTTTCAGAGATAATGAAAATTACCATTATTTTGTAAATTCTAAAAACAGTACTTTTTCCAAATTGTAGCAATTACATTATCATACAAAGAATGGGATACATTTGGGGTCTGACTTAGTAAAATGTGCACCAAGGTGAAGTACAGTTATGTGAAAAATGTCAAAAAAAGTAGATCTTATTCTTCACATCACATCTAACTAGCAGCAATTTTTACTACATGCAGACTTTACTGGGACTGTACTCATGTGGACCACCATAAATAACAAAATAAAATTTAAACCCACGCTAGGAACAAAAATTTCCAAAAAATTATATTTGCAGCTGCTGTTCACAAAGTATAAACTTAGAAAAATTGGTGTACTGGAAAAACAGCGCTTGCAAAAATTATAATGTAAAATTTAAATGTAGTGACCAATGTGATGGTGATCATAAAGTGCAATTGTGCTAAATCTAAAATAAATGAATACAATAAATGATCACAAATCAAGAAGGTCAAATGAGCCTTGTAAATGAAATGGACTGGACTCCTCCAAAGAAAGATCCCGAAAGAATCCCCTTCTTCTGTGCTACTCAAAATAAAGGATGGACCAACATACTGAAGCCCAAATGTATATATTTATTAATTATTAGTTAAAATACTCACAAAGGATAGAATGGGTAATCACTATAGAAAAAAATGATGTCCACATATGAGGAGATCTATTGGGATCTTTCTTTGTAGTTTGCTCCCCAACGCTAGCCAGTTGAAGAAATAGGGCTAAAGACTGCTCACTCAGATAGCTGCTTTGGAAGAACTTTGCCTATTGACCATAGTAAGAGATACCTTTTTAGGGAGTCCTAACGTTCAATGCTGCCATTCATATACTGTATAATGCACTCCAATGTGGATATGACCTACTGTTTACAGAGTAGTTATCACAGTACTGATTATCATTGCTATTACTGTTTTTTAATGCATTTACTTATTGCTTTTGATTTAGTGGATTACCAGGTTTTCTCAAATTTTGCTCCAATGCGGGATATACAGTAAATCTTGGTTGCAGTAGCCACCCTCCTACATGGGGGGGGGGGGGGAAATCCACTCCCCTGAGGGCTAGGAGTGATTACAATATTCCCAGACTAGGTGGAAACTGTACCCTACATGCAGTATGCCATCCATCAGACACACCCCCCTCCTCCCGCTTTAGAGGTTTTTATATTGGGGATCTTGCATTTTGACATTTGGAATAGTCAGACCTCCTTTTATGCATGTGGAAACAACTATTAGTTGGAGCAATTTATTAACAGCTTGGACTTCAATAATTGGATCAAAGATATAATCGTTAAAACACAGTAATAACAAATTGATAAAATAACAGGTGATGTCCAGAGAAATCCTTAATATATGGGATGAATCAATACTGTTAAAAAAGTGGTAAATATAACAAAAGTGTAGCGCTATTCTTCAACGAATAAATAAGTAATTTGGAATATAGTTATAAAATCAAGGTATGGCAAATTAATAAAATACCAGGTGATATCCTAAAAAAATCCTTGTGATGTGATGAATGAATACTGGGTGCACAACAAGATGAATACATAAATAAATTCAAATAAAGTATAAATAACTCAAGTGGGAAATATCTACATACCAATTTACAAGTATATACAGTATATGAGTTTGCATTCAAGTACATGTATTTGAGCACAGGGATCTTTTCCACCTTTTTGAGTGTGAGCACAATGGGATTGATTTCCTAAAACTGAAGAGTGCAAAATCTGGTGTAGCTGTGCATGGAAGTCTCACTCCAGCTTGTTCAGTTAGGCTTTGCCAAAAAAAAAAAAAAACCTGGACGCTGATTGCTTTCTATGCAGAGCTGTACCAGATTTTGCACTCTTCAGTTTTAAAAATCAACCTCAAAATGTGTCCTTTTTAGCATATGTTGCAAAATGATCCCCTTTTTAGGGGTCTATGTCTTTCTTTTAACATGTTGTAAATAAATTGAATGTTTTTATGGAAATGATGTTCTGCCTCATGATGTACCTTTAAAGTCCAATATTACAGAGTAATATTCATATTCACTCTAATTTGAAAAAAATCATTAAGCTCTGTGCAAATTCCCATGCAAAGTTAACAGCCTACAGTATTTGCCTTTAATAAATCAATTCTTCTCTGTTTCAGTACTTGTAGGCTTTCCAAAAGTGTGGAGCCCAACATATTAATGATTACATTACTGATGGCAAGTAAAACATGATGGGATTAATATCAAATCAATCTCAGAAAAATAAACTAAACTAAAAAATGTTTAACTTTTTTTTTTTTTTTTTTTTTTTTGCTCAGCCACTTTCAAAGTACACTTAATAGAATAAATTCTATTATTCCTCTGCTGTGCTGTATATTACATCCACTAGATGGTGCAGGTCTGTGCACTGGAGAAATGCTAGAGAACAGTGTTGGATCATTGTCTAGGCAACCTAGGAAGATGCCCAAGGACCAGTGGGTATACCGGAACATTACCACCACTCAGCAGCCCTGCAAGGTTAATGCCCCATACACACGTGCAGATTATCTGCAGACTTTTGTCTGCAGACTTACCAAAACCATATAATATGAGGTCAAACCTAAACACTTTCAATTTGTATGCAATACGGCAGGCCCCTTCACTACATAGAAAAGGTAAGTCTGCAGACAAAAGTCTGCAGATAATCTGCAAGTGTGTATGGGGCATTATGATCTGCTCTTCCATCCTACAACACAGTTGGTTATATTTAGGGATGAACCAAATGAGCCTAGGTTTGGTATGAGATGAGTTTGGTGACATTTATTAAAGTCTGAGTGCCGAACCCCACTAAAGTCAATAGAAGCTAAACGTTAAAAACGAGTAATGACCATTTTCTAGGCTAATAAGGATTTGTAAAAAAAAAAATAGAAAAACGGGAGCTGGACAACACCACAGGGTACATGCACCAAAAAAATGGAAAAAAACCTCTATTTGGATGGGAGCAGAAATTCTAATAATGCTTAAAGAGAGACAATAAAAATGCAAAATACCTTTTAAAAACATGCCTGGGGGATGTCCATAGCCTGCATCTGAAATGTTGAATACAACTTATAGCAGCAAAACTGACATTTACAAAGTAAAAAATTGCCTTTAATTGTCAGAAACTGACAGCTTTGGCCATTTACTTCTCCTTGATTGAATTTTAAGGGGGGGAATCTCATGCAATCACATTGAGAGGATGGCAGCTGTCATTTAGTAGCGCTAGAAAGGACACTGCATTTATTTGGCTCCTGCCAAATGAACACAAAGTCCAGCTTTCAGACAAACTCCCAAACAGCCAAAGTTTGGTCCGAACTTGTGTAAGGACTGTATCTTGCACTTATATCTAGTCATAATGCAGTTTGTAAGGTCACAGCAGTGTCACCCCCACATGTAACAACTGTTGACTGCTGAGGTTGTGCCTTTCAATTCAGACAGTCAACACACACAAAGAGAACACACATAAAGGTACAGAATACAGTCTATAGGTCAGCTACTGTAGATGCATGTAGAATAAAAAAATGATTGTATCTATCTATACTTCTACTTGTATATTATATATATATATATATAGATATATGTATGTATATTACAAGGTCTATAAAGACATGGATGAGTGAGTTTGGGGTGGAGGAACTTGACTGGCCTGCACAGAGTCCTGACCTCAACCCGAAAGAATACCTTTGGGATGAATTAGAGCAGGGATTGCGAGCCATGCCTTCTCATCCACAACTGTGCCTGACCTCACAAATGTGCTTTTGGAAGAATGGGCAAACATTCCCATAGACACACTTATAAACCTCGTGGACAGCCTTCCCAGAGGAGTTGAAGCTGTTATAGGTGCAAAGGGTGGGCCAACTCAATATTCAACCCTACGGACTAAGACTGGGATGCCATTAAAGTTCATGTGCGTGTAAAGGCAGGTGTCCCAATACTTTTGGTAATATAGTTTATACATCTGAGAGACCTGGAGCAGTTGTCGAAAGAACAGTAGTTCAAAATTCAGCAGAGAGGTTTATTTGAATTCAGATATTTTTTCCAAGGGGTGTGCTATCAAATATTAACATAAGGGTGCCAATAATTTTGTTCAGTCCATTCTTGGAGTTTTACGTGGAATTTGTCAGATTTCACTTTTTGTCCCTCCACTTTTTTGTGTCATAGCAATACAAACAAAAGAAATAAACATGAGAATGCCTAAACATTTGTAATTGCAACACTTTTCCTGGGCGAAGTGGTGCATTATCTGACAGAAATGCAGAGGTGCCAATATTTTTGTCTATATATATATATATATATATATATATATATATATATATATATACAGTCAGGTCCATAAATATTGGGACGTCTACACAATTCTAATCTTTTTGGCTCTATACACCACCGCAATAGATTTGAAATGAAACAAACACGATGTGATTTAACTGCAGACTTTCAGCTTTAATTTGAGGGTATTTACATCCAAATCAGGTGAACGGTTTAAGAATTACAACAGTTTGTACATGTGCCTCAGACTTTTTAAGGGACCAAAAGTAATGGGACAGATTAACAATCATAAATAGGGTTGAGCGAACCCAGACTGTATTGTTCGTGTTCGTACCGGACTTTTAGGTATTCGGTACCCGGACCCGAAACTCGAACATTTCACTGTATGTTCGGGTACTGTCCGTTGTTCGGTAATGTTATTTGATGTTTTGGCGTGGTTTTAATGGCGCGGTTTCAACAGGTGCAAGGCAGCCAATCAGCAAGCGTTTAACTAGTGTGCCCTAGAAGCCATCACAGCCATGCCTACTAATGGCATGGCTGTGATTGGCGAGTGCAGCATGTGACCCAGACTCTATATAAGCTGGAGTCACACAGCTACGCGCGTCACTCTGCTATAACTATACTAGGGAGAGGTTCCTGATACTGCTGAGGGAGAGATAGGAGATTACTGTAGGGCGAGGCTGGAGAGATTGCTTGTAGGGAAAGCATAGGATAGGATCAATCTGCTTTAATCAGACAGCGATCTACATTGATTTGGTTGTGTTGGGGTGCAGTGCACGATCTTTTTGCCCGGAGGGAGAGATAGGAGTTTACTGTAGGGCCAGGCTGGAGATTGCTTTTAGGGAAAGCATAGGATAGTAACAATCTGATTTAATCAGACAGCGATCTACATTGATTGTATTGTGTGGGGGTGCAGTGCACGATCTTTATGCCCTGACCTGAGCCAAGTGAGGAGGAGAAAGGAGAAAAAAAAAACTTTTATCAGTCTGTTAGGCTTGCGGTGCTGCACATTTCATGCAAGCTCAGTGCATATGTGTCTGCTTAATTTGCATTTAAAAAAGAAAAAAGATTTTTTCCTTCATATTTAACTTTGACATACAGTCTTTAGACAGACACTGCTTTTCTAACCTGCTCTTCAAAAAGCACCAATGTAAGGGGAAAATAATTATTTTTCATTATTTAGGGAAAAAAAATTATTTTTCAGTTTTTCATTCAAATTGGTTTTTTTTTTGCATTCAATAGCGGAATAGAACAACAACAACAGTATCCAACCTGTTAGGTGTGCGGTGTGTAGCGGGCATCTCCTGCAAGCTCAGTGCATATGTTTCTGCTTAATCTGCATTTTAAAAAGAAAAAAACTTTTTTCCTTCATATTTAACTTTGACCTACAGTGTTTAGACAGACACTGCTTATCTAACCTGCTCTTCAAAAAGCACCAATGTGAGGGGAAAATAATTATTTTTCAGTATTTAGGGTAAAAAAATAATTTTTCAGTTTTTCATTCAAATGTTTTTTTTTTTTTAATTCAATAGCGGAATAGAACAACAACAGTATCCAACCTGTTAGGCGTGCAGTGTGTAGCGGGCATTTCCTGCAGCCTCAGTGCATATGTGTCTGCTTAATCTGCATTTTTAAAAAAAATAACTTTTTCCTCCATATTTTACTGTGACTTACAGCGTTTAGACAGACACTGCATTTCAAATCTGCTATTCAACAAGCACCAATTAATGGGACAATTTTTCAGGTTTTTATTCATATGTTACAGTGCAATACACCCATTGCATACTGTTGTATTGCGCATTGCAATAAAAAAAAAAAAACATTTAGGGGCAAAAAAAGTTGATTGCGGCCCTGTCTGCATATGTTGCAGTGAGATACACTTATTGCATACTGTTGTATTGTGCATTACAATATAAAAAAAAAACATTTAGGGGCAAAAAAGTTGATTGCGGCCCTGTCTGCATATGTTACAGTGAGATACACCCATTGTATACTGTTGTATTGCACATTGCAATTAAAAAAAAAACATTTAGGGGCAAAAAAAGTTGATTGCGGCCCTGTCTGCATATGTTACAGTGAGATACACCCATTGCATACTGTTGTATTGCGCCTTGCAATAAAAAAACATTTAGGGGACAAAAGAGTTTATTGCAGCCCTGTCCGCATATGTTACAGTGACATACACCCATTGCATTTTGTTGTATTGCGCATTGCAATGAAAAAAACATTTAGGGGACAGAAAGATATTAAATTGCGGCTTAGTCTGTATCTGTACGTGTGAGATACACTCGTTGGATACTGTTGTTCTAGTCCGCTATTCAATAAACACCCATTTAGGGAAAAAATATTAAATTGCGGCCTAGTCTGTATCTGTACGTGTGAGATACACCCGTTGTATACTGTTGTTCTAGTCCACTATTCAATAAACACCCATTTAAGGAAAAAAATTAAATTGTGGCCTATTCTGTATCTGTACGTGTGAGATACACCCATTGCATACTGTTTTTCTATTCCGCTATTCAATAAACACCCATTTAGGGAAAAAATATTACATTGCGGCTTACTCTGCATATTTTACTTTTAAATACACTCGTTGGATACTGTTGTTCTATTCCGCTTTTCAATAAACACCCATTTAGGGAAAAAATATTACATTGCGGCCTAGTCTGCATATTTTACTGTGAGATACACCCTTTGGATACTGTTGTTCTATTCCGCTATTCAATAGACACCCATTTTGGGAAAAAATATTACATTGCGGCCTAGTCTGCATATGTTACAGCGCAACAAGACACACAGGTCTCGCATGGAGGCCCAGTTACTGGTGGTGAAGTGGTGCTGTTCCGCAGAGCGACTCATGCATGCGTGCTGCAGCTGAAACTCCACTCCACGTGTCCACTATGTGGACACGTCATATATGAGGCGGTGAGCGAGAAGGCTGAAGTTACGCTGCAGCGCTGACAGGCGAGCAGCAGCAGGTTGAGAACGCTGAAAGTGCACACAAACGGCCCGCACTTTCTGCAGCAGCTCTGACATATCGGGGTAATTTCTAATGAACCTCTGCACCACCAAATTCAGCACATGCACCAGGCAAGGGATGTGTGTCAAACAGGCTAGGCCCAGAGCTGCTACGAGATTTCGCCCATTATCGCACACCACCAGGCTGGGCTTGAGGCTTACTGACACCAACCACTCATCGGTCTGCTGTTCAATGCCCCTCCACAACTCCTGCGCGGTGTGTTGTTTTTCCCCCAAACAGGCAAGTTTAAAGCTGCCTGCTGTCGTTTACCCCTGGCTGTGCTGAAGTTGGTGGTGAAGGTGTTACGCTGACTGGATGAGGAGGCGGTAGAGGATGAGGAAGCGGAGTAAGAGGAGTTATGAACAGGAGGCAAACTGAAGCACACTGCAATCCTCGGTGGTGGAAGGAGATGCGCCAAACTGCTATCCGCCTCCGGCCCATCCGACACTGCATTTACCCAGTGTGCTGTTAGGGAGATATAACGTCCCTGACCGTGCTTACTGGTCCACGTATCCATAGTTGGGTGGACCTTGCCACAGATGGCGTTGCGCAGTGCACACCTGATTTTGTCACCCACTTGGTTGTTCAGGGAAGGGATGGCTTGCCTGGAAAAGTAGTGGCGGCTGGGCATGATGTACTGTGGAACAGCCACCACTACAAGGCTTTTAAAACTCTGCATCTCCACCAGACGGAATGACAGCATTTCAAAGGCCATGAATTTTGAAATGCTGGCATTCAGGGCCAGGGATCGCGGGTGGGTAGGGGGGGTACTTCCTCTTCCGCTCCAATGTTTGGGAGATAGAAAGCTGAACGCTTCCACGGGACATTGTGGAGATGGTTGTTGGTGACCCAGGTGGTGGTGTTGCTGGCAGATCCACTGTTTGTGGGGTGGCAGGTGCCGGTCTCACTACAGAGGTGGAAGAAGAGGCCGAGACTGCAGCAGCAGAAGAGGAAGCAAGAGGAGCCAGAGACCTTTCTTGGTTTTTGAGGTGTCTACTCCACTGCAGCTCGTGCTTTGCACTTAGATGCCTGGTCATGCAGGTTGTGCTCAGGTTGAGAAGGTTTATGCCTCACTTTAGGCTCTGATTGCACAGCGTACAAACCACTCGTGTCCTGTCATCAGCACATTGTCTGAAGAACTGCCATGCTAGGGAGCTCCTTTGAGCTGGCTTTGGTGTGCTCGATCCCTTGCTGCATTGGGCAGTAGCAGGCGTAGTGTCTAGGGCACAGCCGCTCCGCTTTGCACCCTGCTCCCTCTTCTGCTGTGCTGGTGGCTCTGTGCGACCACCGCATCTTCCTCCAAACTATTCAGGTCATCTGCTTGATGTTCATTCCATGTGGGGTCGAGGACCTCATCGTCCTCCACATCATCTTCCACCCAGTCTTCACCCCTGCTCTCCTTGTCGGTCTCCAAAATTTGGAATTCCGCAGCAGTTGGTACCTGTTTCATCATCATCCGAGACGTGCTGCGATGGTCCTCCCATGTACTCATCTTGAGACATAAGTGGTTGGGCATCGGTGCACTCAATCTCTTCCACTTCTGGGGCAGGGCTAGGTGGATGGCCCTGGGAAACCATGCTAACAGAGTCATCAAAAAGAAGAAGAGACTGCTTCATGACTTGGGGCTCAGACTGCTTGGCTGATTTGCAGGGGGGTGAGGTGAAAGATTGATGGATATGGGCTGCAGGTGCCAACTCTGACCTTTCAGCAGAAGACTGGGTGGGAGGCAATGTGAAGGAACTGAAGGCACTGTCAGCAACCCAATCTACTATCGCCTGTACTTGTTCTGGCCTCAACATTTGTAGAGGCGCATTAGGCCCTGCCAAATACTGCTGTAAGGTTTTGTTGCCTACTCGCAGCTGAGAAAGGTGTTTCACTTGTGCATGTAGCTGGCACAGATCGACCATGTCCTCTCCTTACAACCGGAGCTCCACCAGCAGCACCACGACCCAGCACTAACATGGTGGAGCAGTATGTGTGCACACGCCTAGACGTACTGAATGACGGTCTGCCTCTTCAACTTCTGGGTCTCCAAATTGGGCACATGGCCTGAGCTTGCCCTTTACGCCTTGGAGGTGCTGGCCTGCCCTGCAGCCAGTGTATTATCTGAACGTGTATTTAGCACGGCTGGGGGCGTTATCACAGACAAGCGCAGCCGCCTGTCCAGAGCCAATGTGGACAAGCTCACGTTCATTAAAATGAACCAGGCATGGATCCCACAGGACTTGTCCGTACCTTGTGCAGAATAGACATGTATACCGGCCTTACCCAGCCATTGTTGTATTTGATCTTTCTAACTTTTTTGGGGTGTACCCTAATTAAAAAAGAAAAAAAAAACAGTGTTGGCTACCTCGTACTCCTCCACCGCCGCTTCCACCTACACCGCCACATCCACCGCCACCTCAACCTCCTACTCCATATGGGCCTCGTCCTCCTCCTCCACTGCCGCCGCCGCTTCCACCTACACCACCATATCCACCGCCACCTCAACCTCCTACTCCATATGGGCCTCGTCCTCCTCCTACATCATTCAAGATGATTATTTTTTATTTTTGTGTTTTTTATGTTATTTTAAGTTATTTCCCTATCCACATTTGTTTGCAGAGCACTTGCCATACTCTTAAGATGGTTTTGCTGCCATTTGCAGCCCTCTAGCTCTTTCCATGTTTGTTTTAGAGGCATTTTAGTGCTCAAAAGTTCGGGTCTCCATTGAGTTCAATGGGGTTCAGGAATCGGGGCAAAGTTCGGGTTAAGTCCGGTTCACGAACCCAGACTTTTTTTTCAAGTTCGGCTGAACCCGCGAACATGGACATCCAGGTGTTCGCTCAACTCTAATCATAAATCAAGCTTTCACTTTTTAATACTTGGTTGCAAATCCTTTGCAGTCAATTACAGACTGAAGTCTGGAAAGCATAGACATCACCAGACGCTGGGTTTCATCCCTGGCAATGCTCTGCCAGGCCTCTTCCTGCTTGTTCTTGGGGCATTTTCCCTTCATTTTTGTCTTCAGCAAATGAAATGCATGCTCAATCGGATTCAGGTCAGGTGATTGACTTGGCCATTGCATAACATTCCACTTCTTTCCCTTAAAAAACTCTTTGGTTGCTTTCGCAGTATGCTTCGGGTCATTGTCCATCTGCACTGTGAAGCGCCGTCCAATGAGTCCTGAAGCATTTGGCTGAATATGAGCAGATAATATTGCCCGAAACACTTCAGAATTCATCCTGCTGATTTTGTCAGCAGTCACATCATCAATAAATACCAGAGAACCAGTACTATTGGCAGGCATACAGGCCCACGCCATGACACTACCACCACCAGAGCTTCACAGGTTGCCACTGGACTCCTCTTCCACTCCTCCTTGACGACATTGGCTGGTGGATGTTAGAGACCGTGCGCTCCTCCACCTTCCATTTGAGGATACCCCACAGATGCTCAATAGGGTTTAGGTCTAGAGACATGCTTGGCCAGTCCATCACCTTTACCCTCAGCTTCTTTAGCACGGCAGTGGTCGTCTTGGAGGTGTGTTTGAGATTGTTATCATGTTGGAATACTGCCCTGCGGCCCAGTCTCCGAAGGGAGGGGATCATGCTCTGCTTCAGTATGTCACAGTACATGTTGGCAGTTATGGTTCCTTCAATGAACTGTAGCTCCCCAGGGCTGGCAGCACTCATGCAGCCCCAGAACATGACACTCCCATCACCATGCTTGACTATAGGCAAGACACACTTGTCTTTGTACTCCTCACCTGGTTGCCGCCACACACGCTTGACACCATCTAAACCAAATAAGTTTGTCTTGGTCTCATCAGACCGCAGGACATGGTTCCAGTAATCCATGTCCTTAGTCTGCTTGTCTTCAGCAAACTGTTTGTGGGCTTTCTTGTGCATCATCTTTAGAAGAGGCTTCCTTCTGGCTTCTGGAATGACAGCCATGCAGACCAATTTGATGCAGTATGCGGTGTATGGTCTGAGCACTGACAGGCTGACCCCCCCACTAATGCTGGCAGCACTCATACATCTATTTCCAAAAGACAACCTCTAGATATGATGCTGAGCCTGTGCAACTTCTTTGGTCGACCACGGCGAGGCCTGTTCTGAGTGGAACCTGTCTTCCTGATTACCTGCTGTATGTTCTTGGCCACCGTGCTGCAGCTCAATTTCAGGGTCTTGGCAATCTTCTTATAGCCTATGCCATTTTGATGTAGAGCAACAATTCTTTTTTTCAGATCCTCAGAGAGTTCTTTGCCATGAGGTGCCATGTTGAACTTCCAGTGACCAGTATGAGAGTGAGAGTGCTAACACCAAATCTAACACACCTAAGACCTTGTAACACTAACGAGTCCCATGACACCGGAGAGGTAAAATGGCTAATTGGACCCAATTTGGACATTTTCCCTTAGGGGTGTACTCACTTTTGTTGCCAGCGGTTTAGACATTACTGGCTGTGTGTTGAGGTATTTTGAGGGGACAGCAGTATTGATATGACACAAAAAAGTGGAGAAAAATAAAGCCAAATCTGACACATTCCACACAAAACTCCAAAAATGGACTGGACAAAATTATTGGCACCCTTATGTTAATATTTGAAAAAAACACCCCTTGGAAAAAATATCTGGTTTCAAATAAACCTACTGGATTTTGGACCACTCTTCTTTCGACAACTGCTCCAGGTCTCTCAGATTGGAAGGGTCCCTTTTACCACAGGTACTCTATGGGATTTAAATCTAGACCTATTGTTGACCAGTTTAGTACCCTACAGCACTTTGTCTTAAACCATTTCTGGGTGCTTTTTGATGTGTGCTTTTGGTCATTGTCCTGCTGTAAGACCCATAACCTCTGACGGAGACCCAACTTTTTGACACTGGGCCCTACATTGCACTTTAGAATTCTTTGGTAGTCTTCAGATTTCATAATACCATGCACACGGTCAAGACATACTGTACAGTGCCTGAGGCAACAAAGCAACCCCAAAACATCATTGAACCTCCACCATGTTTGACTGTAGAGACTGTATTCTTTTCATTAAAGGTCTCATTTCTTTTTCTGAAAATGGTAGAATGATGGACTTTACCAAAAAGCTGTAAGTTTGTTTCATCTGTTCACAACACATTCTCCCAAAAAGGTTTTGGCTATCTCCAATCTGGCTTTTTTGTTTCTGTGTCTGCAGTGGGGTCCTTCTGGGTCTCCTACCATAGCGTCCTTTTTCATTCAGATAGCGACGTATAGTGCAAGCTGACACAGTTGTACCCTGTGCCAGAAGGTCAGCTTGAATTTGTCTGGAAGTTGATTGAGGTTCTTTAACGACTATTCCAACAATCCTTAGTTGCAATCTTTAATCAACTTTTCTCTTTCTTCCATGCCCAGGGAGATTAGCTGCAGTGCCATGGGCTGTATACTTCTTGACAATGTTGCACACAGTGGTCACTGGAACATTACAATTTCTGGAGATGGACCTGTAACCTTGAGCTGATCGATAGTTTTCCACAATTTTTGTTCTCAAATCCTCAGACAATTCTTTGCTGCTCTTTCACTTCTGAGTCAATTTCTTACCATTTTAAGGGTCCTTTCACACGGCCGCTCCACTGCTTTAGTCCGCTGCGGGACTTTTTTTTTTCACGGAGCGGATGAAATATGTGTCATCCGCTCCGTGTGCCCGCATATCATCCCATCCGTTTGCGGATGATATGCGGACATAATGTAAGTCTATGGGCTTTGTGGATGTCAGCGGATGACACCGCTGACATCCGATTTTCCTTCCTTTCCGTTTTTTACACGGATGAAAAAATAGGGTTCTGTTCCATTCGAAAAAAAACGGAACAGAACTGAAAGGAGGAAAATCGGATGTCAGCGGCTGGTATTCCGCTGACATCCGCAGTGCCATTCACTTACATTATGTCCTCAAATCATCCGCAAAAAAATAGGATGATTTGCGGACACACGGAGCGGCCGTGTGAAAGGACCCTAACTGTGATTAACGGAGTGATCTCTATATTGTCAACACCTGTTAAATGATGGTGGTGAGTTTAATTACAAACTACTGGAGCATCACAAACTTGGAATGCAATTATTTCTCACAATTTTGAAAAGGTTTTGTCCAGTCCATTTTTGGAGTTTTGGCTTTTTGTTTCTCCACCTTTTTTGTCATACCAATACAAACAATGGAAATAAACATGAGAATGCCTAAACATTTTTAATTGCGCCAATTTTCTGTAGTGCATTATCTGACAGAAATGCAGGGGTGCCAATATTTTTGGCCATGACCGTATGTGCAATATACATAAATGTATCTGCAGGGGACCCGAGAAGAGGAGGATCTGGGCTGTTCTGTGCAAAACTAATGCACAGAGCAAGTAAGTATAATGTGTTTTTTTATAATTTTTTATTTTTTTTAAACTTGCCTTTAATATCCCTTTAGGAACAAAAATGGCAGGAAAGGGGTTGATTGCCCAAAGAGCTAGCTCACAAAATTTAAATACAGTTAGTTAGCTGACCTTAATGTCTTCCTTTGCAGTTTTTCAGCTTTAGCTATAATAACGTCTGATTCACTGATACCATGGCTGCTCTGTGCCCCCTTTTATAACTAGGGCTTATCCAAATGCCAATTTTTGGCTCTTATAAGCAAGCCTGCTGGATTTTGTGCAAAGGACAGCACAGTGGCTAAAGCCCCGTACACATGTACTGATCGTCGGCCGAACGATCGGCTGTCTTTTGTCCAGGGCTGTCGTGTCTGTTGAAAACTGCAAAAGACTGCACACGAATTTTGTCGGCCAACAACAGCCGAATGCAGAAGTGATGTCATGTGATGGTTAACTTTCCGTGTGTTTTTTCTTTTCTGAGCATGCCCAGTCTTGCTAATCTGCTGATTGTCGGCCGAATTCTATACTGACTGGCGAACAATTGGCCGTTCTGGTGACGGCCAACAAATATTTTAAAGTCTGCACAACAGATTCTGTTCGGCCGAAAATGCGCTGTCGGCTGTCGGAAGCTTCATACTAACAAGCCTGCAATCGGCCAATCGGTCGGCGGCCGAATATTTGCAGCCGACAATCGGTACGTGTGTACGGGGCTTAAGTGGCTAGCACTTCCACCTTGCAATACTAGGGTCACTGGTTCAAATCCCAGCTATGGCACTACCTGCCTGGCATTTGCATGTTCCCCTTGTGTCTGTGTGGGTTTCCTGGGTACTTTGGTTTCTGCCCACATTCCTAATACATACTGGTAAATTAATTGGATCCTGTTTAAATTGGCTCTAGTGTATGAATGTGAGTTTAAGGACCTTAGACTGTAAACTCCTGGAGGGCACAGACTGATGTGAATGTACAATATATATGCAAAGCACTGTGTAAATTGGTGATTCTATAGAAGTAACTCTAATAAATAAAGGCCATGCAATTTCTTGGGGTATAGAAAAAACATTTCCCAGGCAAATCTGTGCTAAAGTTAGCTGGGACTGCAAATCTGCAGGATTCACCTTGGTAGCGGCAAACCCAAATCTCATCCTGTGTAACAACCATCTCCAAGTTGTGTTCCTGAAGTGTGAATTCTCCTGCATGACATTACAGGCAACTTTGTTTACACACAGTGTTCAGGCATGGTCCACCATTGTTGCTATCAGGAATCTGACCCAGAGCAATGATGTGCTGTCTGTGAGTGCATGTACTGTAGACAGGAAAAAAAGCGGCAATGAGGTCCAAAAAATTGTATTATAAAAGGTGAATGTGTTTAATGGCAAAAAAAGGCAATTGTTTATGACACTAGGTAAAGGCTTTCATCTACATTGCCCCAAGAATACTTATCACACATGCCTTACAATATTGTAGCCAAGGTTATGCTCTCACCTACTGTATTTAAAAGCACACGTGCAAAATTAGTCACAGCCAAGTGCAAGAATGATTTTGCTCTATCTATCCACTGTAAATTACTCACCCACAAAGTGTCCTAACTATTTTATTGTAAGTTACAAGAATTAGAGAGTGCGAAGACAGGATGAATGTGTTCCTCATAAACTGAGTGATTTGTTCACCTGTACTCTTAACAATTTTCAAACTAGAAACCTGCAGAGAATGGCACCAAACTGCGATAAGACGTTTCAACTTACAGTCAGCCTTTCATCTAGTCTACTAACCTATGGAACTGTAGACCACATGTCTTGTGTTTGTTCTGCCTGTGTGAATGTAAATACAGTAAATATTAGTCTTTCCTTATGTAATTTGGGCCCTCTTCAGTGTGAACAGATTGCTCCCACTGATGTGAGAAAAAAAGGCAATACACAGTAAGCATACAGTATATATATATATATATATATATATATATATATATATATATATATATAAAGTGAGTACACCCCTCACATTTTTGTAAATATTTTATTATATCTTTTCATATGACAACATTGAAGAAATTACATTTTGCCACAATGTAAAGTAGTGAGTGTGCAGCTTGTATAACAGTGTAAATTTGCTATTCCCTCAAAATAACTCAACACAGCCATTAATGTCTAAACTGCTGGCAACAAAAGTGAGTACACCCCTAAGTGAAAATGTCCAAATTGGGCCCAATTAGCCATTTACCCTCCCCAGTGTCATGTGGCTTGTTAGTGTTACAAGGTCTCAGGTGTGAATGGGGAGTAGGTGTGTCAAATTTGGTGTTATCGCTCTCACTTTCCATACTGGTCACTGGAAGTTCAACATGGCACCTCATGGCAAAGAACTCTTTGAGTATCTGAAAAAATAATTGTTGCTCTACATAAAGATGGCCTAGGCTATAAGATGACCACTGCCTTGCTAAAGAAGCTGAGGGTAAAGGTGATGGACCCTATTGAGCATCTGTGGGGCATCCTCAAATGGAAGGTGGAGGAGCGCAAGGTCTCTAACATCCACCAGCTCTGTGATGTCTTCATGGAGGAATGGAAGAGGACTACAGTGGCATCCTGTGAAGCTCTGGTGAATTCCATTCCCAAGAGGATTAAGGCAGTCCTGGAAAATAATAGTGGCCGCACAAAATATTGATACTTTGGGCCCAATTTGGACATTGTCACTTAGGGGTGTACTCACTTTTGTTGCCAGCGGTTTAGACATTAACCACTTAAGCCCCGGAGGATTTGGCTGCTAAAAGACCAGGGGGTATTTTGTGATTCGGCACTGCGTGATTTTAATGGACAATTGCGCGGTCGTGCGACGATGTACCTAAACGAATTTGACGTCCTTTTTTTCCCACAAACAGAGCTTTCTTTTGGTGGTATTTGATCACCTGTGCGATTTTTTGATCACGCACTATAAACAAAAAAAGAGCGTCAATTTTGCAAAAATAACAATATTTTTCAAATTTTTTTATATGAAATTCCCCCCAAAAAAAAGTAAAAATCAAAATTTTTTAACATTTTCGGCCAATTTGTTTTATGCTACATAGGTTTGGTAAAAAAAATCGCAAAAAGCGTATTTTGATTGGTTTGCGCAAAAGTTATCGCATTTACTAACAAAGGGAAAGATTTTTGTTGTTTTTTTTTAACGCGTAATGGCGGCGATCTGCGATTTTCTTTGCGGTACTGCGACATTGCGACAGATCGGACCCTTGACTGACATTTTGGACATTTTTGGGGTTACCAGTGACATTTCTACAGTAATCAGTGCTATATATATGCACTGTTACTGTAAAATTACACTGGCAGTGAAGGGGTTAACTTTATTTGAGAGGGAGGGGCTGTGTATGTCCCTAGGGGCGTGATTCTAACTGTGATTGGCTGTGGCTTGAGCTGTAGGAACACTGATCAACGGTCCTACATAGTAGAACCGTATGACCGGTGTTTCTACACAGGGGAGAATGACAGGCAGCTTGTTTTCTCCCTCTCCAGCGACAATCGCAGAGTTACCGGAGGACACACGCGCGGGGGGGTCCGTGACCGCGCGGGAGCGGGAGCGCGCCTCCGGCGGCGTGCGCTCGCTCCCCAGAGCCTCACAGGCTAGTGACGTTTATTTACATCACTTTGCCTGTGAGGGGCTGAGTCGGCAAGCGGTTAATGACCATGGGTTGAGGTATTTTAAGAGACAACAAATTAACACTATTATACAAGTTGTACACTCACTACTTTGTCTCTTCTTCAGTGTTGTCACATGAAAAGATATAATAAAATATTTACAAAACTGTGAGGGGTGTACTCATTTTTGTGAGATACTATACATATATATTTACACATATATATATACAGTTTATATATATATATATTATATATATATATATATATATATATATATACATGCACTATATTGGTAGTGGGGTGCCTGCCTTTACACGCACATTAACTTTAATGGCATCCCAGTCTTAGTCCGTAGGGTTCAATATTGAGTTGGCCCACCCTTTGCAGCTAGAGCAGCTTCAACTCTTCTGGGAAGTCTATCCACAAGATTTATGAGTGTGCCTATGGGAATGTTTGACCATTCTCCTGGAAGCTTATTCATGAGATCAGGCACTGATGTTGGACAAGAAGGCCTGGCTTGCAGTCTCCACTCTAATTCATCCCAATGGTGTTCTATGAGGTTGAGGTCAGGACTCTGTGTAGGCCAGTCAAATTTCTCCACACCAAACTAACTCATCCATGTCTTTTATGGACCTTGGTTTGTGCACTGGTGCGCAGTCATCCCAAACTGTTCCCACAAAGTTGGGAGCATGAAATTGTCCAAAATGTCTTGGTATGCTGATGCCTCAAGAGTTCTCTTCACTGGAAGTAAGGGGCCAAGCCCAACCAATGAAAAACAACCTCACACCATAATCCCCCCTCCACTTAATGATTTGTACCAGTGCACAAAGTAAGGTCCATAAAGACATGGATGAGCGAGTTTGGGGTGGAGGAACTTGATTGGCCTGCACAATAGCACTAGCAGAACCACATGCCGCCAAATCACATACCTAGTATGTCAGGTATAGTTTTTTAGAGCCACTAACTAGCCACTCAATTGCTATTACATATGGCGGGGGTGGACGTCCCCCCTTCTTCTGCCTTCCGCAGCTTGCTTGGGCTCTCATGTCCCACTGGGAGACCTGTGACAGCAATAAAAGTGATATAAAAAAAATGAAAGGAACAATGTAAAAATGAAAAAAAATATATAAAAAAATTAATAATGAAAAAATATGAAAGTCCCCCCCCCCCCCCCTTGTTAGCATGCAAAGGTGAATGCATGTGTCGGTCCCGCACGCACGCAAACAACGATTGCCCTACACATGTGAGGTATTATCGCAAATGTCAGATTATGAGCAGCAATTCTAGCACCGGACCTCCTCTGTAAATGTAAAGTGGTAACCTGTAAGGGCTTTTAAAGTGTCGCCTGTGAATAGTACAATTTATGTTGTTTGTTACCATTGCACGGACGAGAGCAATTTTAATGCATGACATTTTTGCTATCTATTTACTAATCATAACACCACCTTTTATATTTTACAAAAAATTGGGTTAGGTATTGTGTTTTTTTTTTTTGCAGTAAAATTCAAAAAAGTTTATTTTTTCCCAAACATTGCATTTGAAAAATGGGTGCACAAATACCATGTGACATAAAAAAAATTGCAAAACACACCTATATATTCTCTAGGGCTTCTGCTTTAAAAAAAATGTATAATGTTTGGGGTTTATAAGTCATTTTCTAGCAAAAAAAAAAAAGATATTGTTACATGTAAACAATAAGTGCCAGAAAAGACCTGGTCTTCAAGTGGTTAAAACACTGCTTTTTTATAGAGCAAGTTAAATAAAGCATTTTAGGCATCTTTGTGAATTGTGAATGAATATAACCTATGGAACATTTGAAAGAAGATAATGGCTAAGCAAGTATGTTGTAAGAAACAGTTTTGCAAATTGAGTCTAATGCATTATATTATCATCATCTCTAATGGCTCCTTTTTCTGCTCTTCTTGAAAGAGACCTAGTGAAGCTTACAGTAATCCGCAGCCCAAAGCTAGCATTATTTTAAAAAGTCACAACCTATGTGGTTACTGTAGTAATTGAATTTTACATTGATTTTATCACAATAGTCATTTAAATATCAATGACAGTGGTAAAATACCAATACTTTAGCTGGCTATATGCAAATCAAATGTCAGCCAATTCCTGCTTAATTGGCCAAAATTATTTCAGCAAGTGGCCCTGTCATCACCACCTGGCTCGGCAAAAGTCGATTTATCAATCGTCTTTTGTCGAAGGAAGCCGGCAAAAAATGATTGGATGAACAGAGCTTGCATCCAATCAGATGTAGGCATTATTCAAGTATTCAGTGGGTGTTGGCGGTCAGAATACAATAGCGAGGACTGCAGATTCTTCCGCACATGCTGTTTAGTGTGAATGGGAGAATCGAGTGATTTGACTGAAATCCGAATGTGTATAGCCTGCTTTAGAGTGCAGGCTTAAAAAAGTGAGTTATTTACAGTATCTCACAAAATGAGTACACCCTTCAAATTTTTGTAAATATTTTATTCTATCTTTTCATGTGGCAACACTGAAGAAATAACACATTGCTACAATGCAAATTAGTGAGTGTACAGCTTGTATAACAGTGTAAATTTGCTGTCCCCTCAAAATAACTGAACACGCAGCCATTAACCTCCTTGGCGGTATTCCCAAGTATGGCTGAGGGTGGAATTTTAGTGCCATTAGCGGTAACCCCAAGCCACACTCGGGGTACCGCCAGGGAGCATCGCTGGATCCTGGTAGAGGCTACTTACCTTGTCCCCGGGATCCCGCGATGTGTCACTGCAGCATACGGTGGCCTGATCTTCCGCCCGATGCTGTGAGCCCCGGCTTCCGTCTCCTGCGACGTGACGCTCCCAGGGAAGAGGAATCGGCGGCAAATTTGAAACGTAAAACACACAAACACACTGATATATTGTAATCCTATTGGATTACATTACAAAATAAAATAAATTGATATTAGTTTGCCCCCCAGTGCCCTTTCCTGCAATTTCACTGTACTATATATATATATATATATATATATATATATATATATATATATATATATATATATATACCCATATATATATATATATATATATATATATATATATATATATATATATATACACATTATATATATATATATATATATATATAGAGAGAGAGAGAGAGAGAGAGCTATACACGTATATCTATATATATATATATATATATATATATATATATGTATACACACACATACATATATATATATATATATATATATATATATATATATATATATATATATATATATATACACTTTAACTTTATTATAGTTATTAATTATATTATAATTTAGGATTTTGTGTTTCACACTTTATGATACCGAGATGTTATAAAGCAGAACGCACAGTAAAAAAAAAAAAAAGAAAACATATGTAAATAGTTACACAAAAATAACCGTGCTAGGCACACTAAACAATTAAGAAGTGATAAAATAAAATAAAATACAGTATTGAAAAATGATATAATAAAGCTGCAGCTATAGTGGGAAACATCAAATAGACAATGCAAAAGTAAAGCTGCGCTAAATTGAAATGAATGTTATTACAACATATACATAAATGTGAATTGAGAATAAAAAGGTGAACAATCTCGTTCAAATTTCAATTTCACAGTGTCCATAAATTAACCACTTTACAGCTGCTCACTAGAACTCATATAGACCTACGTCGCCAGGCCCTCCCCCTTCTCGGCGGCACGCTCCCGCTGTATTCGGTCACAGCGGGAGTCGGGCCAGGGGAGGAGCAGCGGCGATCCTACAGTCGCCCGACTTCCGGGTATCACATGGTGACGTCAGCACGCCTCACTTGTCACCGTTGAGGAAGAAGTCACAGTATTGCGGTGGAGGATTTCTGTTTCTTGCACATTCGCACATCTCATTTGGACTTTATCTTTATTTACGTTTTTCACTGTGTTTCCTTTGACGATTTTGACTAATCATGAACACTGTAGTATTAATTTATGGACACTGTAAAATTGAAATTTGAACGAGATTGTTCACCTTTTTATTCTCAATTCACATTTATGTATATGTTGTAATAACATTCATTTCAATTTAGCGCAGCTTTACTTTTGCATATGTAAATAGTTGGTTTGGGCTGCTCGTCCTTAAGAATTACTAGCAAAATAATGGTACCGCATTCAGCACCTAAAATCGGAAACAATCATACCGCCAGGGAGGTTAATGTCTAAACCACTGGCAATAAAAATGAGTACACCCCTAGGTGAAGATGTCCAAATTGGGCCCAAAGTGTCAATATTTTGTGTGGCCACCATTATTTTCCAGCACTGCATTAACCCTCTTGGGCATGGAGTTCACCAGAGCTTCACAGGTGCCACTGGAGTCCTCTTCCACTCCCCCATGAGAATATTATGGAGCTGGTGGATGTTATAGACCTTGCGCTCCTCCACCTTCCGTTTGAGGATGCCCCACAGATGCTCAATAGGGTTTAGGTCTAGAGACATGCTTGGCCAGTCCATCACCTTTACCCTCAGCTTCCTTAGCAAGGCAGTGGTCCTCTTGGAGGGGAGTTTGGGGTTGTTACCTTGTTGGAATACTGCCCTGCGATCCAGTCTCCGAAGGGAGGGGATCATGCTCTGCTTCAGTATGTCACAGTACATGTTGGTATTCATGGTTCCCTCGAAGAACTGTAGCTCCCCAGTGCTGACAGCACTTATGCAGCCCCAGACCATGACACTCCCACCACCATGCTTGACTGTAGGCAAGACACACTTGTCTTTGTACTCCTCACCTGGTTGCCGCCACACACACTTGACACCATCTGAACCAAATATATTTATATTGGCCTCATCAGACCACAGGACATGGTTTCAGTAATCCACGTCCTTAGTCTGCTTGTCTTCAGCAAACTGTTTCTTGTGCATCATCTTTAGAAAAGGCTTCCTTCTGGGACAACAGCCATGCAGACTCATTTGATGCAGTGTGCGGTGTATGGTCTGAGCACTGACAGGCTGACCCCCCACCCCTTTCAACATCTGCAGCAATGCTGGCAGCACTCATACGTCTGTTTCCCAAAGACAACCTATAGATATGATGCAGGGCAAGTGCACTCAACTTCTTTGGTCGACCATGATGAGGCCTGTTCTGGGTGGAACCTGTCCATTTAAACCGTTGTATGGTGTTGGCCACCATGCTGCAGGTCAGTTTTAGGCTCTTGGCAATCTTCTTATAGCCTAGGCCATCTTTATGTAGAGCAACAATTCTTTTTTTCAGATCCTCAGAGAGTTCTTTGCCATGAGGTGCCATGGTGAACTTCCAGTGACCAATATGAGAGAGTGAGAGCGATAATATCAAATTTAACACGGAAAATGGCTAACTGGGCCCAATTTGGACATTTTCACTTAGGGGTGTACTCACTTTTGCTGCCAGCGGTTTAGACATTAATGGCTGTGTGTTGGGTTATTTTGAGTGGACTGCAACTTTACACTGTTATACAAGTTGTACATTCACTACTTTACATTATAGCAAAGTGGCATTTCTTCAGTGTTGTCACATTAAAAGATAGAATAAAATATTTACAAAAATGTGAGGGGTGTACTTACTTTTGTGAGATACTGTACCTTTGTGGATTGTGCCTTTAGAAGTATGAGCTACATAAGGCGCAATATCAAGAAAATAAACAATGAAAAAAAGGAAAACTGTTTTGTAAATTTGGTCTTTAGTCTTAGCAAAGCGAAACATGCCTGTAACTAAAACAAAATGTATCGAACTTGTTTTACTAGTAAAGCATATTATATTTTATTCATCAATTTAATTGATCAGGGGTCTCCCAACTTTCTAAATAAAGGGCCAGTTTACTGTCCATTTAGATTTTATAGGGGCCAGACTGGGACCATCAAGAGTAGAAAATGTCCCGCTGTCAGTGGGAGGAATTGTGCCCCACTGTTGGCGTCATTGGAAGGAACTGTGCCACAATAACGATGTCATTAGGCCCCATTGTTGATGGAATTGGGCCCCATTGTTGGTGTCATTGTTAGGAATTATGCCCCTTCATTGGTGTCAGTGGATGAAATGGTACCCCAAGGGCCAGATAAAAGCAAGCAAAGGGCTGCCAGACCACAGTTTGGAGACCAATGGAATAGACCAATTGACTTTCAACCATATCAAGCAAAAATGTAGTCTATTTTACTTTAGAAATATAAAAACAAAAGATTATGACCCACAGAAGCAAGAACACACACTATAATTGTGTGTCCTGATTTCACTTATGTGGCTTTTCAAATTAGCAGTGCTTAGTTAAACATGATCCGCACAAGACTGTAATACAACTGCTGTGTGTACAGTTCATTTCTTTATATATGCACATCAGTAAGACCTGATGTCCGCTGTTGGCAAGACACACTTCCATTGACCCTCTAAGTAAGTTGAAGTAATCAAAAGATTGTTTGCTGTCTTCAGCTACAGACAATACAGCTGTATTTACACCGTAGTAAGAAATCATAGACAAGGGATAAGTCTCATGTCTCTAGTCCAAATGTGCATGTTTGACTGTCCTTGCCTATCTAACATGGATTAGTAATTATATCACCACTACTTAATTTCTCTCAAAAATGTTTAAGACACCAAGACGTATCATTTTTATTTTCCCACATTTAAAAGAGTGATTACATGGGTGGTAATCTTTGTAAACAGAATCACACTGACAGTGTCACTGTAGCCCTTGAAGTGGTAAAATACACTTAGCTACAGAGCATGCTAAATAAAGTGTGTTATGCTTCTTTGTGAGTTCAAATTTAAGAGAATAAGGTATTAAGGAATTAACAACTTAAGAAGAGAAAAAACATTGTGGATTAAGCCCAACTAGAATAACTATTTCATAATTAGAACCAGGTATACAGAACATTATTTATACTCACTTCATGGGTCACTAAAGAGGGAGAAATTACAGATTGTATATGGGACACAAACATGCCAATATAGAAAACAAGTAAAACCTAAAAATAACCTCTTTGATAAAAGAGTCAGGTCTGGCTGTAATCAGAGGAAATAACAACAACAATACAGACAATCGGTTAAAATCAGTTTTTCCTTATTGGTTGGCATGTTGTTTCTTTAATAAAATTACCAGTTATTTGTAGACTTGAAGAGCAAAAAAATTTTATATGAGTGACATCATCCCCAAATTTGATAGATTCTCAAATTCAACACTTATGGGACTTTTGCAGGTACCTTAGAGTGATGATACATGTAAAATACAAAAGATAAATCCTAAAAGCTTTTCACCATATTTACATAACATAAGACCAATAATTCTTAAAACCACATGCTAAGGCCAGTCATTGAACTGCATATCCACATTTTTTTTTTTTTTTTTATCCACAAGTAGTTTCGAGCTGAACTGACTTGGGTTCTGTTCCAGCAGGGTTTGGCAGACTTCGTAGAAGTTCTAATGCTGATCCCAAACCCTGTTGAAGTCAACGGGATATGAATCTGCCAAATCCAAAATGCCAGTTTTCTGGGCTAATGAAACATTTCTGTAGATTTTAAGGGGTTACCTCACGCAAAAAATAAATAAATTAATAAATAAATAAATGAATGAATAAATAAATAAATAAGTGTGAGGTCCCACAGAAATCCACACCAGACCCTTATTCTGAGCAGGCACCTGGCTGGCCAGGAAAGGAGGGAGATGAATATGCAATTCCACTCCTGAACCATATGCCCTCAACATCAGGGTTTGCTTTATTGATGAGGACAAGGGCCTCTTCTTCAAAACCCTGGCTCAGTGGTGATGGGGGGTCTGCAGGAGATGTGGCCTATCAAAATCTGGAAGCCCCTTTAAAATAATAAGGGTTTCCAGATAAAGAAACCCAAACTTTTATTTAAAAGTAACAAAATTCCTCAAAAAAGTCTCTCCTTGTAAATTAGTCACCAGTCACAATGCCCCCCACCTGCAGACTCGCCAAACTTGAAAACCCGATGTACCAGGGGCATAAGTTCAATCCTGAGCTGTCATCAGCTATATAATGGAAAGAGCGGGATAGTTGACCAAATATGGCCATACACAACCCTTTCCACTGCCAATGCTTAGAAAAGCTGTTGCCAGACATGACCTAATTAGCCAATTTACAACTCTGGTCTGGTCTAAAAATAGTGAACTAAAACTGTGATCCAGTCTGTCCCCCAAAATCTACTTATTCCTATTTGTGTGCTAGCTTCTTGCTTCACAGAAAGAAGGCGAAACCAGGCTGTTAATTAAAGCCAGACAAAGGTATTTTTGTCCTTCTCTTGACAGTTGCATGCTACTGCACTCTGCACATGGCAGCAAGCAGGGGTAGATAAGGCTTAAATGGCCAGGCAGAACAAATGCACGCTCACGGAATGTTAGTACTTATTAGTACTTAAAAATCCCCATAGGCGACACTTAAAAAATGTCTACAGGTTACTAGTTAGAGTTACAGAGGAGGTCTAGGGCTCAATTTATTGCTCTCATTCTTGTGATACCTCACATGTGTGGTTTAAACACCATCTACATATATGGCCGTGACTTGCGTATGCGTTCGCTTCTGCGCGCAAGCTAACGGGGACAGGGCACTTTCATTTTTTTTCCCTATTTATTTTATCTTTTATTTTTTATTTTTACACTGTTTTTTTATAAAAAAAAGTTTTTGATCACTTTTATTCCTATTACTAAGGAATGTAAACATCCCTTGTAATAGAAATAAGCATGAGAGGACCTCTTTAATGTGATATCTGGGGTCAAAAAGACCTCAGATCTCACATCTACACTAAAAAATAAAATAAAAAAAAAATAAAATAATTTTTTCATCTTGAAAAAAAAATGGGCTCTTTAAAATGGTTGCTAGGAAGCAACGTATGATGTCGCTCCAGTCCTCCAAGGCCATAGAGTCGAAATGAGTCGAAAATGACCGGGAATTGGCGTGAGGGGGGGGGCACCGCTCCCGCCACCCTAAGGGTGATCCCGCGGTGAATCTGCCACTGGGACCACCCTTATGATAAAGCGGACTGCCTGCAGTTTCAGAAAATACCGGGGTTATGGCAGCTATCTGCCACCAAAACCCTGGTATTTAACGTCAAAATACCGACGTAAAACTGTGGCGGGCAGTCCGGAAGTGGTTAAAAGACTTCTAATGCTTTTCAGAATGGGGTTACATTGTGGGTGTTTCACCTGGCCTGGCACTTCAGAGACTCAAAAATATGATAGGTAGTCAGGAAATTATATATGTAATTTTTGCTCCTTGAAAGCCCAAAGGTGCTCCTAGGATTTTGGGCCCCTAGGTTGTGAAAAAATCTCACTCGTGTGGTTATATTCCCATATTAAGAAGGTGCAGCAGAATGCATTTTAGGGTGTAATTGTAAGTATGCCTTTGCTGTGTGTGAGAAATAACATGTTAAAATGACAACTTTGTGAAAAAAAATATATTTTATTTTTTTTATTTCCAAAAATATTGTCATCATTCAAAAAACTCACCATCATTTCCAAAATGTTCATTTTTCTCCTTTATATAGAAAAAATAAATACCACCAAAAGAAAGCTCTTTTTGTCTAAAACATTAAATAAATAAAACTGGGTACAGTGTTGTATGATTATTTGTTCTGAAATCTGAAAAACAAATTTCTTGCATTAAATATTGCACACTGAAATCAAGCAGCCCAATTTATCATCTAATATATTAAACATTTGTACATTGGATTTGTTGGGAAATATTTATTTGTTTTATCCAGGAAGAATTACATTTTAAGGCTCCATTCACACCTGGGCGTTTTTGTTTCAGGCGTATTTTCAGGCGTTTTTTTCAGGCGTTTTTATGGGCGTTTTTGCAGGCGTTTTACAGGCGTTTTTTGTGCAGGCGTTTTTAGATTGACTAGAGACCAATGGAAAACGCCTGTAATCTGCCCAAAAAGAAGCTCATGTACTTTTTTGAGCGTTGGGCGTTTTGCTTCAGGCGTTAAAACGCTCAGATGTGAACAGGGGCCATTTAATTGAATGGGGTTTTAATTGTTGGGCGTTTTGGAAACGTTTCTTTTGAGCGTTTTTGGAGCTGAAAACGCCCAGGTGTGAATGGAGCCTAAGGGTTATAAGCCTGATGTTTACATACTTTTTTTGTAACCTCTGGCAGTTTACTTACCTTTGTACCATTTTAGGTTCAGTGGTGGTGTTTTAAATCTTTTAACCACTTTACGACCGCCCGCTGCAGTTATACTGCAGTAGGCAGCCACTCCTGCGCAAACCGCCGTAGGTATACGTCGGTCGCGTTTAGGAAGCCAGGGCTCATCAGCGGGGAAGCTGATGCAGCGGGCAGGCGGCTTCAATTGCCGCCTGACACCCGCGATTGTTCCCCACTGAGAGAGAAGGACGGTCGGCTGTTGTAAACACAGCTGACCGTTCTTCTCCCTGGAATGATCATAGAGCCCCTGTGATCCTTCTATATAGGATCGCAGGTCTCTATGGTCATTTCACAAGCCATGCCCCCCCACAATTAGAATCACTCCCCTAGGCACACATTTAACCCCTTGATCACCCACAATGTTATCCCCTTCCCTGCCAATGTCATTATTACAGTAACAGTGCATATTTTTAGCACTGATTACTGTAGTAATGTCACTGGTCCCCCCAAAAGTGTAAAAAATGTCAGTCAGGGGTCCAATCTGTGCACCGCAATTTTGCATCCCTCAATAAATCACAGATCGTCGCCATTAATAGTAAAAAAAAAAAAAAATACAATAAAAATGACATAAATATTTCCTGTAGTTAGTAGACACGATAACCAATCAAAATACGCTTATTGCGATTTTTTTTTACCAAAAATAAGTAGCAAAAAACAAATTGGCCTAAAATGTTAAAAAATTTAGATTTTTAAATTATTTTTTTTGTTATATAGCAGAATGTGAAAAATATTGTGTTTTTTTTTTTTTTTCAGAATTGTCGCTCTTTTTTTGTTTATTGCGCAATAAATAAAAATTGCACAGGTGATCAAATACCACCAAAAGAGAGCTCTATTTGTGGGGGAAAAAAGGGCATCAATTCTATTTAGGTACAGCATCACATGACCACGCAATTGTCCGCTAAAGTAACGCAGTACTGAATCGCAAAATATGGCCTGGTCATTAAGAGGGCAAATCCTTCTGGTCCAGAAGTGGTAAACCAGTATTGTGATTGTGTGTGTGTGTTTTGCAGGTAAAAAAAATGTGTATTTATTATTATTATTATTTTTTTGAACCTGTAAAGCATTGCACCAGCCATCAGCAGATTTGCTGTGGTTTTTGCAGCATTAGGAATAGGTGGAACATGTAACATTTTCCAAAGGTAAAAGACCCTGTCAGGCCTCTAAAGATTTAAAGCTAGCACTCCCATGCAATAAAATACAGAGTATACTCACCTCCGACCCCTACCTAACTGCTTAGTCCTGCATTGACATAGGGGACCAGAGGAAGCAACCAATGCATAGTGGCATTTCCGAATGCAAAAAGGCTTTCAGAGGCTGCAGAACTGGAATTATTATTATTATTATTAAGGATTTCTATAGTGCCAGCAGTTTACGCAGCGCTTTACAATATTAGAGGGAGACAGTGCATTTACAATACAATAAAATACAAGAGGATTAAGAGGGCCCTGAAGAGCTTAAAATCTAATGGGGTGGAACAGGTGTTACAAGAGGTTGTAAGAGTAGGGAATGAGCTAATGGCAGATTAGTTGACGGTGTGATAGGCTTCCCTGAAGAGATGGGTTTTTAGGGATCGCCTGAAAGCAGCTAGAGTAGGAGATAGCCGTACAGGTTGAGGTAGAGCATTCCAGGGGATGGGAGAGGCCGTAGCGAAATCCTGGAGACGAGCATGAGAGGAGGAGACAAGGGAGCTTGAGAGTAGGAGGTCTTGAGAGGAGCGGAGAGGACGGTTTGGGTGATATTTGGAGACAAGATTGGTGATGTAGCTCGGGGCAGAGTTGTGAATGGCTTTGTATGTTGTGGTTAGTATTTTGAATTTAATTCGCTGGGCAATCGGGAGCCAGTGTAGGGATTGGCAGAGAGGGGAGGCAGACACTGAGCGGTTGGTAAGGTGGATAAGCCTGGCAGCAGCGTTCATGATAGACCAAAGAGGGGATAGCCTATGAAGTGGTAGCAATCAAAAAGGACAGATCCTGCACATGCTGATATGCGACAAGTACAAAGAGGAGTACTTCACCAGCCCATGGCGCTGTCCATGTGTTCACCTCCTTTGTTTGTATGTTTTTTTGGCTGAAATGTCCTGGTTGCTGCTGCTCCTCTCTCACTCCACTGGGGGGGGCGGATCAAAACAATTCAAATCTGTAAAGAAAAGCGCACGCAACCTCGGGCAATAACGCTTTAATAAAGGACAATAACACAGTACATTGGAATTGCACTCACACTTTTCCTTTAAGACAATCGCTTTACAGCATTCCAACAGGAGCTACTCGCTCCTCCCGTCCCTCCAGATGGTGACTCTGCGGTCTCCTCATCCGCGGCTGCCACCGCTGTATCCCCGCTCTCCTTCACTTCCTGTGTTGCCTGGTCACCGGATGCCGGTTCTAGTGCGCCTGCACACTATACCAACGTAATCTACGGCGCCTCAGGAGAGCCTCAGCCAAAGCCGGAGCCACAAGTTGTACGGAGCTGCGAGGTGGGGGATTCAAGACACGGGTGCACTGCCTCTGCTGTTACTACGGACAACGCGTTTCGGAGGCTGAGCCTCCTTCCTCAGGTCCCACCTTGCTTCCTGCTAACGCCCTTCCCTATATACCCGGGATACCATCGGCCCTAATTATATAGTTGTGTATTCTTAAAGGGGCCAGTAACCGATAATCCTTATCCACCTTGGCTGGGACGGGAGAAGCAAGGGGCTATCCACTTTTAAAAAACATATATTAAAAATACAGTTTAAGATACAATTTAAAATACAATTTAAAACAGTACAATACCAGCGCAGATATTAACCAGAGCTATTATAGATACATGTTTGGATATCACATTCCCTACATAGCAATGGTTGTCTCCTGCTTAAAATACATAAACGTATCCTAAAAGTATATCAGCATTTCCTAATACCAATAGTCGACAGATCATATTAATTCCACATTATCTCTCATCCATCTACCAAAATAATTTCATAAGTCAGGATAATACACATAATAAATAAAAAAAAAACAAAAAAAAAAACAAAAAAAAAAAAAAAAAAAAAAAAGGATACTAGTCTCATTAAAATACAATAAAATAAGATTCAATTCCATATGGCACATATACAAATATCAATTAGTATATGAAAATACTACTCCATATAGGCCAACCAAATATACTACATGGCAGTTGTTTATATTTCTCATATATATATATATACACACACACACATGAGAAATACATATACCTACACATACCCATCGGTGGTGACACCCTGAGTATCCCCAAAAAAATATATAATATTTATCTGTACATATACACCGACTCTCATACCCAGCTGCTCAGATATTGTTGTATGGACACGAATGTGCGTATGCCTCCGTGCACACTTCACAGACACATGGCCGGGCAGGGACTATGTTCCCTACCCCTAGTAACCATGTGTATGTGCATGTGCTAGAACCCACTCTACCATGCCCACACCCCCGTACTGATATGTCAAATGATCGTGTTGACTTCCAGCTCCTCATTGAGCCCACCCGGCGACATGGACCCAAGCGTAAAGATCCAGAATGTTTCTTGCTTGCACAGGATCGCAAACCTTTCACCTTCTGGGAGAGTCATAGATATGGCTTCAATCCCAAATAGTTCCAGGCCTGCAGTATCCCCACCATGCGCTTTACAGAAGTGTCTTGGCACGCTGTGCTTGTCTTTTTTCTGCTCAATAAACCGGCGATGTTCGCCAAACCTGGTGCGCATTGCTCTAACTGTCCTGCCAACATAAATTAAGCCACATGGGCACCTCAAGCCATAGACCACAAACTGTGTACCACAGCTAATGAATTGTTTGATATTATAGGTGTGCCCTGCAACTGATGTAAAGCTACTTTTGCCATGTTGCATAAATGCACAAGCCTTACATCTGCTCTGCTTGCATTTGTAGGAGCCTACCATATTAAAGAGAACTGGGATAGTGGATGCTTTATTATGGCATTTCATACTTTTTATTTTGCTTGGAGCAACCAGACTCTTTACATTGCTAGCCCGCCTGAACACCACTTTGGGTTTTTTGGGGAGCACTCTACCCAAGGCTGCATCCTGCTGCAGAATAGGCCAATGTTTCTGCAAAGCTCTCTTAATGGCCCAATGTTGGTTATTGAATTTTGTAATAAACATAACCTCTCGGGGAGCACCGTTCTCCACAGCTGCCTTGCTACTACAGCCTTCTATATAGCGATCTCTGGCTTTATGTATGTGCTGCACAGCATACCCTTTCTCCATAAATTTTTTCTCTAAAATTTTTGCTTGCAACAGATATTGCTCAGTATCTGTGCAATTTCTACGCAGCCTACAGAATTGACTGTAGGGTATGTTTTCTTTCCATTTGGGCAAATGGCAGCTCTTCCAATGTAAATAAGAGTTACCTGCTGTTTCCTTAAAGTGCGTTTTGGAGGTGATAGCCCCTTCTTCATTCCAGGTCAATTCTAGATCCAAAAATACAAGGGACTTCGCATCTAGTACATGCGTAAACCTAATGCCATACGGATTGGTGTTACAGTAGTTCACAAATTCTACTGCCCTGTCAGCTGTACCATCCCATATCACTATTACATCATCGATGTAACGCCCATAGTACACCAAATGCTGTGCAGATATATATTATATATTTTTTTGGGGATACTCAGGGTGTCACCACCGATGGGTATGTGTAGGTATATGTATTTCTCATGTGTGTGTGTGTATATATATATATATGAGAAATATAAACAACTGCCATGTAGTATATTTGGTTGGCCTATATGGAGTAGTATTTTCATATACTAATTGATATTTGTATATGTGCCATATGGAATTGAATCTTATTTTATTGTATTTTAATGAGACTAGTATCCTTTTTTTTTTTTTTTTGTTTTTTTTTTTGTTTTTTTTTTTTTTTATTTATTATGTGTATTATCCTGACTTATGAAATTATTTTGGTAGATGGATGAGAGATAATGTGGAATTAATATGATCTGTCGACTATTGGTATTAGGAAATGCTGATATACTTTTAGGATACGTTTATGTATTTTAAGCAGGAGACAACCATTGCTATGTAGGGAATGTGATATCCAAACATGTATCTATAATAGCTCTGGTTAATATCTGCGCTGGTATTGTACTGTTTTAAATTGTATTTTAAATTGTATCTTAAACTGTATTTTTAATATATGTTTTTTAAAAGTGGATAGCCCCTTGCTTCTCCCGTCCCAGCCAAGGTGGATAAGGATTATCGGTTACTGGCCCCTTTAAGAATACACAACTATATAATTAGGGCCGATGGTATCCCGGGTATATAGGGAAGGGCGTTAGCAGGAAGCAAGGTGGGACCTGAGGAAGGAGGCTCAGCCTCCGAAACGCGTTGTCCGTAGTAACAGCAGAGGCAGTGCACCCGTGTCTTGAATCCCCCACCTCGCAGCTCCGTACAACTTGTGGCTCCGGCTTTGGCTGAGGCTCTCCTGAGGCGCCGTAGATTACGTTGGTATAGTGTGCAGGCGCACTAGAACCGGCATCCGGTGACCAGGCAACACAGGAAGTGAAGGAGAGCGGGGATACAGCGGTGGCAGCCGCGGATGAGGAGACCGCAGAGTCACCATCTGGAGGGACGGGAGGAGCGAGTAGCTCCTGTTGGAATGCTGTAAAGCGATTGTCTTAAAGGAAAAGTGTGAGTGCAATTCCAATGTACTGTGTTATTGTCCTTTATTAAAGCGTTATTGCCCGAGGTTGCGTGCGCTTTTCTTTACAGATATGAAGTGGTAGGCCTATGAGAAGGGAGTTGCAATAGTCGAGACGAGAAATAACAAGGGAGTGAATGAGTAGCTTGGTGGTTTCAGTTGTTAAAAAGGGGCGAATTTTTGAGATTTTGCGGAGGTGAAGTCTACAAGCTTTTGACAATAACTGGATTTGGAGCTGAAAGGACAGGTCAGAGTCCAGGATTACACCTATTACCCTGGCATGAGGGGAGGGATTGATGGTTGCATAACTAATTTTGATAGAAAAGTCATGTAGGGGGGCACGGGCGGGAGGGAATATTACCAGCTCAGTTTTAGAGAGATTTAGTTTGAGGAAGTGGTGCGACATCCATGTTGATATGTCAGTAAGTAAGTTAGCAATGCGAGAGGAGACTGAAGGAGTGAGGTGAGGAGTAGACAGATAGATTTGAGTGTCATCTGCGTATAGATGGTATTGGAAGCCATGGGCGGTTATCAAATGACAAAGGGAGGCGGTGTAGATAAAGAAGAGGACGGGTCCAAGAACAGAGCCATGGGGAAGAGAATGGAAGAGAGGTGAGAAAAAAGGCCACTGGAGATGTGTTTGTTTTTTTTTTTTTTTGCAGAGAAACCTGTTTTTATATCTTTAGTGACTTCATAGGGTCTTTTTAAGAACAAAGTCTAAATGAAATAAATGCATTAAACATAACTTCAGTTTATTGGATACTCTTTTTCCCCCGTCCTTCTTTGCTGCTAGGTAGGTTGATAAAGGTGCTATAATATGTATCTAAATTAAGTTTAGCTTTTTCCTCACCACTTCCTGTTTACCATCATATTTCTGTATTAAAAACAGGGAATTTTAAAATCCTCAACAATCTCACACCATGGATTTCAATCTTTTTCCACTTCAACAGACCTAACAATTTAAATTATGGTAAAAATGAATTTCAGTCAAACGGCCTTTTTTACTAATTAACATCCACCATGTTGATATTTTGGTAACTTAAAACTGAGAAACAATCAAAATTGTGAGTGAAAGATTACTGTGGACCATTCAATTCCATTCTTTTTTTTTAATCAAAACCCTTTTGAACACATGAAATTGCCAAGTGTATGGCCAGCATTGGAGCTCCTAAAATCCTTACAAGCAGCATGCCAGCTAAAGAGGAAATGAGGGAGCCAAACTGCCATTATGGTCATCAAATCCTGTTTGAAATTCATGAAACCCAAATTTAGCAATGAATCATATTGAAAGCTATGGGGGGGGGGGGGCAAATTCTGTTAGTAGATTCTGGGCCCTTTTGGGGCTATTAGGCAAACGAAGACAGGGTCCTGTTCATGTAGATTCAAGACGGGCATGAACAATACACAAATCTTTCAAATAAGATATGTGAGGAGTGCCTCAAAGATGTACAACGTGTTTCAGAACAGTATGGTTTCAAAGAATATTCTTGGTCACAGTGCCCTTTAACATCATTCCCACAGAAATTCTCAGTCATATTGTACTTTGACAGCAAAACAGGCAGCAGCAGCACCCTAATCTACAGTTGGAAAAAACTTTTTCAAGTGGCTTGACTGGCAAAAGTAGTAGCCCCGAAATACAGTAATTTTTTGGTCAGAAGAAAGCTGTCTTTGTTGATGCATGCTATTCTTCTTCTTCTAGTAATCTCTCCAGAACCTTTGAAATTGGCTATGACTGAATCTATCTATCTATCTATCTATCTATCTATCTATCTATCTATCTATCTATCTATCTATCTATCTATCTATCTATCTATCTATCTATCTATCTATCTATCTATCTATCTCATTGAAATTGTGTATATGGCCGTAATCATCAATGTTTTCAACAGGCACCTACGTCCAAATAATATGCACAAACAAGAAAACATCACCCCACAGTGTGTCTTCCTAGGACATCTCCACCCCTCCAGGTCTAATAAGACAGAGGACCAAATTGGGGTGAACCCCAGGAGCACAGATGGAGGACAACAGGGGACTGAATGGGACTTTAACCACTTTAGCCCCGGAGGATTTGGCTGCTCAATGACCAGGCCCTATTTTGTGATTCGGCACTGTGTAACTTTAACGGACAATTGCGCGGTCATGCGACGCTTTACCCAAATGAAATTGGCATCCTTTTTTTCCCCCAAACAGCGATTTATTTTGGTGATATTTGATTACCTGTGCGATTTTTATTTTTTGCGCTATAAACAAAAAAAGAGCGTCAATTTTGAAAAAATATCAATATTTTTCACATTTTTTATATGAAATTCTCAAAAAAAAAAAGTAAAAATCTAAATGTTTTAACATTTTAGGCCAATTTGTTTTCTGCTCCATATTTTTGTTAAAAAAAATCACAATAAGCGTATTTTGATTGGTTTGCACAAAAGTTATTGCGTTTTCTAACTACGGGAAAGATTTATGTCATTTTTATTGTTTTTTTTTTTTAAACTAGTAATGGCGGCGATCTGTTTTTTTTTTGCGGGACTGCGCCATTGCGGCATACAGTTCGGACCCCTAACTGACATTTTTGACACTTTTGGGGGTACCAGTGACATTACTACAGTAATCAGTGCTATAAATATGCACTGTTACTGTAAAAATGACACTGGCAGGGAAGGGGTTAACTTCACTGGTGATCAAAGGGTTAAGTGTGTCCCTAGGGGTGTGATTCTAACTGTCAGGGGGCGTGACTTGTGAGATCATCACAGAGACATGCAATCCTATATAGCAGGATCGCATAGCCTCCGTGATAATCTAAGGGAGAATGACAGCTATCTATCTATCTATCTATCTATCTATCTATCTATCTATCTATCTATCTATCTATCTATCTATCTATCTATCTATCTATCTATCTATCTATCTATCTATCTATCTATCTATCTATCTATCTCCTGTAATGTCCACAAATGAAAAACACACAAATGTTTAAGGGGCTCTATTTCTGCCTTGTTGCATTTAAAAAATTTGCATATCAATATGTTTGTTCTCAGGAAGGGGACTGGCATTGAAAAAAATGGTTAGAAGACAAGAGCAAGAGAAGGTAAAATTAGAGCCTCTTATTCCTCTTATACAGACCATGCAGGGACAGCAATTTAAATATTACAAAAAAATCTAAAACGTAAGTTATATTCTTGAGTTTGCAGAGGATTGCAACCCCTATAATCTGTTTAATATCATAGTACTTGGGGTAAGCAAAGAAAATAGTGACCATGAATCATACACGGTAAAGAACTGGTAAAAACAGCGCCCTTCCTACAGTTCATGTTGTATTTTCGTTTTTGTTAAAAATTATTTACAGATTTACTTTTTTATATATATTGTATTATTTTATTTTCCTCCCAAGGCTGTTCCTATCAAAACCAAGCAAGCTTGGGTAGGCACAGCAATGCATACTGAATAAAAATATTGGCACCTGAGAAAGATACTGCGAGGGAGACCTAATTGAGTTTTGTGGAACTACCACATTTGATGAAACACTTATGTTAATCCTCCTTAAGTCCTCATTGGCCTTTTCTTTCTCTGGGGATAAGAGGGGAAGGGCTATCAAAATCCATAATTAGGCATACAATCCAATGGTCATAGGCTCCCTGCCCTTTATCAGAGTGAAGCCTTGAAAATAAAAGGTGTACTCATCATCACTCAACCCACTTTCTCCAGTAGCAACTTTCCCACACCAGGTTTCCCTTCCCCAAGTTGTTGGAGCAGAAGAAAAAAAAATGTCTCTCAAGCAGACCCATGCCCAGCACCAAAATGCAAGCTTGGCAAAGCTGCTTGGCACTTCAACTGCTTCCATACTGGATGGTGAATATAGCCCCTTTCTTGCTGCTCATGGCCTGCGTGGTCTTTGATAAAACATCCCCTGCCAATCCTTTTTTTCACTCGTAAGTCCACTACTTAGTCAAGTACTAAGGAAACTGTGTGACATCCAGTGCATCTAACATTCCTCCAATGAAGAATACACATTTTTCAGGCAGTACAGAAAGTTTATTTATAAATTGACCGCTTCCTATTGAAACATAAGGGCATTCCTAAGAGACCTTTACATCCATCAACGACATCACATTCTCCAACCACATCACTATCACAATCCAACTTTACACCCTAATATCCCTTCACAAAACAAACAATGGAGTTTTTACAATGATACAAGATCTAACTTCTACGCTATGCATGTGAAACCAATGCTAGCCCTTGGTCAAAGCTCAGCTTGGTCTGGTCCACCCACAAACTTTTTGTCAGAAGGATCCTCATCAAACATGGTGCAAGACTAAGGAAAGAGGATACTTAGACAAGAACAGTTGATAAAAACTATTGCCACCTTACAACTAGTTTTTAACAGACCCAGGATAGGGACACCAAGTCGAATATATCCCTGGCCTAGGATTCTCAAAAGGAACTGTTACTGGGCAAAGCTAAGGCTAAATGCCACCCTACGTTCTATGAGCCAGGTAATACAAGTGTGGCTAAAACGACACCCCACAAATAAATTCGTGCAAAACTACCCACCTTCTACAGGACATCTCTCAGGCCTTCAGAAGCTACTACAAATCATTTTACAATTTGCCAACATTTCTCTCAACAGACATTACACCTGCTAGAACAGATTTGGGCCCATATTGCCTCCTTTAAGCTCCCTAAATTAAACAAATAGGAAGAGTGTAGAAGCCCCCTTTTACAGGTGAGGATCAGTCATGCGTGATATCAAACACCAAACAGGTGAAGCCCCTGGGCCAGATAGCCTTCCTTGATTGTACAATAAACAGTTCCAGGGACACCTAGCCAAGCACATCTTAGCAGCATGTAACTCACTAGCTGCTGATAACCCCCCACGTGTTGATTTACTCCATGCTCACATTACAGTCCTTCTGAAGGTGAGTAAAGATCTGAACCTCTGTGCCAGCTACCAATCAAATATCTTTGTTGAACCTTGACCACTGCTCTTAGGAATATTGGCTTTGTATCCCAACATGTATGCCTCCAACAGCTCATACACAACAACCAGGTTGGCTTTGTGGAAGCAGAGAGGCTGGGGACAATATTACAAAAACCTTAGACCTTGCCCACTTGGCTTGGTTGGAAGTGCAAAACCTGTTGCTCTTCTCCACAGATTCTGAAAAATGTAATTGACTGTGTTAATTGGAACATTAAGGAAAGATCTCAGGCATATAGGTTTAGGAGATATTATGCTACCACAAATCCTTGCAGTACATTCTAGTCTGTTCACAAGGGTACAGACTAAACAAAATTATCAATATTAACAATCAGTCTTCTCCTCCTCTTACAAAAATACAAGAAGTGTAAAAACATGTAACAACATGCTACAAAAACCACAATAAAAAAACACATGAATATGCAGCAGCATTAGTGGGGACCTAGGCTTAACCTCTGTATATTATACAAGCTACTGATTTGTATAGACCCAACCCCTCCTGTTACTATAGTGTTGGACACAAGACCACCAAATAGATCTGTCTAGTTAGGAGGAGGAGAGAATACTATATTTCACACATAAAACGTCAATCCTTAACAGCTATCAGAAAGGAAGATACAAACTCTTGATATTGTGGTCTATAGAGTCCTAAGCACCCTGTATTCATTTGATCCATCCATCACCTCCTTATGCATTGCAAGAAAGGAAAGAGAACCTTTCAAGTCCCCATATTTTTAAATTCTGGGGGGCGGGGGGGTGAGTATCAAAGTTCCTGCTCCTCCAAACCATTAATAATGGTATTAATACACAGTATACTTTATGTAGTATCTTAAAATGTTTTTAGTTGCTATTCAAACAGTTGATAGCCACAGCTGTAATTAAATAAGAGACATAAAAATATTCAGTATTCTGGACAATGAATGGATAAATCATAGGGATTAAAAGGGGTTAAAAATAGTAAGTGGTGTAAACACATATATACATACATTAACATGTATTTACTGAATAGTTATAGAAATATGCACTGCTAATATTTCTTGAAGTTTTCTTATTTTTAGAAGTATTAAATGACACAAGGTTTGCCTAAATTTCAACATACTATTTCACGTAATACTTTAGCAGGAAAAGCAAAAATTTACATCTTTTACTTTAGAGAATGGAATCAGGGCTACTGTTTGAATTGGCAATGGTCAGCCAGCTATGCTAATAGCTTGGATAAAGGTGTATATGTAGATATACAAATGGCTGTGTAGTGTGGCCATTCAATAGAGAGAAGTGTACCTGGACAGACTCTCCATTCATATGTTAAGTGTGCAGAACACATGCAATACACATTACATTCTGACATTTTCAGGGTGAATTTCAGCATTTTTTAATGTTATATATAATTATTATATATTCCTTGCATTTACATGCTTATAAGATATATATATACACAGTTGCAGATGATGCACTGCACTCCTTGCATATTAAAAAAAAATTGGGGTAGCACATTGATCTCTTGTGTAAACAGAATGCTATTGTGCATGGGGAAATTAAGTATTTCCTGTCGATCTTCACCTTCCTACTTCAGCCCTTTGTTCCCATGGGAATGTAATACTAAGTAACAGTCTGTAACAAGAGATCTCAGCTGTCAGGGGATAGTAAAGAAGTTATACATTGCAGTAACCTGGACAGCATTAGGATATCATAATGTATTGGGATCTTTAAAGTGGATAAGCCTTTGTGCTCTGTCTAATTCCTATACAGAGTGCAGTACAGAATTCAGGTAACATGACTAATGCGTGTCATACGCTATGTAGAATTGTGTTAATAAATTTAATTTATGGAGCACTCTATTGAATTTGCAATAATTGGTAGTGTGAAATTGATTTTTATTTTCTACCATAGTGATGAAAAAATTCAAAGGGGCAGAATGGAATAACCTAACTAATGAACTAATAAAATTATAACTTTGAATGTGGTCTTCATTTTGGAAAAATTGTACATTGAACCTATTTAAGAGTATATGCACATGGCTGTGAAAATAAAAAAGGCAATTCAAAGCGTTTTTCATTTATGGATCTGAAAGTAGGTGTATTGACTTCAATGGGAACATGCACTGTGTTCACATCCATAAATAAAAACAACAAATCCTGCATCTGAAGGCATGCATTTTATGCGTGTGCGTATATACATAGACGCAAAAAGTGCATTCTAAGATTGAAAATTGAGCAGGAGGATAAAGAACTAAAATGTTATACTTTTAAATGCATTGGCATCTATTTTGGGTTTTTTTTGCCAGAAAAACCATGCCTATATGATTAGTAAAAATCTTATGGCTGTGTGAATGTAGCCCAAAGCATCTGGAATTGTATTAATTTAGCAGGTCTGGGCCACATTTTAAGGGCTTTCGAATTAAATTAGCTTACTCAATGATGGCAAACATTTTTTTTCTATGAACATCCAATTTAACAGTGCATGCCTAGCTTAAGGTATTTTATTTAATACATTCTTTTACTTGACTAACTAAAGTTTTTCCTTTTGATGAATTAAGGGAAAAGGAAGAACATGATTTCCTGTAGAGTTTTGCCTCCAAGACATCATCCATAAGTGACAGGAAAACATGGAAGTCCATTTACCTAGACACCTCTTGTTTTTAAGCCCTAGATTTGAAATTTTAATTCTGCCAGGTGTTAATTCCTAATGAAGGCTATTACACTTAAAGCAGGTTATGGGGCTTTGGGACACACCTCTTCCTTATGGCACCTCGGCTTTTCCATGTAGGTGCAAACATTTAGATATTTGCATACACTCTCACTTAATCTACAGGGCAATTAACCTGAGAAGCTTCTGAAAACCTGGAGGAACATTCACTGGCCAATCAGCAGCAACAGTAATGAAGATCAAAAGAAACTAACTACCAATCATGAAACTCTCAAGAACATCTGATCTTCTGTGTGGTATCAGCTTTGATTTAGAACGTCAGAAGACTCGGGACTTGTGGATTGTTGGAAGACTGCAGGCACTAGCGTTGTCACTTAAGTTGGCACTTAAACATGAGTATCAGTGGAACAGAAAGCTGTAGCAAGAACTCAGGGTGCAGGATGGATCATCTTCTCACTGCTGTAAAAAATGAGCTACAGGCTGGCAGTGACAAGGGAGACCCTACAGAGAGGGAGCTTAAAGTTACATTAGAAGAAACTGATTTATGGTTAAGATTCAAAGAACTCACAAATGAAATGATTGTCACCAAGAATGGCAGGTAAGCGTTTCTTCAAATGTCTTCATATGTGTCTAGCAACTACATTTTTACTTCTAATGTGTATAGGAGATAAACTATCTTCTTTAGGATCCTTTGGGAATGTATTCATTTTTTTTATTTTTTTTCCCTGTACTATATATATATATATATATATATATATATATATATATATATATATATATATATATATATATATATATATGTATATATATATATATATATATGTGTATATTAAAGGTTATTTGTCATAGTACGTTTTATATACTTCATTTGGTCTTTATCACTATGATAATGTAGCATAACACATAGATGAAATCTAGAACTAGAATATAAAAGAGAATGTGACATAAATCCAGTCTATTTTTAATGATTTTGGCAATATATGGTGCCTTCAGTAGAGTGAGAGTCCATGGCAACCTTGTCGCAGTCCAGTTTTGTTTGATCTTTTATAGCTAGTTTAAACTGTAGAATATAGTAAAATATTTAATTTTGTTTATTATCGAGAATATTTTACTTATTTTCCCCATTTTTAACAACATTTTTTTTACTTCTTTAGAAACATAAATAAGGTATAATACAGAAAAATAAAGATTGAACTTTAATATACTATTTTTGTAATTAAATTAAGTAATTAAAGGTAATTGAATGTACACATTTCCACTTCAGTACCTACTGTAGGTGACATGCTATCCCTAGATGAACAAACAATATAGTACAAGTTTTCTGTTCTTTGAAAATCTTGTCAAGTACTGGGTACTGCCATATCTATTACATCCAATCTCACTGGTCACAAGTTAGGGCTTATGGTGAAACAATTTTATATATATATATATATATATATATATATACATATAATCGTATTTTCTATAGATTTACTGTCTGTAGAAATAATATAGAAGGATTGAAAAGTTTGTTTCATGGTTCACACACTTAATGACCATACTGAATTGTCTATTATATCTAATTGATGGATGGCATAGTACGTGTATTATTAGATACCATCTTATTATCCCATTCTGTGAAGAATGGTTTGATCAGATTGTTAAGTATATGGCCACCATTACACTCAGTTGCCAAACTCAAGAATATATCAATGTGGTGTGCAGTAACTAAACTCGTGGCTAAAATGTTACTGATTGTGAATTTGAGATGTATCTTGTAGGCAGTAGAATAGAATGATAGGTTAAATGGAATAGCTGTGCACTTTTAATGCTTTTTACCAATTAAAATCTGTCCGCATTAGGGAGATTTCCTCTCACAGCTACAGTAAATAAACTCCCTCTAATGTGGATAGAGGCCACAACAAAACACTGTTTTTAGAAATGGAGTGGGTATACGCTAGTACCTTTTTATTGCACTGTGTGGTTGATTTACTAAAGCTGGAGAGTGCAAAATCTGGTGCAGCTGAGCATGGTAGCCAATCAGCTTCTAAATTCAGCTTGTTCAATTAAGCTTTGACAATAAAACCTGGAAGCTGATTGGTTTCTATGCAGAGCTGCACCAGATTTTGCACTCTCCAGTTTTAGTAAATCAACCCCTGTATCTTCCTGCCCTAGTGACTCCCCTAATTTCTTCTCCTGGTGTCACAGTGATAAAAAGTGAAAGAAAGTCTCCCAATGGCGATACAGAAATCAATAAAACCTGACAAAAGGCCTAACCCTTCCCCATTCTTTTCAAAACTTAGAACAAAAGTTTTGGCTGGAGTTTGACATTAAAGGTAACCCATCACCATAAAAAGTGTACTAATGTGCTTTATTGCACTCCAGGTTGCCTACTAATACATGTCTTACTTGAAAGAGTGCTTCTCTGTGTCCCATGGACCCTGAAACGTATTGCTAAAGGCTTGAGACACTAAGGTCTATTAAGAAATTCATTAAAAGTGTACAATTTCCCAGAGTGGTTGCTTCTTGTTTTTTACATTATTCATACAAATTTCAACATGCGCAAAAGGTTACACTGGCAATCTGCATGGAAAAAATATAAAACATATTTTTTTGTACCAAAAACTCTGTATGTAGAAAAATGTGGTATGATCTGCCAGGAAATTGAATTTCATGGCAAAGTGACATTAGGATGTATAATGACAACCAGCAAAGTGCATACCACTACCAGGGCACCAAACTATAACAGGCAAAGTCGTTCCAGGTTCACCAAATTTTTCATGCAGGAATAAATAAGAGCTGTCAGGTCAGCGCTATAAGTACTAATGAGTCTGATCCCACAACTCTTTGTCTTTAAATAAGGAATATATATGGGAAATATCCTCTTCCCTGAAAAGAGAATGCTGTCCTGATAGAAAAGGGTATACCCTTTTCAAACCTTCTTTGGGTAAGCATTATTAAAGTAAGGGATGCCATCTTTAGCTTAAAGCGTTATTAAACCCAAAACCAAAAATGTAATACATTGCAGCTTACCGATCATTAGATGTGGTGGCTGCATTTGTTTTCTTTTTTTTTTTTTAGGCTTTTCCTCCTAGATGAAGGAGCACAGGGGGCTCGTATAAACAGCAACATTGTCAGTCTGGGGGAGAGAAATGTTAGTTGTACTAGCAGATTTAGATACACTAAAAATTGATGCCAAACTCCAGCTAACACTTAGCAGTTACAGCAACAGTTTTGTTCCTTTTGAGATAAAGGTTTTGCATGAATAATTTAATGTTGATCATTGTAAGCACCTCTGCCACTGGTAAATAGTTTGTCTCCTCCCTCTAACTGATGCATCTGCAGGACAGCTCGTTGTGTTAAAAAACAACAGACCTACTGGCCACATCACCAGGTGAGAATAAAGTAAAAGAAAGACAGCCTAAAAAAGAAAACTATTGCAGCCATCATATTACAGAAGTGGGAAGCTTCCCACATGTTCTACAGAGTTCCTGGACACAATCTGAGGATGGCTGCCCCTTTTTAAGTGCATATTCCTATCTGCCTGGTCAGCAGACTTTTACTATACCTATTACAGCAGTCCGTTCCCTCAGAGACATTTGACATTTGGAGCGCCAGAATCTTTGTCTTTTTTTTTTTCATATCAAAGAAGTGATAAGCTGCAATTTAATAAATGTTTGCTTTTAGGTTTAACACAGTTTTACTGCAGCCAGATCAATTTAAATATATTCCAATCCAAGAGAGTTGTCACAGGAACAGGAAGTAGGAGCAAATCTTTCAGTGACAACTGTCTAAGAGAGGATCTTGTCTCATTTTCCAAAGCTTTCCTGTTTTTTGCCTTTGTTTGCAAGTGAAGGAACATTTGCTCAATAGGACACCCAAAAAATAAAAAGAAAGAAAAACAGCAGGAGCGCTAACTGTCACCTACTTTATCTAAAACTAGAATCAAAGAGGAAAAAAATGGAGATTGTGTTCCCCAAAACATGGCCTCCAAAAATTGGGGAGAAAAGGAACTGCAAGTAATTTGGACTTTCTCGGTACCTCAGATATAATTGGTATGTACAACTACCAAGTATTATAAAAATACAACATTTATTTAATAAAAAGCATAGTTAAAAATCATGAAAGACAAAAAAAGCATTCATTCCCAAAAAATATAGAAATCATATTAATACAAAGCTGAGTTAGACCAAACACCGATCAGTACTTATTGCGCTTGAAACAGAATGTGCTGAATCCATTCGGATATCGGTTCCTCTGTTCCTCCATCTTTATCTAAAACTAGAAAAAAAAATTGGGCTTTACTGCCTACTAATCTGGGTCAGTTATATAAACAAAATCATGTCTGGGGAGAATTTAAAAAAAAAAGGGATTAGATGATTAGGGAACATTGAAATCAGTAAACATTCACTTTGAATGGTAAATGGTCTTTGGATAAATGGAATGCATTTGGATAGGGTAATGCCTCGTACACACGCAACGATTATCGGCCGACCGATCGGCCGACTTTTGTCCAGTGTTGTTGTGTTGGTTGAAATGTGCTCTAGACTGCACATGAATTTTCTCGGCCAACAAAAATCTACTTCAGAAGTGATATCATGTGATGGTTTACTTTCCGTGTGTTTTTTCATCTCTGAGCATGCCCAGTCTTGCTCATCAGATTTTTGTCTGCCGAAATCTGTACTGACTGACGGAAAATCGGCCGTTGTGGTGACGGCCAACAAAAATTTTATAGCCTGAACACCAGATTTTTTTTGGCCGAAAAGTCGGAGTCGGTTGTCGGAAGCATCATACTAAGAAGCCGACAATCGGCCGATCGGACGTTGGCCGAAAATTCACGGCCAACTATCGGCGTGTGTGTACGGGGCATTAGACCTCTGTCAGGTTTTCATTGCTGACTCCAGTGACAAGATTTCCTCCAATTTGTTACTGGAACAGGAAACTGAGGACAAAGGATGCTAACAACAATAAAACTCCTTTTTAGTAGAGTAGAGAATGAATAAAACTTCATTCAGTGCTGTCTGTGATGCAAAGGGGCTGTTACCAAGACAGGAAGTTGAAAGAAATCTTTTGAATGGGGACATAGGCAGAAAAAAATGCCTAATAAAGGTTTTCTTTCCTATAAAAAACATGGAGCTCGGCTTTAAGATTCTGCTAGTCAACCCTTCACAACATATCTCTAATTTACAAATACTGAAATGTATGATGCTAAAAAATACATTTTACTATGCTTACTTGCAGTACACCATATATGACCAATTTACAATTATTTTAAAGCATGCTACAGATTAAAAAAGGAAACGGGAATTTACTTTTTACACGTTGGCAAGTGGAGAAAATATTCACACAATTTAATGTTTGAAGAATCTTAACTCGTTTAGGAAATTATTATTCCAATAATCCTCACTCCTTTAGTAAAGTGACTAGTTAAATATTGATTTAATGCAAGATATTACTAATTTCACACCTATGCAAAATATACTGTATGTTTGTGAGTTGAACAAATTCATATGAAAATTAACATGATATAAAATAACTCCTACTTTTTGAGTGAAACAAAGCTTTACAAATATACATAAAAGACTGTTTTATTATTTTAAATTAATAATAATTGACTTTAAAATATAAAAGCTCCAGAGTACCTAGATTAAGATTGAGTATGCATCAAGAGCAATACTGTAGCAGCACCCTAAAGCAGCCAACCAAAGAGCAGCTTTATGCAGTTTGGTTGGATTACTGAAAAATAATTTCTTATTTGTTACACTTTATTTTTTATTTTCTATGTTCTGTTTATTACAGTGAATGAAATATTACTGCAAACCCAAGAAAGCAATGAATTCACCGGTCCTATACGATTACCATAATATAATATATCATAAAATAATATACAATAATTTTTTAATAAGAGAAAACAATATGCTTTATACCCCAAGTGTATTAGTATGTAAATACATATCAGTTATAATTTACTATCATTACATGGAATAAAACATGGAATGCCTGCAATTGACTTTAATTCACGCACCATTTACACCTGTGTAGTTTGCTTTTGAGCGTTCCTGCAGTACTTTTTTTGTTTGTTACCGCAATTTGTGTTTTCCGTTTTTTTTTTTTTATGCCTTTTTTTTGTCAAATTTGTTGTTGGCCAGATTGAAAAATGCAAAATACAAACAGCGGCAAAATTGCTGTAAAAGCACGGTACAAACACACTACATGCTTTTCAGAACCAAAAAATGCACCGTTTTGCATTTAAAAAGTCCCTTACCCCATCCAAAAATGCAGAGGCACAAAAATGCATTCATGTGAAAATGTTCCATAGGAACCCATGTTAAAAAAATGTCCTGCTTTTCTGCAAAAAGCATGAAAAAAGGCAATGGTATGAATGGAATCTTAATAAATGTGTAATATTGTTCAGCTATGGCTATTTGACTTGTTTTTTACCTGTTCATATATTTGTCCTGCATAACTATGAAGCAGATATATGAATTTTCATTACCCAGCTTCTTTTCAACTCTAAGCAAGGGTTCAATTATTTTTGTAACTTGTATTTTATTTATGATGTTATCGAGCTGCTTTTAATTTATATTTAATAACCAGACATGTTTTTCTTTATTTTAGGAGAATGTTTCCAGTTTTAAAAGTAAATGTTACTGGCCTTGACCCAAATGCTATGTATTCATTTTTGATGGACTTCGTAACTGCAGATAATAATCGATGGAAATATGTAAATGGAGAATGGGTACCAGGGGGCAAACCTGAACCACAGGTTCCTAGCTGTGTCTACATTCACCCAGATTCTCCTAATTTTGGAGCACATTGGATGAAAGCACCAGTTTCCTTCAGCAAGGTCAAGCTCACCAATAAAATGAATGGGGAAGGACAGGTAATATTTTACATGTTTTTGTGTGTTCGGGTTATTTTTAATGCCCAAACCATCTATTCCTGTATAGACAAAAAGTAAGTCTAAATAATTTAACAGAAATGTGTATATATACACATGAATGAATTTGCTTTTTAACTGTTGGGGGTTAATGATATGGTGATGATATCACAGATTTACAAATATATATATATATATATATATATATATATATAACAATCTGTAGGATTTGGTGTTTGGTATGTCTTCTACAACATAGGTAATGGTCAAGGACAATAAAAAGTATATTCACTTAATCATTATTTATTATTCAAGGAAATATAAACATATACCCTAATTACTAACAGAATTTAACAATATAATTAATATTCAGATGACAATATTTTGTCAGGCTTTCTGGGAAAAAAATAATTCCCTTTAGTATAGTATAATGTGTTCTAAAAATCTAGACTTAAAATGTGACTAAGCATCTGTGTGACTTAACCCTGTCCTTCAACAAATTATTACTTCAGTTACCCATCAATAAAAATTAATTAATTAAAAATGGTAATTCAGGGCTAATTCTGTTTTATATAATTTTTTCTAAGTTATAAATGTAACCATTTTTATTTTTTAGATTATGTTAAACTCTTTACATAAATATGAACCCAGGATTCATATAGTACGTGTTGGTGGACCACAGAAAATGATCACGAGCCATTCGTTCCCCGAAACACAGTTTATAGCTGTTACAGCTTATCAGAATGAAGAGGTATGGGTCACGTTGTCCTATATTTTAGTAATGTATATTCATAAAAAGCATTAAGGGTATCCAATAATCTATTGTATATTGTTTAACAATCAAAGTATATTATTATACTGATTCTTCTTTCTAAATTGATTCTAAAGGCCTTTTAAAAGTTATATTGTAAAGTAAAAATAAAGTAAAAATGTGTGTGTAAATAAAAAAATGTTTTCATCATTAAGGGATGGGAGGTGAATCAATTTTATAAAGAGGGGGTTCTGGTGGTCATTAGGGGGGGGGGGGAGGTGGTCGCTTATGAAGTGGAGTAGAGTGGATGGTCTTAATTTTGAGAGGGAGTCAAAGATGTTAGTCTAATGGGGGTGTAAGATTATGCTGGTGTTTAAATACCAGGGTGACTGAAACATGTGTCCATCAGTCCAGAAGGGATTGAATGTGTGTCAGTTCTAGTGGTTTAGATGGACATCTTGTTAGGCTGGCCATACATGGATCGAAATTCGTCTGGCTCAGCAGAAACTGGCCAAACTTTGATCTATGGATGGGCACCCTGGTTGTACACAAGTCGATCCATCCATCGTACAACCAGCCTGTCAGGTTTTTCCCAAAGGATTAGTGCCACTGGTTATAAGCCAGCAAAATGTATTATTGTGTTCTGCCAGCTGGGAAGGCTCCCCGGAAGAACACAATAGCGCTGCTAGAAGTGTCAGCAGCCCTGTCATGCTCCAACTAATGTCCCAAGCGAGAGTATTGGGCCGTGGCATTTGTGTGTTTCCTAACCAAGAGTTGATATTTTCCAAGATAACCTCTGGCTAATATCTAAGAAAAATAATGCAGGAAAGGGTATGGAGACAACAACATAACAAAGAGCAAACACATTAGGAATATAAAATCAGATGGAGGACAATGAAGAGAGTTCTAGGAATATGTAATAAACCACACGGTGCTGCTTTCCACTTCCTCATCTTAAGCATGGAATTAATTACCTTGTATTTACCTTTAGTGGGATTAAGATTTTTGAAACCTTAGTTACTTGCACTCATGTATCATAAATGAGTAACTATCATAAATGGCCCACTTGATATTTTATAAACACTTTTGTAATTGTATGTTTTCACTTTTGGGAAACTGTCGGGTATGCCATTACTCAGCCAGTTTTCATTTTGACGTAACGGTTTATGAGAAGCTATGCCTCCAATCCTCACATACCCATGAAAATTCACATGTATGTGCTGGCCACTTGGTACACAACAGAAATATCTCCATAACAATATTTTCCAGACAGGAGGAACATTTATTATAGCTCTTTCTCATTCCTGGGCTCTCTTTCTAAACTTAGGGTTGTAAGTGGATGATTGTTTTATTAAGTGTACAGCAGTACTTAAAAATAGCATAAACAATTAAAAATGTATGTTTTTATGAATAAACAAAAGCAATGTAAACTGCTTAGGCACAGTAGCGGAATTTTAAGGGCCTATAATCCTTTCTTGTTATTGACATACCTAAGAAGTTATGTTTTTCATTTTCAAATGTTGTAAGATATACTATGTATGGTTTATGTATAACTTATATACAGTGTACTGTATATAATGGTCTAACATATGTAAAAATATAGAGTTTGGGTATTTTGCTAAAATGCAAAGCTGGAATTTAAAATCCTTTGCAATGTTTTTCTTTTACATTTTTCAGATCACCGCTCTCAAAATTAAGCACAATCCCTTTGCCAAAGCCTTCCTTGATGCAAAAGAAAGGTAAAATATAAAAACATTTTTATTTTAAAGTCTACGTACAAGTGTGTTTTACTTACTTAGTTTTTAGAAGAAAAAAAAAAGAATCTAGAAATCCTTAATTCAAAAATATAGAGAAAGAACGATGAGCATGAAAAACGGTAACAATATCGTTTTGCAGAGTTGTAGATCTAAACTATAACAATATCTTTCGTGTTTCACAGGAGTGACCATAAAGACTTTATGGATGAAGTGGAAAATCATCAGCAAACTGGTTTTTCACAATGTAAGTGGTTACAATGTAGAAGAATATAATTGCTTGCATTTCTTAACATTAGCATTTCATTCATAGGTAATCGCACATAAAAATTGTAAATCACGTCTAAATTTGTGAGTAGTGGGATTGAAATAAGTGATGTACAGGAAAACAATCCATATCCAAATGAAGGTCATTGGTATTATTGAGTGCTTTTACCATTTGTGTGGTCATTTGCATCTTTTTCCCTTTAGGCTACTTTATTATACATTATTGGTGGTAGAAAAACAAATCTTTGTAGCTGTCACTACTGGGTCCAAATTATACTAACACCACCCTGTAAAAAAAATGCAGTATACTTACCTGCCTGTTACCTGTATACGTCAAATACCTGCTACCCCTGCCACATGCTGTGATTCCTCCTTTCGGCTTCTACGTCATTACAAGTTATACACTCCAGCAACAGAAACTAGATCCTGCAGCGGGGGAGGAGGACACACCTGAAGGTGTGGAACCTACAGAGGCCAGGGATCTGGTACGTGTTGAATTTTTAAGACATTGGAAAGGTAGGTATACAGCATCTCTATTTTTGGGGTAGCTTTACTAAATTTGGACCCTATAGCGACAGCGTCAGTTTAAAGCTGATTGGTATTGATTTACTAAAGATTTTCATTTTACAAAGTGAAATGTTCAATAAGTGGATTAAATGCAATGAAGCTGTGTTCACTTTGATTACCGAATTGTATATAATTGTAAAGGGTACAGAAAAGCATTGGGGACTCTCCATATATACAATTTTCTGCTATAGTAATAGAAATTTAAATGAAATCTATCAGAAACTTTATGTTAATAAATAAAATCACTTTTGTTAAAAAAAAAACAAAAAAAAAAAAAAAACTACCCAATCATTTAAATGTTTCTTCCTTAAAACCATTGCAGTAGTCAATTTTGTAAGTACAACAGACATAACACACAGCCCTCACATAGCAGGAAGTGATAAAAATGCATGTTTGAGTTTCAACAGAACAGTGGGAGGTAAAACTCTCCAACACATTTTCTAAAATCCTTGCAGTGCATACAATTAACATGGAGAGTACAGTATTTCTCAACACAAGTAGAGTTGCCCTTTCAAAGAAAGTGTCCCGCATGTAATCGGGCATCAAAAAGTGTTTTGCTATTACTGTTGCTAGCCAGAACCCCCCCCCCCCCCTCTCTGGTTTAGTTTGGCTATATTTATAGGGGCCTAAGTTCTATCTCCCTGCCTCCACAGTAGTACACTTTCCAGTTAGATCTTTAGGCTATAACTAGCCACCAAACTGCTAGTCTAGTAAAAGTCTATTGAGCTTGCTGGCTCACATAAGGAGGGGTATCTGGCAAATAAAGGCAATACCTGACAACTTTTAGAATTAGCGCTTAGACAAGATTTTTTAAAATGATTGAAAGGTATTCTTTGAAAAAAAATCTGTCAAAACCAACAAGCATGTTAATTATTATTGTTTTTCTTTTTAGTAAGTAGCTGGCTGATTCCGGGGTCCAGTTCATTGTGTTCTCCTGCTAATCACCATCCTTCATTTGGGACACCTATATCACTTCCTTCATCTCATGGCTATGAAAAATTTACAACATTAAAAAACCACAGAGCTTCACCTTATCCAAACCCATATGCCCACAGAAACCATTCTCCACGTAAGTATTTAAAAAAAGGAAAATTATGTAATATACTATAATCAGAAAATTACTTTTTAGAACTACATTTTGATGAACATTAGTTATGAAGGATACATTAGAATTGTAGGCATATACCGATTACCAATCTCAGAGGTTGACAAGAGTACTGCTTTGGGTGAACTGTAGATTGATGCAATAACTTTCCATTGTTGTGTGTATTTAAAAAGGCAGTTTCCAGAAAAGTATTTGATCAGTCTTTCCTCTAATGTATGTACTTTTATGGAGGAGAAAGTAAGGGATAGACAGAATGAGAGGGAGCTATATTGGATAAAACTTTTTTTTCTCTATGCAGTTTTAGACTCTTTATCCTCACAGCTGCCAGATAAAAGTAGCACTATGACCCTGAATCACTGTTTTTTTTTTTTTGTTTTTTTTTTGAGTAGGGAACAGAAAGCCTTTTTTAGTTTTTTTTTTTTTTTTTTTAGACAGCTGTCACCAAAACAGCATCCTCACAGGAGGATTTTTTTCTTTAATTCTGTTGCAGAAATAACCCTAAATTTTGGATTTCCTTTTACTTTCTGTTCCGCTGACATTGGTCTCCAGGGCAAATAGAGAAGGTAAATCCTCCCAGCAGGAACAATGAAACTTTACAGGGGTATTAATCTCCCCACTCTATATACACTTAAAAAAAGTTTTACAAAATATGTTTTAATACCGATATTTGCCTATCCTGTTCACTGTTTGGCTTGTTTTTAACAATGACTCTACCACTCAGAGACTCTGTGGAGAAGCCATGGAGAGAATGTGTCCAAATGTTTTTCACAGCAGTAACACAAATATCCTACCTAAATATTCCCTTTCCAAAGAACCACTTTAGGAAAGCTCCTTTCTAATCATATGTTAATTTATCATTTTCTTGCAGCAAGTTACACAGAGAATTCCTCTGCATGTCTTCCCGTATTCCAGTCAAATGAACCCTGGCCTGGTTTACAGATGCAAACACATAGTGGAATATCATCAATAAATCACACAAGTGCTATTCCATCCAGTTCTTGGTATGTATTTTTACTTATGACAGATATCATTTATGAAAATAAATTCAAGAAACTGTGTATGATTCATAGGGTTACTAAACTGGAGAGTGCAAAATGTGGCGCAACTATGCACAGTATCAGGTTTTAGCTTCAGGATTCCAGTATAAGTAAATCAACCCTACAGTATGCAAATGCACTGTAATATTATTAATGGAAACTTGACTTAAACAGCCTAATGTGATTTGCAGTTATTTCTCTGAGCAATGGCTAAATTTACCAGAATGGATGTTGTGGGCCAATGTTTAGGGCATCATGGCTAGAATGGGCAAAGCACCAAGGCTCAAAAATGTTCAAACAATTTATTTATTTTGTTTTCCTCTTCTGGCAACCTCTGGACCTTTTTAGCTAAATTCAGCAAAACTGGTTGCACGGGAAAAGGGTGCAGAGAATGTTTAGGGAAATCAGAAAGATCTTTCTTTTCAGGAATGATGTGCCCATATTTTCATCTCTTGTTTGGTAGACTGTACAGCTGAAAAAAATATTTTCATATAATTTAGACTGCATGCTGATACAATAGCATATTCTGGGAATAGTTTTTACTAAAATAATTACTTGGCATAAGGAGTGGCGATTTACCTAAATGCATCAGCATTCTCTAGGGAGGCCCGAATGCATTATCATTCAGGTGTGTCTAGTGCAGCATGTCTAAATACAGCCCTGCCCTGAGCATACTACTAATTTCACCTCACCTCATTAAAAGTTACAGGGAAAAATCTTGTTTTGTTTTATACTACTAATTTTAGTTTTGCTTTTTTGTTATATAAAAACTGAAGCAAAGGTGAAAAGTGCAGTTTTCAATGGCAACCAATCAGGTGTTGCAGTTAATGTTCTAAATCTCTGTACCTTTAACCTGATGTGGGGCTATTGGCTATATCTCCACTTCCATCTTATATAAACTAGAGTCTTATATTATGTGAGAACTAGCAACAAATGTAGAGCTTTTAAGGACACCACCTCTCAGTTTTCTTCTTTTTTAGGGCTTTTGTTGCCCATTTTTATTAAGACACTTCAGCAAACACAAAATAAACTGGTTTCCCTCACAGGGGTTTCAGCATTTCACTCTTGCTTCAAAACAAACAATCACTTAGCCCTTCTGGCTTGTACATGCAGCCCTCCTGCTCTGGCCTTACCCTTTAGGCCTTTGTTGCTCACCGACTCAGTCGGTGAGCAACAGTGTACACCGTTAGCAGCCTCTTGCTGCACTGGCTCCTCTCTCCTAAGTGGAACACTCTCGACTCCTGGGCCAGACCTCCTGTCTGCCAGGGTGGAACCCAGAACCATGGTAAGGTCATTACTAATAGCCCAGCACACACCTGACCAATTATTGTGCTGGCTGTTCTGAAAACCTGGACCCAGGATCCGAGATTCTATTCCACCCAGATCACTTGGAAAACTCCAGGCTCTAAGTCCCAAAACGAACATTAGAAAACACTGAGGAAACAAGGAACTAAAAAGCCAGTTTCCTCCCGAAGACACAAGCTCCCTGGAGCCCCTCAAACCACCAGATTGAGAATTCTGTGTCACAACCTCTTTGTAGACCCTAGCAGGGTGGCAAGGGCTGAAACACACAAACCTAAACTCCACCTTGCTTCCCTTTTCCAACCATCACCCACATGGGCCCATTTCTGACTGACAGCATTTTTAAAAGGAAACCATGATCACCGTCTTATCAGGTGACTTTCCCTGTGTCCCCCTGCTACACTTACTTGGACTCTACAAAAACATCCCTATGCCTTTTTACTAATGTGCCTCCAAAAGCGACATCTTTTTCTTGGGACTACACTAGTCATTTTACCTTTTAGGGAATTTACAAAGGACTTGTTTAGTTTTTTCCAACTCTTTTCTCTTTCCCTTCAAAGGGATCTTTCTAAACACCTTTTTAGCAAAAAGTGTATGTGGGGGGGGGGGGGGGTGACACTGGTCCCTCTCTGCCTTTTATGTACGAGCACCCTCTTACTGTCCAAAGTTAGTTTTGCTTGTTTCCCCACGTACACTGCATGCTTCATTTTGTCAGTTTCATCACTAACATTCCCATGTGACTTCAGTAAGATCCTGTTCTCTTTCTGAAGTGCAGACCGATTCCCTTGCCCTTCGGAGGATTTTATGTCAGGTGCCACCTTTAAGGATCCCAGCTCTTTATCCAAGTTTTCCTTCCAGGCAGGTTAGCTATTCAAAGTTTTCTTTCCCTGGTGCTGAATACATAGTGGAAAATCTTTCCTTAAATTACCTTACTGAACCTGTAGGGGGCCCACTTCTACTGCACTATTTACCTCTGCTGTGTATGTCATACCATTATACATCTCAGTATATTTTCCAGTGTTAGCAGCAACCATTTCAACTTGACCATCTGGTCTACTATTATTTTTGTTGTCACTCAAGGTGACTAAAACATTTACCAGTGCCTTACACTTTCCCTCATTGTCAGAAATATCAACACATTTATCACAACGCATTTCAGTGTTTGGCAGGGCAGTGTCTGAAATGCAATTGCACAAAGCGGAGCGGTTGTCTACCATGGCAACGTCAAAATCCACCAATTCGACTGGCGCATGATCCTCTTCCAGCAACTGTCCTGACATCTGACCCTCATTACATAATTCCAAATTTGGATTGATAACCCCAATGTGAGAAGTAGCATCAAATGTAGAATTTTTAAGGACACCGCCACTCGCTTTTCTTATTGTTAAGGGCTTTTCTTGCCCATTTTTATAAAAAGAAAGTTAGGCAAACACAAAAAAATAGGTTTCCCTCACAAGGGTTTTCAGAATTTCACTCTTGCTTCAAAACAAACAATCAGTCAGTCCTTCTGGCTTGTACATGCAGCCCTCCTGCCCTGGCCTTACCCTTTAGGCCTTTGTCAGTCACTGACTCTGTGCACACAGATAGCAGCCTCTTGCTGCACTGCCTCCCACCTCTCTTCTAGGTGGAGCTCTCATGACTCCTGGGCCAGATCTCCTGTCTGCTAGGGTGAAGCCCAAACCATGGTAAGGTCACTACTAATACCCCAGCACACACCTGACCAATTAGTTCTTAATTAATTAATCAATTAGTTAGTAATTAATTCTGAAAATCTGGACCCAGGATCAGAGATTTCATCTCACTTAGATCACTTAGAAATCTCCAGGCTCCAGGTCCCAAAATGGATTTCAGAAAACACTGAGAAAACTGAAAGCCAGTTTCCTCTCCATGACACAAGTTCCCTGGAGCCCCTCAACCCACCTGGTTGGGAAATCTTGGTCACAACCTCTTTCTAGACACTGGCAGGGCAACGCTCTGCCACAATATGTAATGTTAAATTGTTTTTTAGATAACTGATTTTTTTTTTAGCAAATTCCTAAAATTAATAAAATAATATGTTTACATTATATTTTGCAGTCAATACCCAAGTTTATGGTCTGTTAGTAACAGTACCATTGCACCAATATCACAAGCAGGAGGAATTGCTGCAGGACCAGGATCTCAGTACCTGAGAAGTTCTACTGCCCATTATACCCCATACAATCAGATTGTTCCCTCACCTTCTATGGGATCTCCTTTATATGAAGGCGGAAACACAGACATTGAAGACAACCCATTTGATGTCACAGGACATGACAGGCTAGCACCATCCTGGGCGCCAGTGACCCCTCCCTCGCTATGAAGAAAGAAAAAAAATGCAAGGACTGTTTCTTGAAGACACTTCTCAATTTTGTGGCATACACGTACAATTATATATTGCTTTCCAGACTGAGCATGTATTCATTTTATTAAAGATTTAATGCAATGCTCATAACTAAAATGAACTTGACAGCAGGATCCATATCTTGCAATAGGTCCAATGATGGAGTGAAAAACTTTTACCTTACTATTCCCCCGGACTTACCAATAATTTGACCTTATAACTATTTAAAATAGTAAATACATATTTATTATATCTTTGTCTTTACTTTCAAATTCATCCTACCATTGTAGAGTAAACAGCACTGAAAAAACAGCCATTGTGTATACTTTTTGAATGTCTACTTACAGAAAGCTGTATGAACACAGCCTGGCATCAAGAGTTTTCAACATCGCTCTGTGCCTGAACACTGCAAATTATTATTCTAGAATCTAGATGGTTGCACACAGAGCTTATTTTGTATTATATTGCAATGAATCTGAACTCTGACAGATTTTGTAGTAATATACTATCTAACTAGTAAACTACTGCATGCTCTCCTTTTACATGTTCTTTTTTATTTCATAATGTTTTGTTTACTGTAAATAGTCTATTTGTCAAGATACATCAAGATAGCAAATAGAATATAACAGATTATTTATACTGCAACCATACATGCATTAAGCACAAACCAAGTATTTCTTTTAGTTCGATTTTTTTTTTTTTTTTTTGTTAGGAGTGGAGAATATTCCCTTAGCAAAGTAAAATAATGTTCACTTGAATCATCTAATCACATGCAAGCAGAGTTGTATAAAGTACTCAAAACCCATACTTGAGTAAACGTACAAGTGCTCGATCAAAAAGTGACTTGAGTAGAAGTGGAAGTGCTCGATCAAAAAGTGACTTGAGTAGAAGTACTAAAGTATTCAACATTTTTTGTACTTAAGTATTGCAAGTAGTTTTTTTTTTAAATGTTGCTACTCAAGTACTGAAAGTAAAAGTACCAGTAGTTTTAAAAAAAAAGTTGCTACTCAAGTACTGAAAGTAAAAGTACAAGTACTGTGTTATGTAGTTATTAAAGAAAGAAGTCAAAAGTTTGAACATCATATTGTTTTTTTATTATTTCAAATGCAGCTTTTACTTATGCATACAGTAGCATTTATTTTCGTATGCGCTGATAATACACATGTTTTGAGCTTCATGAAACCTGTCATCTACTGTTCTGGCAGTGGTAATTTTTATAATAGTAACCAGTAACTATGCAGCACAAAAAAAAAATATCGGAGTAGAAGTATTGAAATCATCGAAAAAATGTAATGAAGTAAAAGTGGAAGTAGGAGAAAAAAATTCTAGTCTAGGAAAGTACAGATACCGCCTTTCAGTACTTAAGTACAGTAGTGAAGTAGTTCTACTTAGTTACTATACTTTTCTGCATGCAAGTCTATATTCTGTTTTTGAAAATTGTTTTGCATATGATTTGAGTTTTAAAGTGAATATAGCTTTACTTTCCTAAGTGAGAATTTGCTGCTTCTTTAGTATGTCCTCCCATGATATACATTTTTCATCTAGCCAAGTGAATCTGTGTTCCCTATATACAGTCAATAAAATGTAGAAGAATAGGAGATTAGGAGGATTTCATCTAGCTGTATGATTCATATAACTACAGTTTAATTGAGCAATGTGACAAATGTGCTTTTTACTTGGCATGCAACTGTGTTTTAATGATACTTATATACAGTAATATATAGCTTATACATATTACATAAAGTAAGAAATAAGTTAAATGCTTTCATTATATTTAACATTAATGTAAATTGAGTATGATGCGACTGCGTGTCAGCATAAAATGAGTTTTTGTATCTGTGTTTTATGGCTCCCACTATTTAACATAGTTCAGAAATTAATTAGAAAAATACAATATTCAGAAGCAATTTTAGGTAACATTAATAATCTTTATTTACAGATAAGCAGGGCTTTTTGTCAGCTGGAACTTGGTGGAACTCAGTGGCCTCCTCTGGCTCAGGCCCTCTGCTCCCTGCTCACTACTATCAATTGTAAACACAGAAATCCAGCTTTTGTGTTTACAAGTGACATTTTGTGTTCCAATGGCTCCCATAGATCTGACCTCAAGTGGCTCCCACTAAGTGCAGGATGGGGACAAGGGAGATACAGGTGCCATTGGTGCAGTGCGGATGACAACACCCCCACTAGATGATCTCCCTGCAAGTGGGAGACGTGGATCCATCTACAGTGTGCGGGGAGGTACAAGAGTTGTCTGGTTGCTTCAGCCTAATGCAACAAAAAAAGTAAAATGGAAGATGGTGGAGCTTTTAAGGAGGGGGGAGAATATAGTTGCAGTGTAGGGGGGTTGCATGTAGAGGTCAGAGCTGAAGAGGGGTGAAAGTGAGATGGGGTTAGGGAATGCAGAGGCAAGCAGCTGTGGAAGAAGGCTTAACTCTGTACTCTGTGTGTAGCTCACCCCTGAACTCTGCATTCTGTATGCAGCGAACCCCTGAACTCCACACACTGTAGAAAATGCATCCCCGAACTTTGCACATAGTGCACCCCTGAACTCTGCACTCTGTATGTAATGCACTCTGGTATTTGATGCCCTTTTAGGACCACAGCCACTATTTGAGGCTGCTTTGAGGGTGTGTGTGTGGGGAGGGAAGGGGTTTTGGGGGGTCGTGGTTGAGTTCCTGCACAGATTTTCTGGGAGGAAAAAGCCCTGCATATAAGACATAATTTATTCATAAAGGCAATATACATTATATTACCAAAAGTATTGGGACGTCACGCACATAAACTTTAATGGCATCCCAATCTTAGTCCAAAGGGTTCAATATTGAGTTGGCCCACTCTTTGCAGCTATAACGGCTTCCATTCGTTTGGGAAGGTTGTCCACAAGGTTTAGGAGTGTGTCTAAGGGAATGTTTGACCATTCTTCCAGAAGCGCATTTATGAGATCAGGCACTGCTTCGGACGAGAAGGCCTGGCTCGCAGTCTCCTCTCTAATTCATGCCAAAGGTGATCTATTGGGTTGAGGTCAGGACTCCACCCCAAACTCATTCATCCATGTCTTTATGGACCTTATGAACCTTGCTTTGAGCACTGGTCCAAATCATTTGGTGGAGGGGGAATATGGTGTGGGGTTGTTTTTCAGGGGTAGGGCTTGGCCTCTTAGTTCGTTCCAGTGAAGGAGAACTCTTAAGGTGTCAACATGCCAATGCATTTTGGACAATTTCATGCTCCCAACTTTGTGGAAGCAGTTTGGGGGTGGCTCCTTCCTGTTCTAACATGACTGCACACCAGTTCAAAAACAAGGTCCATAAAGACATGGATGAGTGAATTTGGGGTGGAGGAACTTTACTGGTCTGCACAGAGTCCTGACCTCAACCTGATAGAACACCTTTGGGATGAATTAGAGTGAGACTTTGAGCCAGGCCTTCACATCCTCATCAGTGCCTGACCTCACAAATGCACTTCTGGAAGAATGGTCAAACATTCCCATAGACACACTCCTAAACCTTGTGGACAGCCTTCCCAGAAGAGTTAAAGCTGTTATAGCTGCAATGAGTGGGCTAACACAATATTGAACCCCATGGACTAAGACTGGGAAGACATTAAATTTTATGTGCGTGTAAAGGTAGGCGTCCCAATGGTTTTGGTAATATAATGGGTATAAAATATTAAAAATAAATATACAGTAAAATATACATTTCAAGAGACAAATGTATAGAGTAAAGAATAAAGCTGGGTACACACTGATTTAAAGTTTAACAGAAAAGGCTAAGAAATCCCCGTACAAACCAAAGTGATGTTGGTGGGGTGATGTCCCCTGCTGTTCTTTTGAATTCTGAGAGCAGATAGGCTCTCCCACCCCTTGCTAACCCCCATCGCCCACCACCACCACTCGCAGCCATTGGCTGCACACGCTGATCAGATGCTGGTTGTCAAAAGCCGGTCAATAAACACACTGACTGAAAGTCAGCCTGTTCCTGCTGAACTGGCCAATTTACAGCCTGTGTGTACCCAGTTTAACAGTTGTACTTGAGGCTGAACTGCCTTTCTGTAAAAAAAATAAAAAATCAAGTAACAATAAAATATAAAAGAAAAGGAAAAACCAAAAACTGTTTTCAAAGCAACATAGGAATTTAGAAGTCTTCTTTAAAGTACTTTTTTTTTTTCAATTAGATTTCAGCTAAGGAGAAAATTTCGTGAAATTAGATGGTAAATATGTGAAATTTTAGTAAAGGCAACATTGATACTTTGTGACTGAATACATTTTTCTAAAATCTCTCCACCCATCTCTAGTCTAAATGAGATTCGTAGCTGATTTTTAGTCAATCAAACCCATCTTGTAAACTTGCATTGAGAAAGAAACAGTCTGCTAGAGCCTGTATTTGTAAGAAATAAATATTGCTGCCCGATGTACATACATAATTAAGAATTGTATATTTACGTAAGCTGATCCCTTTCATTGCTTTTGTTATTTCCATGTAAATTCTAAAAGAGACTATACTTTTTTTTTTAAATCTGTGTTAGAAATATTAAAGATAACAGCAGAAAAAAAGTGTTAAAGATAACAGCAGAAAAAAAGTGTTCATTTGCATCTGCATATGTTTAGAGCCCTATGTTTACCAAAATGTATCCTTGTTGAAGATCTTTAAAAGGTATAAAAAGAAGGCATTTTGCAGAGACAAAATTCATCTCTTGATGAGTGATTGTGTAAAAAAATAAATAAAAATGGACAAATCTGAAATGCATTGAAGTCAATAGAGGCCATTTTAGTAATCACTTATGACCCTTTGGAGAGCTGCAAGACAAGCTATTGTCACCCAAATGTCATGGAAAGCCCCTATAGAAAAACTGCTACTGCATAAAAAGAGGGAAAAAAAAAGAAATAGGCACAAGAATGAATGACTGGGGCCTCCATTTATATGGCCTTGAGGGTGGAATAGGAAATACATACACATTTTAAATTACAGGTGTGTGGTGTTATACAGTACTACAGCACAGGTCAGCAATGTATACATGACCGTGGAACTGAATAATTTTTCAATAATTATCTTTTCTGACAGACAGCAGCAGCAGCACCCCAAAATACCTATTTTTTTTTAACCACTTTGGCATTAGAGCATTTTTTTTTCTTTTTTTGCACACACACACACATGTAAAAACCTGCATTTTGGGCTATAAAATTACATAAACCCAAAGAATATTATTTACTTTCTGAAAGCAGAGGACCTGTAGAATAAAAAGGTATAAAAGTCACAGTTTTTTATATTGCACGATATTTGAGCAACTGTTTATTAAACATTTTCAGGTAAAAATATAATAAATTGAATTTTTGTGCAAACATACACAATAAAATACCCAATGTTTAATAAAATATAAAAGATAAGGTTGCACTGACTCAGAAAATTGTGTTCGATGGTACTACACACCACTACGTTTATCTAAATGTTCTCTTCTATGTGTTGGCGGGATTACGGACAGGTGTGAAATCTGTTTCATACTCTCTGGGCGTGTAAATGTTTAACCATCTTTTGGCGCAAAATATCTAGCATAACTTCTGATATAACATAGTATTAATGCCTGTCAATCCTGCTTTAGCACTACCGAATTTAGGAATAGAGAAGTGGCCGAAAGCATATCACACCATTATTACCCATATCCTCTTGGTGGCCAGAACTACGATAGTTAGACACTGGAAATCCCAGTTGACACCAAATCCATCCGAGGCCCTATCCTTGGTGAGAACCTGAGAATCAATTTCTCTTACAAAAAAGACCCTGGCTCTCCCTGCAACTCATACCCTGTCTTCTTGAAGGCTTGGCCACCTTGGATAGAGTACTCTTTACGATAATGTGATTTAGTGTTTGAGATGTCTCTTGGTCTTGCTGATATGATAATATTGATTTGATATTATTTGCTGATCCAAACTGGCTGTGTAACATTGTTTCTGTTTATTTCTCCTTTTCCTTTTACCATGTACTATACACGGAGCCTAAGCTCCTAAGCATCTATGTATGTTATATTCTTTGTATACCAAATAAAAATGTATTAACCCAAAAAAAGATAAGGTTGCGTCGAGTAAATAGATACCAAATATGTCAAGTGTAAAAATTGTGTGCGCCCGTGATATAGCAAAAAAAACGACAGCACCCAAAATCATCATAGTTACATAGTTAGTCAGATTGAAAAAAGACACAAGTCCCATCTGGTTCAACCAACAAAAAAAAACAATAGTATTGAAAACCCAACCATAAAATCCCATATACACAATCCTATACCCGCAGTTGATCATATAAAAGTGAACTGTGAGCTCTGGTGCTAGAATTATTGCTCTCACTTCAATGTTAATGGCAATACGTCATATGTATGGTGTGATCATGGTTTACATTTATGTGTGCACCCTGGGCTATGTTTGTTTTACAGGTGTGTGTAGGGCAGTGGGGGTTATATTTACTTTTTTTTTTTTACTTTTTTTTTTACACTTTTACTTTTACCTTTTTTTTTTATATATAAATTTATTGTTATCACAAGGGGTTAAAAAACCCCCATGTGTTAACATTGAGCAGGTGACAAGTACTCTTTATGGAGACACTAAAAGTCTAACAGATACCAATGTCTCCCCTGCCTCCAGAATATGTAACCAAGCAGAAATCTGCTTGGTTACATGCTTCTTTGGTTGATACAGTCAGAGAATGAGGGCTCTGAAACTGAAAGTGACTAAATTATTGACACTTCCAGTTTTATTCAGGGCAGAGGAGATGGAAGATCGGATGGTGTTCGGTCTCCTCCCAACCTCCATGTTGAAGCCCATTGATGTGATCACGGGCTCCTGGTAAGAGCTGGGGGAGCCCAGAAACCACGAAGAGAGAGGATGTTTGGCAGGGTTAGGGGGGGACCGGGCAATCTGCATTGTGAAAGTGACTGGCAGCTATACAGGCAGATCACTTTCACTTTACCGCCAGGAGTCAGCCAGTTATAGAAAATGGAGCACATGGCTACAACCATTAGCCTGTGCTTAACCATTCACTCTTTGAATGTACATAGTATGTAGAACACCCAAAGAGCTGAACTAGTAATGTCAGGTAAACCAGGAATAGGTAGTTTAAACTGTGATAGATGGGTTTTTATCCAATAGTACTAGACTTGCATTGACCAGCAGATGTAGTAAACCCAAATATGTTTTGTTACATCCAATAAAATGCTTTTTTTCTCGTCCATATGACAGAAGTCAGTGTTTTGAAAAGATTAGTGCTACGGAGGGAACACAGATGGAAATAAAAAGCTGACAGAAAATGTAACATCTAATTTGACCAAACCACAACCCTCGAGCAGCATATCTAATCAGATTTAATCTAAAGCAGCTAATACCAAACCTGATTTACACATAAACCTTCAAAGGTCAAAAATGTGCAGCGCTCTACCAAAAGCTACCTAAAACATACCTACAATGTATTTATATCAAAATGTTAAACTTATGTGCAGTTTCCCACTGTGATATACACAAATGTGCAAATCACCCACACAAAACAGTTCACCAATTTATTTGGTCCACTTGTAGTGAAAAAAGAACTAGACTCAAAATGAATTATTTGGCCTCAACTTCAAACGGTATGTCTGGCAGAAATCGAATGCAGTTTACCATCCAAACAACACCATTCCCCCAGTAAAACATGGAGTTGGTAATATCCTGTTATGGGGGGGTTTCTCTGCAGCAGGCACTGGAGCACTTGTCAGGATAGAAGAAAAGTGGATGGGGCAAAATACAGCTGAAAGAAAATGTATGTGAACCCTTTGGAATGATATGGATTTCTGTACAAATTGGTCATAAAATGTGATCTGATCGTCACAACAATAGACAATAACAGTCTGCTTAAACTAATAACACACAAAGAATGAAATGTTGCCATGTTTTTATTGAACACACCATGTAAACATTCACAGTGCAGGTGGAAAAAGTATGTGAACCCCTAGACTAATGACATTTCCAAGAGCTAATTGGAGTGAGATGTCAGCCAATTGGAGTCAAATCAGTGAGATGAGATTGGAGGTGTTGGTTACAGCTGCCCTGCCCTATAAAAAACACACACCAGTTCTGGGTTTGCTTTTGACAAGAAGCATTGCCTGATGTGAATGATGCCTCGCACAAAAGAGCTCTCAGAAGACCTACGATTAAGAATTGTTGACTTGCATAAAGCTGGAAAGGGTTATAAAAGCATCTCCAAAAACCTTGCTGTTCATCAGTCCACGGTAAGACAAATTGTTTATAAATGGAGAAAGTTCAGCACTGCTGCTACTCTCCCTAGGAGTGGCCGTCCTGTAAAGATGACTGCAAGAGCACAGCGCAGACTGCTCAATGAGGTGAAGAAGAATCCTAGAGTGTCAGTTAAAGACTTACAAAACTCACTGGCAAATTATGACATCCCTGTTAGCGAATCTACAATACGTAAAACACTAAACAAGAATGGATTTCATAGGAGGATACCAGAGAGGAAGCCACTGCTGTCCAAACAAAACATTTCTGCACGTTTACAGTTTGCACAAGAGCACCTGGATGTTCCACAGCAGTACTGGCAAAATATTCTGTGGACAGATGAAACCAAAGTTGAGTTTGGAAGAAACACACAACACTATGTGTGGCGAAAAAGAGGCACAGCACACCAACATCAAAACCTCATCCTAACTGTGAAGTGTGGTGGTGGGGGCATCATTGTTTGGGACTGCTTTGCTGCGTAAGGCCTGGATGGATTGCTATCATCGAAGGAAAAATGAATTCCCAAGTTTATCAAAACATTTTGCAGGAGAACTTAAGGCCATCTTTCTACCAGCTGAAGCTCAACAGAAAATGGGTGTTGCAACAGGACAATGACCAAAAGTAAAGAAGTAAATCAACAACAGAATGGCTTAAACAGAAAATACGCCTTCTGATGAAGTGGCCCAGTCAGGGTCCTGACCTCAACCCGATTGAGATGCTGTGGCATGACCTCAAGAAAGCGATTCACAACAGACATCCCAAGAATATTACTGAACTGAAACAGTTCTGTAAAGAGGAATGGTCAAGAATTACTCCTGACCGTTGTGCACGTCAGATCTGCAACTACAGGAAGCGTTTGGTTGAAGTTATTGCTGCCAAAGGAGGTTCAACCAGTTATTAAATCCAAGGGTTCACATACTATTTCCACCTGCACTGTGGATGTTTACATGGTGTGTTCAATAAAAACATGGCAACATTTCATTCTTTGTGTGCTATTAGTTTAAGCAGACTGATTGTCTATTGTTGTGACTTAGATGATGATCAGATCACATTTTATGACCAATTTGTGCAGAAATCCATATCATTCCAAAGGGTTCACATACTTTTTCTTGCAGCTGTACCATTAAATTCTTGATGGAAATCTGCTGCCCTCTGCCAGAAAGTTGTCAATGTGAAGAAGGTTTACCTTCCAACATGACAATGATCCAAAGCACACAGTAAAAATGACCACACAGTGGTTGAAGGAGAAAAAAGAGAGAAGATTGGGCAAATATTGCAAAGTCTAGATGTGCAAAGTTAGTAGAGACATATCCCAACAGACTAAAGGCTGTAATAAAAGCAAAAGGTGGTCAACAAAATACTGACATAAGGGGTGATTCTTTTTCCAACTCAGTAATTTATTTATTTTTTCTGACATGTTGGTGTTATGCAGTATCTTTGACATGGATGTTATAAGTTGCGCTAGTAAATACAGCAGAATAAAACAAAAACCTTGTTTGTCTTCATTTCAGGCTGCTAAGGATCAAAATTAGAATATTTTTAAGGGGGTGATTCTTTTCTATACCCACTGTATTTACCACTCTTCTAAATACTGTTCCCATGGGAACCTTAAAAATAGACCCTTTTTGGAACTGGAAAAGATATGCTGATCCTCCCACTGCTGAGTGTCTCTCCTTTAACCCAATGTTCCCAGGTGATCAATACACATTCAAGTCTCCCTTGTATACTAAGCTAACCAAGAAAAGAATTGCCAATCCTTCCACTGCCAAGTGTCTCTCCCCCACACACTACTACTTGGAGACCAATACACATTCTAGAATTCCATGTATACTAAGTGGTATTACACAATTGTATTCTATGTGGCCATAACAACATAAATCCTGAAAGCGGAAGTCTCACCCTAAACAAATAAAACATGACAGAAGGGGAACTTCTTACTGCACTTCAAATATCTATTAATAAATAAAATAAAATAAAATATATGTAAATAAATACATAAAAAATCTATATGCTGAGTCTAATCCATAAAAAAACAAAATATAAACCTATGTAAAATAATGTAAAAAGCATTATTTAGAGTGCATTTTATAAAAATGTATTTTTATGGAAAATCTTCAATCCTATTTTTAAAAAGGTGGTGTAGGACCTCTATAGAAAGAAGGGAGTGGTAACTACCAACTGCTGTAATATTCATGAATAAATATACTCCTCCAAGGACATAAACCAATCTTTTATATAGAGACATCTACATAGGTCTATATAGTCAAATTATATGTCATAACTAAAAACTGTCAAACGTCACTAATAAAACAATTGAGATCAAACTAGTATTAGTACAAGTATTTAGACCATCATATTAATGCAGCACCAGAGGGGATATTGAGATACCTATAATGCAGGGGCAGTATCAATAATAAATAGTGACTGTGCACAGTGAGAAAATAAAGTGCCAGTGCTAAATAAATAAAGTGACAATATTCAAATAATCACACAATAAATAACCAACGATAGTGGACAAAAATGTTAAAATAAATAATAATTATTGTGCCAAGTCTATAAAAATATCGTCAGTGCTGTGCAAAAAATTGCAATTAAGGTGCTGGTGCTCCAATACCACACATGTGACTCCATGTGCTAATAATGTAAATACTAGCAGCTCACCTCCCAGTCTGGCTCACAAATTATAATGAGCTGGACTCACTGTGTGCACTACCAAGGTGCTTGAGTAATGGAATCGTCACCTCCTCCTTCTCCTCTCACAGTGCAGGGATACCTCCCAATCTGGTCAGTGCAAGGGAGGACTGGGCCAGGGGGCCAATTGCCCCCTAGGCCTCTCTGATGCCCCCTAAAAAGGCTGCAACGCTTCTGCCACAGACATGCCTACAGGATTCCTGGTAAAGAGAAGTAAAAAGTCCCCACCGCTGATTTACTGAGGGCAGGATGAAGACAAGGACAGAGCGCAGGCCTCTCCCCAGCATGGATGGTGTAAACTGTGTCTGAGCAGAGGCCGTTTCCATGCCCCATTGGAGACTCTCCTTCCCTAGGCAGTCCAGACCAAGCTGTCCCAGCTCCCCCCAACTGCCCACTGATGGCCAGGTTGAGAACCCGGATTCGGCCGGTGAGTAGAGAGTACCTGGAGTGGAGCTTCAGCCTTGAATGGGGGTCAGGAGTAGGCTTGGAAGAGGGAGAGTGGAACGGGGGCCAAGTCGCTGCACCATGGGCCTCTGGTTTGTACTTGCCCCCTCGGCCGAAAGTTGTCAGTCAGCCCCTGGGTCAGTGGATAGTATTAAGCCAGACACGCTGTATACACTATCAATATATTGAGGTACTAAGAACGTCACCTCCTTCTTCTCCTCTCTCAGGGCAAGGATACCATGTATAAAAGTAAAAACACAGGCTCCTAGTGCTCTCTGTTTTAAAATGTATTCACATAAAGAGTACCAAATAGTATTGAACACTCACATTTCAAGGCACTAAGCCAGTGCGGGCATGACAGGCAGGGATGCTTTGCGGCGTGTGTGAACAGGCTTCGCCCCCGTACGAGTTACGTCGCCCAAACTACTTTGTCAGCAGGGGTCACATGTGTGGTATTGGAGTACCAGCACCTTGATTGCAATTTTTTGCACAGCACTGAAAATATTTTTTGGATGGACTTGGCACAATAATTATTTATTATTTATTTTTAAATTTTAGACCACTATCATTGGTTATTTAGTGTGTGATTATTTGAATATTGTAACTATTTATTTAGCACTGGCACTTACTTATTATTGATACCGTCACTGCATTATAGGTATCTCAATATCCCCTCTGGCGCTGAATTAATCTGATTGTATATTTCTATCTGTGTTATGTGGAAGCACTGAATGTATGCTGCCATTGGGTTATAATTTATTTACTCATTTATATTAGTTTATTTTTTGGTTTGTACTGATTTTACATACATTTTTTCAGTAGACCACCAGGTGTTAAAACACACCACAATAGGGATCTAAAATGGATAACATTTTGGGGCACCTTTCTGAGTGAGATGTATTATCAGGTGAATATGTCCCTGTTTGTATGTTATTGTGGATTTTTGTTTTCCTGACTCTTTTTCTGTTGTTCTCTGTAGTAAAATACAATAAAATTAACAGTTGACAGGTAACAAAAAAATAAAAAAAACAAATGTTGGGACGTAGAGAAGGTTAAGAGACATTGGAGAATTGGCAAATTTATCAGATATCTTAGCTAATGAGAATCCTGGTGGGTTTTCGAGGATGTTACATATTTAACAACAGGTGGCCTTTTTTAAAAATTGGATGCACTGTATAATATTTTACAATGAATTGTAGATATGATTTTTTGTAAAGTCTAATTTTTGCCAATTTTTATGTGGGGCTCTGCATTACATAAGAGAAAACTGACATTGTTAACAGTTCGTTCATTCTATGTGATACATGCCTGAAAGTGGTTGTAAAGGCAGAAGGTTTATTACCCCGATGCATTCTATGCATTAAGATAAAAAGTCTTCTGTGTGTAGCTCCCACCCTCAGCCCCCTTAATACTTAACTGAGCCACATCTGTATCCAGCGATGTTGCAGGAGAACTCTCTCCCCTGATTGGCTGAGATACAGCAGCAGCGCCAATGGCTCCCACTGCTGTCAATCAAAGTGAGTTAGCCAATGAGGAGTGAGGGCAGGACCAAACTGCAGCTCCATGTCTGAATGGACACACGGAGCTGCAGCTCGGCTCGGGTGCCCCCATAGCATGCTGCTTGCTATGGGGGCACTCGACCGGAAGGAGGGGCCAGGAGCGCTGGTGAGGGACCTGAGGAGAGGAGGATCTGGGCTGCTCTGTACAAAACCAACTACACAGAGCAGGTAAGTATAGCATGTTTGTAATTTTTATATTAAAAAAAAACGAGACTTTAAACTCACTTTAAAATACCCCTGTGATTTGTTATGTGCTGGAGAACCATAAACAGTAAGTAAGTAAAGAAGTTAATAACATGTTGGCTTAAAAATTATCCATTGGAAGCATCAGACAGTGTTATCTGTGCCTAGTGCAACATGGTGACCTAAAATAAGTGATCTTGCAGGTAAGGCACCATTCACACTGGTCATTAAGCCCCATTGCATTAGGCTCCTGTATTTAGGTATGAACCGAAGGAGCGTATGCACTGTCCAGCCCTGCTGCCAACAATCACGCGCAGACCGCCTAACTGTAAATATACGTCATCACTTTGACATTCAATACAATACCGGTATTATGGCAGCAGCTAGCTGCCATAACCCCAGCATCTTTGTTTACAGAAGGCAGCCAGCTTTCTGATAAAAGTGGTCCCGCGGGATCACTTTTATAGCCCCCCCCCCCACGCCACTTCCCGGTGTCTTCTGGGTTTACTGGAGCCATTGGTAAACCTGGAAGCGATCTGGTCTGATCGATGGCTAGGCAGGAAGACGAGTGAGGGCAAGATAACTCCTACTCGGCTCTATGTTCTTGGAGGACCGGAGCGACATCTGACATGACTTCTGCCTTACAGGGACTTGGTTTTTCTTAAAGTCAAAATTACATATTTTTTTTTTTTTTGTATATTTAAGATAAATAAGAGATCCAGGGTCTTTTTGACCCCAGATCGCTCAATAAAGAGGACCTGTCGTGCTTATTTCGCTCACAAGGATGTTTACATACCTTGTAACTAGGGCCATCTTACTGAATGGGCATGCTGGGCAGTTGCCCAGAGGCCCCACTTGCCGAGCGACCCAGCCCCAGCCAAGCATTAGTCCCGATTCCCATGTGCATCCCGCCACTGAACTTAGCAGGTGGCAAGTCGGTCCTGCGCTGCTGTCAGGCCACTTGGGCTGTGGAGGGGGTGCCCACAACTGCAGGAATGCCTGTACGCCTCAACGGGAACAGGCACACGCAGGAAAGTCGAGTCTGACTCCCGTCCCTGTGCGTGTTCACTGTACCCAGCCGCCGAACTTGGAAGCTGTCATTAGCCTGGCACTCAGTGGCGGCTGGTGAAGTTTTAAGATGGTGGGGCGCAAGACCCCACCCTTCCATTTTGACCCCTCCCATTTCTCAGAAGTCCCACCCCTTATAGACTCCACCCATTTTGGCCCCTGTATTTTGCTTGCGTGAACAAATTCCCCCAATATATCACATATTAAGGGGTCCATCAGTACTAGTATATCCCATAATAGCGAGCAGGGGCCCTATTATGGGATATACTGTGATAGACACCCTATTATAGGATACACTGACTGAGAGTGGCAAAAACCCCACAGTACAGACCCCCCAGCACAAACCCCTCAAGCACAAACCCCGCACAAACCCCTCAAGCACAAATCCCCTAGCACAAACCCCACAGTACAGACCCCCCCAGCACAAACCCCTCAAGCACAAACCCCGCACAACCCCGCACAAACCCCTCAAGCACAACCCCCCTAGCACAAACCCCACAGAACAGGCCCCCTAGCACAAACCCCACAGTACAGGCCCCCTAGCACAAACCCCACAGTACAGGTCCCCTAGCACAAACCCCACAGTACAGGCCCCCTAGCACAAACCCCACAGTACAGGCCCCCTAGCACAAACCCCACAGTACAGGCCCCCTAGCACAAACCCCACAGTACAGACCCCCTAGCACAAACCCCACAGTACAGGCCCCCTAGCACAAACCCCACAGTACAGACCCCCTAGTACTAATCCAACAGTGCAGGCCCCCTAGCATAAACCCCACAGTACAGGCCCTCTAGCACAAACCCCACAGTACAGGCCCCCTTGCACAAACCCCACAGTACAGACCCCCTAGCACTAATCCCACAGTACAGGCCCCCTAGCACAAACCCCACAGTACAGCCCCCCTAGCACAAACCCCACAGTACAGACTCCCTAGCACTAATCCAACAGTACAGGCCCCCTAGCACAAACCCCACAGTACAGGCCCCCTAGCACTAATCCCACAGTACAGACCCCCTAGCACTAATCCCACAGTACAGACCCCCTAGCACAAACCCCACAGTACAGGCCCCCTAGCACAAACCCCACAGTACAGGCCCCCTTTCAATGCAGTGACCAGCATACATGCCCCCTTTCAATGCAGTGACCAGCGTACATGCCCCCTTTCAATGCAGTGACCAGCGTACATGCCCCCTTTCAATGTAGTGACCAGTATACATGCCCCCTTTCAAAGTAGTGACCAGCATACATGCCCCCTTTCAATGTAGTGACCAGTATACATGCCCCCTTTCAATGTAGTGACCAGTATACATGCCCCCTTTCAATGCAGTGATCAGTATACATGCCCCCTTTCAATGTAGTGACCAGTATACATGCCCCCTTTCAATGTAGTGACCAGTATACATGCCCCCTTTCAATGCAGTGACCAGTATACATGCCCCCTTTCAATGTAGTGACCAGTATACATGCCCCTTTTCAATGTAGTGACCAGTATACATGCCCCTTTCAATGTAGTGACCAGTATACATGCCCCATTTCAATGTAGTGACCAGTATACATGCCCCCTTTCAATGTAGTGACCAGTATACATGCCCCCTTTCAAAGTAGTGACCAGCATACATGCCCCCTTTCAATGTAGTGACCAGTATACATGCCCCCTTTCAATGCAGAGACCAGCGTACATGCGTGCCCCCTTCAAAGCAGTGTGTGAGCCCCCCCCAAGGCATCACTTCACTTACCTCACCCTGGTGCTGTCACCTTGCCTGGCTTGCTGCTCGGGACTCGGGAGACTCGGTCGGACCTCGGACGTCTTCTTCCTCCTCGACCTCCGCATGCGCGCCGCTGCCCTCTTCTCTGACGTCGGGCAGGAAGGCGACGTCGGGGCGGTGCATGACTAACGCACGCACCGCCCCCCACGCAACGTCACCCGGGATGTCCTCTATGATTGGTCCAGGCTGGAGTCTGGACCAATCACAGCCAGGACATCACTAAAGTGGGGAGTGTTGGGGCGCATTGCTCTGCGCCCCGATGACCCCCAGAAGGCTGCCAATCGGGGTCTCTGCTGCAGGCATGTGGGGTGCAAACCCCCCCATAGCCACCAGTAAGTCTGGTGCCCCTAGTGGGCTGAAGATGTTTTTTTTTTCCTTTTTTTTATTTGCCCACAGATTGGGGGGGAGCGGCGCCCCTGTTCCCCCTATAGAGCGGCCGCCACTGCTGGCACTGCTGTACCAATAAATATAGCCCTATCGATAATTTGCATTTTATTTCTCATGGGTGATTGTATAGGCAGGGCCCCAGTGCACTGCATTGCCCGGGCCCCTTTAATGCTCTTAAGATGGCACTGCTTGTAACAGGAATAAAAGTGATCCAAAAAAAATTAAAGGGACAGTGTAAAAATAAAAAGTAAAATAAATAAGAAAGAAACATTTAAAGCACCCCATTCCTCTGAGCTTGCGTGCAACAGTGAATGCATACGTAATTCACGCCCACATATGTAAACTGTGTTCAAACCCCACATGTGAGGTATCACCGCAATCGTTGGAGAGATAGAAATAATCCTCCTCTGTTACTCGAATCAGGTAACCTGTAAAAATGTTTAAAGCGTCACCCATGGAGATTTTTAAGTACCATAGTTTGTCGCCATTCCACGAGGATGTACAATTTTAAAGCATGACATGTTAGGTATCTACAGTATCTCACAAAAGTGAGTACACCCCTCACATATTTGTAAATATTTAGTTAAATCCTTTCATGTGACAACACTGAAAAAATTACACTTTGTTACAATGTAAAGTAGTGAGTGTACAGATTGTATAACAGTGTAAATTTCCTGTCTCCTCAAAATAACTCAACACGGCCATTAATGTCTAAACCGCTGGCAACAAAAGTGAATTTTCCCTCACCGATGTCATGTGACTCGTTAGTGTTACAAGGTCTCAGATGTGAATGGGAAGAAGGTGTGGTAAATCTGCCTTTAACGAGCCACTAGCCTTGAGGGATTGCCCAGGGCCTGTTATGAGGGAGGGTCTGCGTTTGATTCATCTGGAGAGAATTCCTTTGAAGTTTCGGGATTTGGCCTGGCTCTCGTTCCATGGCAGACTCTATGTGAAGGGCAACTTGAAGCATCGCTCACCGGAGAACCGTGGTTGTCCAAGAGTGGAGTGTGGAGGTGTGAAGGAGACGATGAACCATTTCTTGCTTCAGTGCCCCTTCAATATAGAAGTCTATAAGGCGGTGGGTGGGGCTCTGGTTATCCCTTTCCTTTCCCGCTTAAGTTATGCGGAGTGGTCGTACAGGTGTTTTGAGACACATCGGGATTTTGATTTCGAGACACTTTTTCTAGTTAGCTTAGTAGTCCGTTACTTCACGTGGAATGCCGGTGTCAGGTTTCCACTCGGAAAAAAGTCCTTCCTGTCGAGGTGGTGGTGCGCAACATTCTGGATGAGGTTGGGAAGATTCAGGTTCTTGAGAAGGACAGGTGGCGACCGGGAGCCTGGGCAAAGGCGTGGAGGAATGTCAGGTCCCCGTAGCTGCTGTCTGTCAGTCTCTGGGTGTGCGGCTTTTCTTTCTGTCCTTTCACGACCTCTAGATTTTTATAAGATTGAATTTTTGAAAAAAGGCTGCATGCATGGGTTCAATGTGTAATCGTTTCTTAGCCTGAGGGTGTGTTTAGGTGGAGGTTAGGGCTTTGTTGAGTTTGATAGTAATAATTTTCTGTTTCTATGCTGATGTAAGCTATTTTTGTTTATATATTTATTTAATTTTGTATACATGTAAATATGTTTTTATTTTGCTTGTGAGATTGTTAATAAACAAAAATTTACACCCCTAAGTGAAAATATCTAAATTGGACCCAATTAGCTATTTTCCCTCCCCGGTGTCATGTGATTTGTTAGTTTTACAAGGTTTCAGGTGTGAATGGGGAGCAGGTGTGCTAAATTTGTTGTTATCGCTCTCACTCTCTCATATTGGTCACTGGAAGTTCAACATGGCACCTCATGGCAAAGAATTCTCTGAGGATCTGAAAAAAAGAATTGTTGCTCTACATAAAGATGACCTAGGCTATAAGAAGATTGCCAAGACCCTGAAACTGAGCTGCAGCACGGTGGACAAGACCATACAGAGGTTTACCAGGACAGGTTCCACTCACAACAGGCCTCGCCATGGTCGACCAAATAAGTTGAGTGCAGGTGCTCAGCGTCATATCCAGAGGTTGTCTTTGGGAAATAGACATAAAAGTGATGCCAGCGTTGCTGCAGATGTTGAATGGGTTCTGGGTCAGCCTGTCAGTGCTCAGACCATACGCCACACACTTCATCAAATTGGTCTGCATGACTGTCGTCCCAGAAGGAAGCCTCTTCTAAAGATGATGCACAAGAAAGCCCGCAAACAGTTTGCTGAAGACAAGCAGACTAAGGACATGGATTACTGGAACCATGCCCTGTGGTCTGACGAGACCAAAGATAAACTTATTTGGTTCAAATGGTGTCAAGCGTGTGTGATGGCAACCAGGTGAGGAGTACAAAGACAAGTGTGTCTTGCCTACAGTCAAGCATGGTGGTGGGAGTGTCATGGTCTGGGGCTGCATGAGTGCTGCCAGCACTGGGGAGCTACAGTCCATTGAGGGAACCATAAATGCCAACATGTACTGTGACATACTGAAGCAGAGCACGATTCCCTCCCTTCGGAGACTATGCTTCAGGGCAGTATTCCAACATGATAATGACCCCAAACACACCTCCAAGATGACCACTGCCTTGCTAAAGAAGCTGAGGGTAAAGGTGATGGACTGCCCAAGCATGTCTCCAGACCTAAACCCTATTGAGCATCTGTGGGGCATCCTCAAATGGAAGGTGGAGGAGCGCAAGGTCTCCAACATCCACGAGCTCCGTGATTTCGTCATGGAGGAGTGGAAGAGGACTCCATTGGCAACCTGTGAAGCTCTGGTGAACTCCATGCCCAAAAGGGTTAAGGCAGTGCTGGAAAATAATGGTGGCCACACAAAATATTGACACTTTAGGTCCAATTTGGGCATTTTAACTTAGAGTTGTACTCACTTTTGTTGCCAGTGGTTTAAACATTAATGGGGGGACAGCAAATTTACGCTGTTATACAAGCTGTACACTCACTACTTTACATTGTAGCAAAGTGTAATTTCTTCAGGTGTTGTCACATGAAAAGATATAATAAAATATTTACAAAAATGTGAGGGGTGTACTGACTTTTGCGGGATACTGTATACATTCAGCGTAACATCATCATCTTTTACATTATACAAAAATGTTTTGTTTTATTTAAAATTCATTAAAATGTATTTTTTTCCAAAAAAATCGCTACACAAATTCAATGAGACATAAAATATTGCAAAAACCGCCATTTTATTCTCTAGGGTCTCTGCTAAAAAAAGTAATTTTCTACCAAAAAATACTGTCAGAAAAAGGCCTGGACATAAAGTGGTTAAACCTCTATGAGGGGCTCACAGCTGTTGGGGCTGAACACGGCTAAAATGTGCACTGAGTGGTACTTACATTTAGGGCAGTATGTGCCCAGGGACAAATGTTTTGAATGCAAGCAGTCTGTGCTCCTTTCTGAGTGAATACTGCCCTAAACACTACTACAGCTCAGTGCACAATCCAGCCTCATTCAGCTCTCAGCCTCTGTGGCTAATTTTACTTGGAATCCTCACAGTGGGGTGGATTGCCAATATTGTAGATCATGCTTTGTTTTTGCCCCTAGAATGTCTGCTGTTTCAGTTTTGATTTACCAACTGTAGTACGTGTGTGTTTGTCAGATCAAGCTGTAAATCTGGATTTTGATGCACGAAAACTGTTAGTACACCAAGAGTCTGTTGCTAGACTTCTGCCATTCCCCAACAATTGCCAATTGCCTTAGAGCTTCACTCCTACAGTATATGTATCTGTATCGAAAACCACTATTGTCACTATTGCACCTCCCTTGTCAGCATTTCTGATGACAATGGAAGCATCCTCCCTTAAGGAGTGCAAAGCCTTTCTTTCACTGATAGACAGATTGTCCTCCTTTCTCTCGTCGAAAGCTTGAATACGGGATGCCAAATCAAAAATGTCACGTTCTATCAATCTTTGAAAAGTGTCCATATCGGGAGTGCGAGATTGTGTAGGATAGAAAGATGAGGGGAAACTCTATGAGTCCCTTCCTCTTCATCATCAAATGAAGCATAACCCTCCACAACCAAATGTTCAATTTCAATATTGGCACACATCTCTCGAAACGAGCCAGGTAAAATGTTATTGGCATTGAATCACTCAAACTGCAATTATCTGCAGATTCATTCTGTATATCAAAAAAATGCCTTTTTAATGTCAAATTCCAAACAAATCTGTTGATATCCAAGATTGTATTAAACGGATATACTTTTGCAGTCATTTAGAGGAGTTTCTGTCTGGGATGCATATGTGTATATTATCATGCCCGTTTTTCTATCTACGAGTTGGAAAAGTATTCATGTATAGGTTTATATGCATTTATTTATTTATATAAATCCTTTGACAGTTTTTTTGGCAATGTAGTGGTACAGTTTATGAAGATATGACAATTTGGTTTTAACATGCCAGTGGACTTTTACTGTGGTCGGGAGACATGAGGGCAATGGACACTGATTTTTGTGATTGCATTAATGATCTTCAGCTGTCGTGCCTCTTTATCAGCAGTTTCTCCACTTAGCATTTTGTGTGGTTATGAGTAAGCAAATGTAATTTTGTGAAACGCATCAACCTTTCGTTCTTGTCTGTGATGTTTCAAGTGATGTATGGATCTACAAGTGGTGAATAAATTTATGCTTCTCCTTACATCGGAGTGCGGTCATTGCTTTTGTGTGTAAGGTGCTACTTTACAAGTCACTAGGAGTGCTCTCCAGTAAAGTCTGATCTCACCAGGCATCAAAATCCCACATCACTCCCTCCCAGGGAAAAGGTTCTTGGTCTCTTTGCTTCTCTAAGTTCTCACCCATTTGTGGTCAGCTATGGCAGGGATCCATTCAGCCAGCAGCTCAATCTTTTACCCACACACCTGCTTGCTTCCAGACAGTGCTCTCCAATTGCCTCCACAGCCTGCTAAAATCAGACCCAGCCAAGATATCTGTCCCCTACCCTGGGGACACATAATATTTAAGTGGTCCCTTTAAAGATGGCTGCTTCACTCCTGCATTAACAAATATTCAGTTTAGCTCTGTCCACACAGCAGCAACAAAGGAAGATGTTCCGCAGCAGTTATCAGCAAAAGTCCAGGTTACACTTACAATGGAGCTTCCAGCTTCCTTGCAAAGACTTCCAAAAAATCCTGCTATGACTTACAGAATCTATGCCAGGACCTCTAATGGTGCTGGCAGTAATCCTGCCAGGAGTTTCAGATCTCTTACTCTCAGAATCCCTGCTAGGACTATGACCTCCAGAAGGCTCAGTTGGCTGAAGTAATTGCCCCTTTTGTAATAGGGGAGCCCCAAAAGTGTAAAACTCTCTCCAGAAGTTCAGTGAGGATCTCTGAATGATCCAATGTTGACCTAAATGACTAATGATGATAAATAGAATCCACCTGTGTGTAATCAAGTCTCCGTATAAATGCACCTGCACTGTGATAGTCTCAGAGGTCCGTTAAAAGCGCAGAGAGCATCATGAAGAACAAGGAACACACCAGGCAGGTCCGAGATATTGTTGTGGAGAAGTTTAAAGCCGGATTTGGATACAAAAAGATTTCCCAAGCTTTAAACATCCCAAGGAGCACTGTGCAAGCGATAATATTGAAATGGAAGGAGTATCAAACCACTGCAAATCTACGAAAACCTGGCCTTCCCTGGAAACTTTCAGCTCATACAAGGAAAAGACTGATCAGAGATGCAGCCAAGAGGCCCATGATCACTCTGGATGAACTGCAGAGATCTACAGCTGAGGTGGGAGACTCTGTCCATAGGACAACAATCAGTCGTATACTGCACAAATCTGGAAAAGTGGCAAGAAGAAAGCCATTTCTTAAATATATCCATAAAAAGTGTTGTTTAAAGTTTGCCACAAGCCACCTGGGAGACACACCAAGCATGTGGAAGAAGGTGCTCTGGTCAGATGAAACCAAAATCAAACTTTTTGGCAACAATGCAAAACGTTATGTTTGGCGTAAAAGCAACACAGCTCATCACCCTGAACACACCATCCCCACTGTCAAACATGGTGGTGGCAGCATCATGGTTTGGGCCTGCTTTTCTTCAGCAGGGACAGGGAAGATGGTTAAAATTGATAGGAAGATGGATGAAGCCAAATACAGGACCATTCTGGAAGAAAACCTGATGGAGTCTGCAAAAGACCTGAGACTGGGACGGAGATTTGTCTTCCAACAGGACAATGATCCAAAACATAAAGCAAAATCTACAATGGAATGGTTCACAAATAAACATATCCAGGTGTTAGAATGGCCAAGTCAAAGTCCAGACCTGAATCCAATCGAGAATCTGTGGAAAGAACTGAAAACTGCTGTTCACAAACACTCTCCATCCAACCTCACTGAGCTCGAGCTGTTTTGCAAGGAGGAATGGGCAAAAATTTCAGTCTCTCGATGTGCAAAACTGATAGAGACATACCCCAAGCAACTTACAGCTGTAATCGCAGCAAAAGGTGGCGCTACAAAGTATTAATTTAAGGGGGCTGAATAATTTTTCACGCCCAATTTTTCAGTTTTTTATTTGTTAAAAAAGTTTGAAATATCCAATAAATTTCGTTCCACTTCATGACTGTGTCCCACTTGTTGTTGATTCTTCACAAAAAATTACAGTTTTATATCTTTATGTTTGAAGCCCGAAATGTGGCAAAAGGTCCAAAAGTTCAAGGGGGCCAAATACTTTCGCAAGGCACTGTACTACAAAGTACAGTATAGTACTATATTGGGACATGATTTCCCCTTTTTTGGGACTTGCGGGGAAAGGTTTACGGGACCTTTCATATGGAAATAATAGCAGTAACTCCTAGCAAGGTAAAGAGTTTTTCGCTAGAGGCGTTGGAAAGGAAAGCAATAGAAGCCATTTGACAGCAATGTCAGCAATGGCCTCCCTGGCCGCTCTGATGCCCGGTAAAAAGGCTGCACTGCTTCTGCCACAGACATGCCTAAAGGATTCCTGGTGAAAAAAAAGATCCCCACTGCTGACCTACTGAGTGTGGAATGAAGACAAGGACAGAGCGTAGCCCCCCCCCCCCTCCAGCATGGATGGTGTAAACTGTGTCTGAGTAGAGGAAGGTTCCATGCCCCACTGGAGACTCTCCTTCCCCAGGCAGCCCCGACCAAGCTGTCCCAACTCCCACGAACCGCCCCCTGCTGACCAGGTCGGGAACCCAGATTCGGCCAGTGAGTAGAGAGTAGACGGAGCGGAGCTTCAGCCGGGTATGGGGGTCAGGAGGAGGCCGGGAAGAGGGAGAGTGGGAGGGAGGCCAAATTGCTGCACCATGGGCCTCTGGTTTGTACTTACCCCCTGGGCCGAAAGTTGCCAGTCAAACCCTGGACTTGCCTTATCCCAGGATAACTTTGAAACAGCTTAGTTAGGCGTAATGGGATGTCCCAAGAGCCAGGGCTTGATTCAGTGTTCCCATATTTCTCCATGGAGTATGATCTGGTACTGTATGTCAGGTGGATGAGATAAGGGGGGATAGGGTTGATCAACTTGTCATACCACAGCCCCACAAATGCTTGATGTGAAATATGCCCAAGTTTTGGGAGGATATTGAGGACATGATTAATCCATAGATAAGGTTTTGCAAAGGTTTTACTAGCCAGGGGTATTCAAAGATTTGAAAATGTATTGTGACTCCTGCCCTCTGTGTCAGATGCCTCTAACTGTTATTGGAGTAATAACTTTGAAAGAGTTGCCGTAGATCTTTGCACTTAAAAATTGAACTTTATCATCTGCAGGGTTGGGATGGGCTTTGTCATTAATGTGTAAGTATGCACAGTATACTTGCACATTGTGACACGCTTACCCTCTACAGTGCCCTCTTCCAGTGTATAAAATGAGGTGCTTCCCCTTGATGTTACATCATTGGCCTTACCGTCTATTGTGCCCCTTTCATGGGATTCAGTATCTGTGCTCACTGCTCAGCCTCATCGCTTTGTCCATAGCCTCTGACATCTTCTCCCAGTCTTATTCTGGGTCTGAATTCTTTTGAGTCCACCACTGGAGAGCCATTGATCATGTAACCTCTGTTTATGTGTGCTGAATGTACATGGTCCCAACACCTTGCTCCAATCTCTGCATTTAACAGAGGCCTCAGAGGTGTAAACGCATGTAAACACATCTAAATGTGCCTAACAACTAGCCTCGTTCAGCGCTTGAGTGTTTATTCATTCCAGTTGGCAGAATAAATTAATATTCTGGCCAATGGAATCCATAAACGTTTAAACGTTTGACACGCCAAAACGTGCAAAATGTGACTTCAGGTGTATTTTTTAAGCAGCTTTTCTCTGGCCAGGAAAAAAAAGCTTTCAGGGGAGCTGAACAAACACTCATGAGTAGTGTTGAGCGAACACGGACTGTATTATTCTTGTTCGTACCGAATAATTGGATTTTTTGTACCCGAACACGGACATGGACACTTTACTGTATGTTCGGGTAAAAATCAGTTTTCGGTCGTTTTATTTCCGGGTTTTGCATGCTTTGGCGCTCTTTTCATGGCGGGCTTTCAACAGCCAATCAACAATCGTTTAACTGGTGTGCCTTAAGCCATCCCAGCCATGCCTGCAAATGTCTCAGTAGCTGTGATTGGCCGTCTGAAGCATGTGACCAAGTCTTTATAAGTTCCAGGCAGCCGCAGCGTCTTCATTCTGCTGCTTAGATCAGGGACAGAGCACACATCAACGTGCTGGCTGCTGATTAGGGAAAGACAGGCAGGAAAAAAACATTTGTGTCCGGATAGAATTGAGGGACAGGTCGGAGTGTTTAGGCAGGGCGAGTTGTAGGCATTTTAGGGATAGAGTCTGCTGAATTATAGGGTCAGTGTGTTCTACAAAGTACAATCGATATTGCTGTGTGGGGGGTGGGGTGACTCTGCACTCAATCCTGATCTACGATCTCTTCTCAATCCTGTTAGGGAGAGGCTGCTGCTGCTGAATTTTAGGGAAACTGTGTTCTACAAACTACAATCGATATTGCTGTGTGGTGTGGGATAGGAGATAGGCAGGTGTCAGTGATCCACATCCATTTTTCTGTGTGTGAGCTGCAGTGAATACAATCTTTTTGGGCTGCAGTGAACACAATCTTTTTGGGGTGCAGTGAACAACGTCCTTTTTGGGGTGCAGTGAACAAAATCTTTTTGGGGTGCAGTGAACAAAATCCTTTTTGGGGTGCAGTGAACAACATCCTTTTTGGGGTGCAGTGAACACAATCTTTTTGGGGTGCAGTGAACAAAATCCTTTGTGGGGTGCAGTGAACACAATCTTTGTGGGGTACAGTGAACAGAATCTTTGTGGGGTGCAGTGAACACAATCTTTGGGGGGTACAGTGAACACAATCTTTTTGGGGTGCAGTGAACAAAATCATTTGTGGGGTGCAGTGAACACAATCTTTGGGGGGTACAGTGAACACAATCTTTTTGGGGTGCAGTGAACAAAATCCTTTGTGGGGTGCAGTGAACACAATCTTTGTGGGGTGCAGTGAACAAAATCCTTTTTGGGGTGCAGTGAACAACATCCTTTTTGGGGTGCAGTGAACACAATCTTTTTGGGGTGCAGTGAACAAAATCCTTTGTGGGGTGCAGTGAACACAATCTTTGTGGGGTACAGGGAACAGAATCTTTGTGGGGTGCAGTGAACACAATCTTTGGGGGGTACAGTGAACACAATCTTTTTGGGGTGCAGTGAACAAAATCCTTTTAGGGTGCAGTGAACACAATCTTTGTGGGGTGCAGTGAACAAAATCCTTTTTGAGGTGCAGTGAACACAATCTTTGTGGGGTGCAGTGAACACAATCTTTGTGGGGTACAGTGAACACAATCTCATACTTCTGAAGATTTGAGGGTGCTGCCTGTTCCATACTCCTCCTCCTACTGCTCAACCATCCTTTTAGGGGTACAAACAATAGTAATTGGGGCCTAGTGTGGTGGTGTACGTGTGAGATACATACACTTTCTTTTTGATCATATTTTCTATTCCGCTATTCAATTAAAACCTTTGGGGATCAATTAAATTGCGTGATAGTCTGTGTCGGTACGTGTGAGATCCACCTTTCCAAGTTTTTGGGGTTCATCTCATACTTCTGAAGATTTGAGGGTGCTGCCTGTTCCATACTCCTCCTCCTACTGCTCAACCATCCTTTTAGGGGTACAAACAATAGTAATTGGGGCCTAGTGTGGTGGTGTACGTGTGAGATACATACACTTTCTTTTTGATCATATTTTCTATTCCGCTATTCAATTAAAACCTTTGGGGATCAATTAAATTGCATGATAGTCTGTGTCGGTACGTGTGAGATCCACCTTTCCAAGTTTTTGGGGTTCATCTCATACTTCTGAAGATTTGAGGGTGCTGCCTGTTCCATACTCCTCCTCCTACTGCTCAACCATCCTTTTAGGGGTACAAACAATAGTAATTGGGGCCTAGTGTGGTGGTGTACGTGTGAGATACATACACTTTCTTTTTGATCATATTTTCTATTCCGCTATTCAATTAAAACCTTTGGGGATCAATTAAATTGCGTGATAGTCTGTGTCGGTACGTGTGAGATCCACCTTTCCAAGTTTTTGGGGTTCATCTCATACTTCTGAAGATTTGAGGGTGCTGCCTGTTCCATACTCCTCCTCCTACTGCTCAACCATCCTTTTAGGGGTACAAACAATTGTAATTGGGGCCTAGTGTGGTGGTGTACGTGTGAGATACATACACTTTCTTTTTGATCATATTTTCTATTCCGCTATTCAATTAAAACCTTTGGGGATCAATTAAATTGCGTGATAGTCTGTGTCGGTACGTGTGAGATCCACCTTTCCAAGTTTTTGGGGTTCATCTCATACTTCTGAAGATTTGAGGGTGCTGCCTGTTCCATACTCCTCCTCCTACTCCTCAACCATCCTTTTAGGGGTACAAACAATAGTAATTGGGGCCTAGTGTGGTGGTGTACGTGTGAGATACATACACTTTCTTTTTGATCATATTTTCTATTCCGCTATTCAATTAAAACCTTTGGGGATCAATTAAATTGCGTGATAGTCTGTGTCGGTACGTGTGAGATCCACCTTTCCAAGTTTTTGGGGTTCATCTCATACTTCTGAAGATTTGAGGGTGCTGCCTGTTCCATACTCCTCCTCCTACTGCTCAACCATCCTTTTAGGGGTACAAACAATAGTAATTGGGGCCTAGTGTGGTGGTGTACGTGTGAGATACATACACTTTCTTTTTGATCATATTTTCTATTCCGCTATTCAATTAAAACCTTTGGGGATCAATTAAATTGCGTGATAGTCTGTGTCGGTACGTGTGAGATCCACCTTTCCAAGTTTTTGGGGTTCATCTCATACTTCTGAAGATTTGAGGGTGCTGCCTGTTCCATACTCCTCCTCCTACTGCTCAACCATCCTTTTAGGGGTACAAACAATAGTAATTGGGGCCTAGTGTGGTGGTGTACGTGTGAGATACATACACTTTCTTTTTGATCATATTTTCTATTCCGCTATTCAATTAAAACCTTTGGGGATCAATTAAATTGCGTGATAGTCTGTGTCGGTACGTGTGAGATCCACCTTTCCAAGTTTTTGGGGTTCATCTCATACTTCTGAAGATTTGAGGGTGCTGCCTGTTCCATACTCCTCCTCCTACTGCTCAACCATCATTTTAGGGGTACAAACAATAGTAATTGGGGCCTAGTGTGGTGGTGTACGTGTGAGATACATACACTTTCTTTTTGATCATATTTTCTATTCCGCTATTCAATTAAAACCTTTGGGGATCAATTAAATTGCACGATAGTCTGTGTCGGTACGTGTGAGATCCACCTTTCCAAGTTTTTGGGGTTCATCTCATACTTCTGAAGATTTGAGGGTGCTGCCTGTTCCATACTCCTCCTCCTACTGCTCAACCATCCTTTTAGGGGTACAAACAATAGTAATTGGGGCCTAGTGTGGTGGTGTACATGTGAGATACATACACTTTCTTTTTGATCATATTTTCTATTCCGCTATTCAATTAAAACCTTTGGGGATCAATTAAATTGCGTGATAGTCTGTGTCGGTACGTGTGAGATCCACCTTTCCAAGTTTTTGGGGTTCATCTCATACTTCTGAAGATTTGAGGGTGCTGCCTGTTTCATACTCCTCCTCCTACTGCTCAACCATCCTTTTAGGGGTACAAACAATAGTAATTGGGGCCTAGTGTGGTGGTGTACGTGTGAGATACATACACTTTCTTTTTGATCATATTTTCTATTCCGCTATTCAATTAAAACCTTTGGGGATCAATTAAATTGCGTGATAGTCTGTGTCGGTACGTGTGAGATCCACCTTTCCAAGTTTTTGGGGTTCATCTCATACTTCTGAAGATTTGAGGGTGCTGCCTGTTCCATACTCCTCCTCCTACTGCTCAACCATCCTTTTAGGGGTACAAACAATAGTAATTGGGGCCTAGTGTGGTGGTGTACGTGTGAGATACATACACTTTCTTTTTGATCATATTTTCTATTCCGCTATTCAATTAAAACCTTTGGGGATCAATTAAATTGCATGATAGTCTGTGTCGGTACGTGTGAGATCCACCTTTCCAAGTTTTTGGGGTTCATCTCATACTTCTGAAGATTTGAGGGTGCTGCCTGTTCCATACTCCTCCTCCTACTGCTCAACCATCCTTTTAGGGGTACAAACAATAGTAATTGGGGCCTAGTGTGGTGGTGTACATGTGAGATACATACACTTTCTTTTTGATCATATTTTCTATTCCGCTATTCAATTAAAACCTTTGGGGATCAATTAAATTGCGTGATAGTCTGTGTCGGTACGTGTGAGATCCACCTTTCCAAGTTTTTGGGGTTCATCTCATACTTCTGAAGATTTGAGGGTGCTGCCTGTTCCATACTCCTCCTCCTACTGCTCAACCATCCTTTTAGGGGTACAAACAATAGTAATTGGGGCCTAGTGTGGTGGTGTACGTGTGAGATACATACACTTTCTTTTTGATCATATTTTCTATTCCGCTATTCAATTAAAACCTTTGGGGATCAATTAAATTGCGTGATAGTCTGTGTCGGTACGTGTGAGATCCACCTTTCCAAGTTTTTGGGGTTCATCTCATACTTCTGAAGATTTGAGGGTGCTGCCTGTTCCATACTCCTCCTCCTACTGCTCAACCATCCTTTTAGGGGTACAAACAATAGTAATTGGGGCCTAGTGTGGTGGTGTACGTGTGAGATACATACACTTTCTTTTTGATCATATTTTCTATTCCGCTATTCAATTAAAACCTTTGGGGATCAATTAAATTGCGTGATAGTCTGTGTCGGTACGTGTGAGATCCACCTTTCCAAGTTTTTGGGGTTCATCTCATACTTCTGAAGATTTGAGGGTGCTGCCTGTTCCATACTCCTCCTCCTACTGCTCAACCATCCTTTTAGGGGTACAAACAATAGTAATTGGGGCCTAGTGTGGTGGTGTACGTGTGAGATACATACACTTTCTTTTTGATCATATTTCCTATTCCGCTATTCAATAAAAACCTTTGAGGATCAATTGAATTGCGGGATAGTCTGTGTCGGTACGTGTGAGATCCACCTTTCCAAGTTTTTGAGGTTCATCTCATACTTCTGAAGATTTGAGGGTGCTGTCTGTTCCATACTCCTCCTACTCCTCATCCATCCTTTTAGGGGTAGAAACAATAGTAATTGGGGCCTAGTGTGGTTTTGTACGTGCGAGATACATACACTTTTTTGGATCATATTTCGTATTCCGCTATTCAATAAAAACCTTTCTAGGGCAAGATCTTAAATTACAGAAATATGAGGATAAAATAAGGGCCGTGGCCTGGGTCGTGGTGCTGCTGGTAGAGCTCCTGTTGCAAGGAGAGGACGTGGTAGATCTGTGCCAGCTACACGCACAAGTGAAACACCTTCCTCAAGTGTGAGTAGGCGACAGAACCTGCATCAGTATTTGGTAGGGCATCATACGCCCCTAGAAGTGATGAGGCCAGAACAAGTGGAGGCGATAGTAGATTGGTTTGCTGCTGACAGTGCCTCCAGTTCCTTCACATTGTCTCCCACCCAGTCTACTGCAGAAAGGTCACAGTTGGCACCTGCAGCCGATGTCCAACCGTCTTTCACCTCACCCCCTTGCAAATCAGGCAAGCAGTCTGAGCCCCAAGCCATACAGCAGTCTCTTCTTCTTTTTGATGACTCTGTCAGCAGGGTTTCCCAGGGCCATCCACCTAGCCCTGCCCCAGAAGTGGAAGAGATTGAGTGCAGCGATGCCCAACCACTTATTTCTCAAGATGAGTACATGCAAGGATCATCGCAGCACGTCTCCGATGATGACGAAACGCAGGTGCCAACTGCTGCGGCGTTCAGCATTGTGGAGACCGACAAGGAGGGCAGGGGTGAAGACTGGGTGGAAGATGATGTGGAGGACGATGAGGTCCTCGACCCCACATGGAATGAACGTCATGCAGGTGACCTGAGTAGTTTGGAGGAAGAGGCAGTGGTCGCACAGAGCCACCAGCACAGCAGAAGAGGGAGCAGGGTGCAGAAGCGGAGCGGCCGTGCCCTAGACACTACGCCCGCTACTGCCCAACGCAGCAAGGGAACGAGTGCACCAAAGTCAGCTCAAAGGAGTTCTCTAGCGTGGAAGTTCTTTAGAAAATGTGCTGATGACAGGACACGAGTGGTTTGCACCCTGTGCAATCAGAGCTTGAAGCGAGGCATAAACCTTCTCAAACTGAGCACAACCTGCATGATCAGGCATCTAAGTGCAAAGCACGAGCTGCAGTGGAGTACACACCTTCAAAACCAAGAAACGTCTCTGGCTCATCCTGCTTCCTCTTCTGCTGCAGTCTCGGCCGCTCCAGCCACATCTGTAGTGATACCGGCACCTGCCACCCCGCAAACAGACGATCTGTCAGCAACACCACCACCTGGGTCACCAACAACCATCTCCACAATGTCCCGTGGAAGCGTTCAGCTTTCCATCTCCCAAACACTTGAGAGGAAGAGGAAGTACCCCCCTACCCACCCGCGATCCCTGGCCCTGAATGCCAGCATTTCAAAATTATTGGCCTTTGAAATGCTGTCATTCCGTCTGGTGGAGACGCACAGTTTTAAAAACCTTATGTCGGTGGCTGTCCCACAGTACGTCGTGCCCAGCCGCCACTACTTTTCCAGGCAAGCCATCCCTTCCCTGCACAACCAAGTGGGGGAAAAAATCAGGTGTGCACTGCGCAACGCCATCTGTGCCAAGGTCCACCTAACTACCGATACGTGGACCAGTAAGCACGGTCAGGGGCGTTATATCTCCCTAACGGCACACTGGGTAAATGCAGTGGCGGATGGGCCTGAGGCGGATAGCAATTTGGCGCATGTCCTTCCACCACCGAGGATTGCAGGGCGCTTCAGTTTGCCTCCTGTTCCTAACTCCTCCTACTCCGCTTCCTCATCCTCTACCGCCTCCTCATCCGGACAGCGTAACACCTTCACCACCAACTTCAGCACGGCCAGGGGTAAACGACAGCAGGCAGTTTTACAACTTGCCTGTTTGGGGGACAAACCACACACCGCGCAGGAGTTGTGGAGGAGCATGGAACAGCAGACAAATGAGTGGTTGCTGCCAGCGAGCCTCAAGCCCGGCCTGGTGGTGTGCGATAACGGGCGAAATCTCATAGCAGCTCTGGGCCTAGCCGGTTTGACGCACATCCCTTGCCTGGCGCATGTGCTGAATTTGGTGATGCAGAGGTTCCATAAAAACTACCCCGATATGTCAGAGCTGCTGCAGAAAGTGCGGGCCGTTTGTGCACACTTTCGGCGTTCTCACCCTGCTGCTGCTCGCCTGGCAGCGCTGCAGCGTAACTTCGGCCTTCCCGCTCACCGCCTCATATGTGACGTGCCCACAAGGTGGAACTCCACCTTGCACATGCTGGAAAGACTGTGCGAGCAGCAGCAGGCCATAGTGGAGTTTCAGCTGCAGCACGCACGCGTGAGTCGCTCTGCGGAACAGCACCACTTCACCACCAATAACTGGGCCTCCATGCGAGACCTGTGTGCCTTGTTGCGCTGTTTTGAGTACTCCACCAACAATGGCAATGACGCCGTTCTCAGCTTAACTATCCCACTTCTATGCCTCCTTGAAAAAACAATTCGGGCGATGATGGAAGAGGATGTGGCACAGGATGAGGAGGAGGATGAAGAGGTAACATTTCCAAGGCTTTCAGGGCAGTCATTCGCAAGGGGCTCCGAGGGTGGGTTCCTGCACACACAAACGCCAGGGACACAATTGTCCAGCAGGGGCACAGTTCTGGAGGATGAGGAGGATGAGGAGGAGGAGGAGCTGGAGGAGGAGATGGAACCATGTTCACAGCAGGGTGGCACCCAGGCCAGCTCATGGCCATCACTGGTGCGTGGCTGGGGGGATACAGAGGACACGGACGATACACCTCCCACAGAGGACAGCCTTTCGTTACCTCTGGGCAGCCTGGCACACATGAGCGATTACATGCTGCAGTGTCTCCACAACAACCGCCGAGTTGCCCACATTCTAACTTGTGCTGATTACTGGGTGGCCACGCTGCTGGATCCCCGTTACAAGGACAACGTACCGTCCTTAATTCACTCACTGGAGCGCGATCGCAAGATGCGCGAGTACAAGCGCACGCTGGTAGACGCCATGCTGCTGGCATTCCCATCTGACAGCGGGGCCGCAGTGGAAGCACAAGGCAGAGGAGGAGGAGGAGGAGGTCGCCAACGCAACCAGGGCACCGCCAGCACCTCAGAAGGCAGGGTTAGCATGGCCGAAATGTGGAAAAGCTTTGTCAGCACGCCACAACAAACAGCAGCACCAGCAGCTCAGATGGAACGTCTTAGCAGGAGGCAGCATTTTACCAACATGGTGGAGCAGTATGTGTGCACACGCCTACATGTAGTGAATGAGGGGTCTGCCCCCTTCAACTTCTGGGTCTCCAAATTGGGCACATGGCCTGAGCTTGCCCTTTACGCCTTGGAGGTGCTGGCGTGCCCTGCAGCCAGTGTATTATCTGAACGGGTATTTAGCACGGCTGGGGGCGTTATAACAGACAAGCGCAGCCGCCTTTCCAGAGACAATGTGGACAAGCTCACGTTCATTAAAATGAACCAGGCATGGATCCCACGGGACTTTTCCGTACCTTGTGCAGAATAGCAATGGATACCGACCTTACCCACCCATTGTTCCATTTTTGCTCTTTCTCACTCTTTTGGGGTGTACCCTCATTTAAAATTTGTGAAAAGAAGCAGTGTTGGCTACCTCGTCCTCCTCCTCAGGGCCAGATTAACGTAGGGGCTATTGGAGCTGCAGCTCCAGGCCCCTACCTTTTATATAGGCCCCGGGTTGGCCATATTCACTGTTACCGCTCTTCTGTCACTTGTAAACACAGAAGTCTGGCTTCTATGCTCGCTTCCCCAGGCAGCACCCTCAGAACCTCCCCACACAGCGCGAAGGCCGGACAAGGAGGGACAGTTGCCGATGCATGGATGTGTTTATAGGCTTCAGAGACAGCATCCCATGTTGAATTAGGCATGCATGGCTGCACCCTTCCTCCTCTGGGTGCATGGCAAGGCACGGCCCTTAAGGCCCTTCAAAATCCTCAGCACCAAGCCCATGATGCTCTTAATCCGGCCCTGGTCCTCCTCCACCGCCGCTTCCACCTACACCGCCCATAGGTGTGCGCAGCCTATTGCATTAAGGTGTGCACCCCAAAGTTGAAATACACATGCATGTGTTTGCCAGCAGGGAGAGTAATGTATCGGGGCCATGTACCTGTAGGCAAAGAGAAATAGAGCAGAGCAGGTCCGAGGGAGATCTTTCCCATCTCCTCACTGGCAATGCTATGTGCCCTAGGTGATTAGGGTGTGCCCAGGCACACCCGGCACACCCTGTGCGCATGCCTATGTCACCGCCACATCCACCACCACCTCAACCTCCCTCCTACTCCATATGGGCCTCGTCCTTCAGAGATGAAGAAGAACATTGTTTTATTTTTCTGTTTTTTTTTTGTTGTTTTAAGTTATTTCCCTATCCACATTTGTTTGCAGAGCACTTGCCATGCTCTTAATTACGTTTTGCTGCCATTTGCAGCACTCTAGCCCTTTCCTTTGGTGTTTTAGAGCCATTTTAGTGCCTTAAAGTTCGGGTCCCCATTGACTTCAATGGGGTTCGGTGTCCGGGAAAAGTTTGGTAAAAGTCCGGGACACGGACCCGGACTTTTTTTTAAAGTTCGGCCGAACCCGTCGAACACGGACATCTAGGTGTCCGCTCAACCCTACTCATGAGGCCTGAATGAAGCAGAAAATAAGGAAAATAAGGTAAACCAGAAATATAACATGTTGTGAAACATATTGAGAAATTGCAACAAAATGTTCATCTTAAAAAATGCTGCGTGCAAAACAACATGCATTCAATCGTAATGCAATACTTCCATCTAGTGGTACAAGGTAGAATCTCACATAAAATATTACAGCTGAGGGTAGAATAGAGAGGTAAATGCTGCTGCCAAGTATATGAAAGTGATTAGAAATAAATAAATATAAGTTTGGTCACACTATTCAATAATCTCAAATAATTAAGTGATAAATACGTTTGTTGGTATTGACTTAAAATATATATAAATACTTGATATACTCTAGATGCATAAATAAAAACATCAGATAAATAGATCTGCAGATTGGTAACAGACTGGGTGACCAGTAAAAAGACAAGTGATCCTTCTGCAAGGGTTAAGGTGCTAATAAAGTGATTAGTGTCTCCAATTAATAACTCAAATTTCCTTGCAAAGGCAGGACATTTTTTACATTAATGCATTACCTGTATTAACCACTTAAGCCCCGGAAGATTTTACCCCCATTCCGACCAGGGGGTATTTTGCGATTCGGCACTGCGTGAATTTAACGCACAATTGCGCGGTCGTGCGACGCTGTACCTAAACGAATTTGACGTCCTTTTTTTCCCACAAACAGAGCTTTCTTTTGGTGGTATTTGATCACCTGTGCGATTTTTTGATCACGCGCTATAAACAAAAAAAGAGCGTCAATTTTGCAAAAATAGCAATATTTTTCACATTTTTTTATATGAAATTCCCCCCAAAAAAAATGTAAAAATCAAAATTTTTAAAAATTTTCGGCCAATTTATTTTATGCTACCTATGTTTGGTAAAAAAAATCGCAAAAAGCGTATTTTGATTGGTTTGCGCAAAAGTTATCGCGTTTACTAACAAAGGGAAAGATTTTTGTCATTTTTGTTGTTTTTAACGCGTAATGGCGGCGATCTGCGATTTTTTTTGCGGTACTGCGACATTGCGGCGGACAGATCGGACCCTTGACTGACATTTTTGACACTTTTGGGGTTACCAGTGACATTTCTACAGTAATCAGTGCTATATATATGCACTGTTACTGTAAAAATACACTGGTAGTGAAGGGGTTAACTTTATTTGGAAGGGAGGGGCTGTGTGTGTCCCTAGGGGCGTGGTTTCTACTGTGATTGGCTGTGGCTCTAGCTGTAAGGACACTGATCAACGGATCTACATACCAGATCCGTTTTATCAGTGTCTTTGCAGCGAGGAGAATGACAGGCAGTTTGTTTACACAAGCTGCCTGACATTCTCCCTCTCCCCCGCCGATCGCCGAGTGACCGGCGGACATCGGGTCCGCTGGTCACACGCGCGGGGGGGTCCGTGACCACGCGGGAGCGGGAGCGCGCCCCGGGGGGCGCGCGCTCGCTCCCTAGACCCTCACAAGCAAGCAACGTAGCCCTACGTTAGTTTGCCTGTGAGGGGCTGACCGCCGACATAGATAGTCGTGCGGCGGTCGGCAAGTGGTTAAGATTAAAAATATCCCAGCAGTTGTTTTGCCCATTCACCCCCCTTATACCTACTTGGTCCTATTTCGATCCAGCGCTGTGCTCGTCTGCGATAGTGTTTGTGTGTTCGTCGAACACACGAACACCCGGGGTGCTCGGCGGCAAGTTTGTGCACCGATGAGCTCCCCATAATTCCCTGCCCAATTGCAGTGCATTACGTGCTTGTGATTGGCCAAAACATGCACCTGACCTGTATGCTTTGGCCAATCACAATGCCCTGTCAGAGCCACAATGTCCTGTCAGGATGCCTTTAGCCAATCATGGCTCAGGGGCTAAGTCCACGCCCCACACTATGTAAGGCTGAGACTTACACAGCAGCCGTGTATAGTGTGTGACAACAGAGAGTGGGCAGGCAGTTAGTGGATAGTGAGTTGAGTCAATTTAGTGCAGTCAGTGTAGGGTACAGGCAAACCCCGCTTTTAAAATGCATAGATATTTTGTAGTCCTGGGTCCCCTCCCCAAGTTTTGTTTTCCTGTCACTTATAGTTCGTGAGCAGTACCATGCCAAGTTGACCAAGATTTCCCATAGATGCCAATGTTAACCACTTTATGTCCAGCCGCTGCAGATGTACTGCGGCAAGCTGGCTCTCCCAGGCAAAGGCCCGTACATGTACGGTGCTTGCCTGGGAGGAACAAGGGGGCGAGCACGCCCCGCCGGCGGCACGCTCCCACTTGTCAGCGGGGAAGCTGGCGTGAGTGTAAGGCAGCTCCGATGGCCGCCGGCCACTCGCGATCTCTCCCCGCTGACAGAGAAGGACGGACGGCTGATGTAAACACAGCTGTCCGTCCTTCTCTCTGAGATGATCACAGAGACCATGCGATCCTGCTATATAGGATTGCATGTCTCTATGATCATCTCACAAGCCCAACCCCCCCACAGTTAGAATCACTCCCCTAGGCTTACATTTAAACCCTTGATCACCCACAGGGTTAACCCCTTCCCTGCCAGTGTCATTATTACAGTAACAGTGCCTATTTTTAGCACTTTACTAGTAAAAAAAAAAACAATAAAAATGACATAAAACTTTCCCGTAGTTAGTAAACGCAATAACTTTTGCGCAAACCAATCAAAATATGCTTATTGCGATTTTTTTTACCAAAAATATGTAGCAGAAAACAAATTGGCCTAAAATGTTAAATAATTTAATTATTTACATTTTTTTTTCTAGGAATGTTATATAGGAGAATGTGAAAATATTTTTTATTTTTTTTTTCAAAATTGTCGCTCTTTTTTTGTTTATAGCGCAAAAAATAAAAATCGCAGAGGTAATCAAATACCACCAAAAGAAAGCTCTATTTGTGGGAAAAAAAGGACGTCAATTTCATTTGGGTACTGCGTCGCACGTCCACGCAATTGTCGGTTAAATTCACACAGTGCCGAATCGCAAAATAGGGCCTGGTCATTAAGCAGCAAAATCTTCCGGTCTTAAAGTGGTTAAAGACAGAGAGCTGTGCCGTGTCAAGCTGACCAATATTTCCCTTAGATGCCAATGAGCACTGAAAGCTGAAAATTGGTCTAGGCAGGAAGGGGGTGAAAGTGCCCTGTGTTTAAGTGGCTAAGGGGAACCCTATGACACAATTTAAAAAAAAACTGCAAAATCTATTCCAGGCCCTTTGTGTTTGGTATCGATTTTAACCACTTTACCACCGGAGGATTTTGCTGTCTTCCGTCCAGGCCACTTTTTGCGATTCGGCACTGTGCGACTTCAACTGACAATTGCGCGGTCGTGCGACGCCGTACCCAAACAAAATTTAGGTCCTTTTTTTCCCACAAACAGAGCTTTCTTTTGGTGGTATTTGATCACCTGTGCGATTTTTACTTTTTGCGCTATAAACAAAAAAAGAGCGTTTATTTTGAAAAAATAACAATATTTTTAACATTTTTTTATATGAAATTCCCCCCAAAAAAGATGTAAAAACCAATTTTTTAAAAAATTTTTGGCCAATTTGTTTTCTGCTACCTATGTTTGGTAAAAAAAATTGCAATAAGCGTATTTTGATTGGTTTGCGCAAAAGTTATTGCGTTTACTAACAAAGGGAAAGATTTCTGTGTTTTTTTTTTTAACGCGTAATGGCGGCGATCTGCGATTTGTTTTGTGGGACTGCGACATTGCGGCGGACAGATCGGACCCTTGACTGACATTTTTGACACTTTTGGGGGTACCAGTGACATTACTGCAGTAATCAGTGCTATATATATGCACTGTTACTGTAAAAATGACACTGGCAGGGAAGGGGTTAATTTTATTGGAGAGGGAGGGGTTAATGTATGCCTAGTGCTTACTGACGTGTAGGGGGGGAGGTGACTGTGTGAGTCATGGACAGATCGGATGTCCAGCTATGCTGAACAGTCCGATCTGTCACTCCCTGTCACTATGGAGATCCGCCCGCTGTGATCTCCACACTAGATCCCCGGCGATCGGGGCAGAGCAGCGGCTATCGCTGCTGCTCCTCCCCTGGCCCGACTCCCGCTGTGAATGAAAACAGCGGGAGCGAGCCTCCGGCGGCGCGCAAGCGCCGCCCAGAAGGGGGAGTGTCTGACGACGTTAATACTACGTCGTCAGACGATAACGAACCACTTTGCCGCAGTAGTACTACCGTACTCGGTCGGCAAGTGGTTAAGGGTAACTCCATGCCAAAAAAAAAAAATAGCATGCCCCCTCCAAAATCCACACCAGACCTTATCCGAGCATGCAGCTTGGCAGGCCAGGATAGGGGCGGACCAGCTAGCGCCCCCCCCCCTCCTGAACCATACCAGGCCACTTGCCCTGAACATGGGGAGGGTGCTTTGGGGTGCCCTCTGAAGCACCTTATCCCCATGTTGATGGGGACAAGGGCCTCTTCTGGACAACCCTGGGCTGTGGTTGTGGGACTCTGCAGGCGGGGGGCTTATCAGAATCTGGAAGCCCCCTTTAACAAGGGGGTCCCCAGATCCCGCCCCCCCCCTATGTGAATGGGTATCAGGTACATCGTACCCCTACCCATTCACCAAAAAAGTGTAAAAAAAGGAAAAACCACAGAAGATGGTTTTTGACAAGTCCTTTTTTAAATCCATCGTCAATCATGACGCACGCTGACCCGAAAAATAGAAACAATTTCAAAAATGCTTTGCCTCTTCTGACATCATGTGATGTCAGAAGGGGATGGTGCCACCTGGTGATGTAACCGGGTGACCCCACCCCTTGCCTATAAAACAGCTGTCAAAGATGAAGCATGGCATACAGCGGGTAGCCTCTGAAGAGGTGAAGCATTTTTGAAATTTTTTCTATTTTTCGGGTCGGCGGCCATCGTGATTGATGATGGATTTACATCGAGGGACACAATTTTTTTTTTCTTTTTAACCAGTTCTAGACCGCAAGGATTTGCCCCCTAAATGACCAGGCCATTTTTTGCGATTTGACACTGCGTAATTTTAACGGAAAATTGAGCGGTCATGCAACACTGTACCAAAATAAAATTGGTGTCCTTTTTTTCTCACAGAAAGAGCTTTCTTTTGGTGGTATTTGATCACCTGTGCGATTTTTATTTTTTGTGCTAAAAACAAAAAAAGAGCAACAATTCTGACAAAAAACAATATTTTTCACATTCTGCTATATAACATTCCCCCCAAAAAATTGAAAAATCTAAATTGTTCATCCTTTTAGGCCAATTTGTATTCTGCTACAAATTTTTGGTATGTGCAATTGCCGCCGGGCACCCGCGATCGCTCCCCAATGAGAGAGAGAAGGACAGTCAGCTGTCTGAAATGATCACAGAGTGCCTGGGATTCTTCTATATAGGATCACAGGTCTCTGTGGTTATTTCACAAGCCCATCCCCCATACAGTTGGAAAACACTCCCCTAGGTTCACACTTAACCCTTTGATCACGCCTAGGTTAACCCCTTCCCTGCCAGTGTCATTATTACAGTAACAGTGCATATTTTTAGCATTGATTACTGTAGTAATATCACTGGTCCCCCCAAAAGTATAAAGAAATGTCAGGGGTCCGATCTGTCGCAGTCCCACAAAAAATCGCAGATCACCGTCATTACTAAAAAAAAAGATAAAATAAATAAAAATGACAAAACTTTCACAATGGGGGGGGGGCTGGATCTGGGGGCTCCCTTGTTATAGGGGGCTTCCAGATTCCTATAAGCCCCCTACCCGCAGACCCCCACAACCACAGCCCAGAATTCATACCAGATCCTTATCCGGGCATAAAGCCTGGCAGGTCAGGAAAGGGGGGACAAGCGAGCGCCCCCCCCCACCTCCTGCACCATATCAGGCCACATTCCCTTAACATAGAGGGTGGGGGCTTTGGGGCACCCCAAACACCTTTTTCCCATGTTGATGGGGAGAAGGGCCTCATCCTCACAACCGTGGTCGATTGTGGGGGTCTGCAGGCAGAGTGCTTATCGAAATCTGGAAGCCACTTTTAACAAGATCCCGCTCCCTATGTGAATGAATATCAGGTACATCATAACCCAACCCACTGACCAAAAAAGTGTACAAAAAGTAATAAAAACAAGAGACAAGTTTTTGACAAATCCTTTATTACAAAAAAAATAAATAAAAAAGTATCCCCTAATGTAAATCCATCATCAATCACGCCTCCTCTGCACTTTGACAGTTCTTATATAGGTAATGGGCGGGGCCATCTGGCTATGACACCTGGTGGCACTGCCCCCTTCTGACGTCACAGACTGGTGCATGCTGGGCCTGTGAGAGATGTTCAGATATCTTATGTTAAGAGACTTTATGATTTCCTTTCCTCCAGGTTTTAACGTTTTACCTACAGTATATATTCCAGCTTTCCTATTATTATCTGCAAACAATCTGCAGCAAAACAGAACAAAAATGTAAAACAAATCATCAACATTCTCAACATTTTTAATATTTGGTTAAGGTTAATGAAGTGCTTAGTCCTTACATTTCTGGTCAATGTGAGCGCTCCTCCACCTGGTTTTTGCTACGGCATTCTCCTTGACTGTATGTCCACCTGCAAGGTGATTGATGTGGCCAAGTCTCAGGCTTGTGATAGCGTGTGTAATACCTGATCAAGCTTCCTGTTTGTCGCTACTACAGACAAGCTAACGGACATGGAGGACCGCCTCAGGCGCAATAATTTGCGTTTTTTGGGCTTTCCGGAGGGATCGGAGGGTAAAAATCCTGAATCATTCATGGAACATTGGCTTATCGATACTTTTGGGAAGGAAGTTTTCTCCCCCTTGTTTGCCATTGAAAGGGCGCACAGAGTGCCATTGCGCCCCTTGCCGCCCGGGGCCCCACCCCGTCCTCTTCTCATCAAGCTCCTGCACTTCCGTGATAGGGAGGCTGTGCTCCGGGCCTCTAGGGACAAGGGCCGAATCCTGTATAATAACCACGCTGTATCTATCTTCCCGGACTTCTCTGCTGCGACCCAGAAACAGCGGGCCTCCTTCATGGCAGTTAAGAGGAGACTGCGGGATTTACAATTGCCGTATAGTATCCTGTACCCGGCTCGTTTGAGGGTCATCTATCAAGGTAAAGCCCACTTTTTTCAGGATCCTCAGGACGCTGCGCAGTGGGTGGATTCCCTGGGACGCCGCTCCCCTCCCTCCCAGGATCATAGGTCTCCTCGTCGGTGATCGCTGGCCTGTTTCTTGCAACTGCTGCTAGGTTTCCCTTTCTTCCTCCTGGATGTCGTTGGGATGCACCTTTATATTCTATGATCCTTCTTACAACTCTTTTTTGTGATTGTCGGGTGTCCTCCTGATTGGGGGGACCCCCCCTTGTTCCTCTGGAAGGGCATTTTTGGGGATGGTTGCTCCCCTTCACCCCCTTTTTTTCCTTTTTTTGCTACCGTTCCTGTCTGTTTCAGGACGAGCAGATCCACGTTTCCCTGAACTACACTGTTTTCTGGTTATGGGATTTCAAGCTCTCAACTGTTGGGGACTGAGGGCCGGGTGGGTTAGGGTGGGATGGGTGTTGGGTTACTACTGTTTTTGTGTTTATCTGGGATTGTGGGGGTCTCTCCCCCCTTTTTTTGATTTGCGTTTACTCCGTCATGTCTTCTTGGACTCTTATCAGGGGTTTTTTTTACGCCTAGGTGATACGATTTTTATTTCTGCCTTGCTGTGCTTGATAATATTTTGGTTCTTGTCTGTGCCTTCTCCTCCTATGCATATTGCCTGCCAGTGGTTTTGCCTGCCATATTGTGAGGTCTTGGTGCTCGGGGGGGGCCTCCCCCCTTTTTTGGGACCCCCCCGGTCACCAACGCTGATTTTTAACATATCACTATGTCTACTCTCCGTTTAGTCTCTTGGAACGTCAGGGGGCTAAATTCTAAAGTCAAGCGTTCCCTGGTTTTCGAATATTTAAAACGTCATAACCCACACATTGTTTTATTGCAGGAAACCCATCTCCAGGGGTCCAGGGTGATGGCCCTAAAGAGGGCGCATGTGGCGTACGCGCTACACTCTACGTATTCCTCGTATGCTCGCGGTACTTCGATTCTAATTGCAAAATCAGCCCCTGTCACCATCAAGCATTTGAAGACTGACCCTTCGGGGTGTTTTATTATTCTTGTCTTCGAATTTCTGGGTAAGCCCTATACCCTGGTTAACGTTTATGTCCCTCCGCCGTTTACTAGACAGTTTTTTGACCGTATGCTGGGTCTGGTCTTGGAAATGGCTGAGGGTCCCCTTATTATGGCGGGTGACTTTAATACGGTCCTCGATGCTGCTCTGGACAGGTCTGGAGCTGTCTCCTCCGCACCAACTCCTTTATGCTCCTACTTGGACAAATTGGATCTCCTGGACGCCTGGAGATGGAAACATGGGGGGATTACTGAGTATTCCTGTTATTCCAGCTCCCATAATACATTGTCCCGCATTGATCTCTGCCTGCTCCCTCGGGAACTGCTAAGTCTTCTTTCGGGTGTCAGGTATCTGCCCCGCGCAGTATCGGATCACTCCCCTTTACTGGTGGATCTCGCCTTGGGGTCCCCCCCTAATTATAAACTCTGGAGGCTCAGCCCCCTGTGGCTGGCGGACCAGGCAGTGACTGACCAGGGGTCGGCGGAGATGAACTCATATTGGGCACTCAATAAACAAGCTGGATCTGAATTGTTGACCTGGGAGGCCTTTAAGGCGACCATGAGAGGTACCTTTTCGTCTGCCGTGGGCGGTGCCAGGAAGGCTCGCCAGACTAAGTTGGTTGACGCCGAACTGGCGCTGCATGCGGCTGAACGACAATATACTGATGACCCTACTCCCCAGCACCATGCCTCTTGGCGGGCCAGGGCTCGGGACTTGGATCTGGTGGTTGTGGAGCGTACACAGAAGAAACTCCTTTATCAAAATCAGCGCATTTTTGAACTGGGCGATAAGAACAGTCGCCTCTTGGCTTATTTGGCTAGGCCGGAATACCAGCCCTGTGTCATCCCTCGGATTACCAGCCACGCCGGTGTCATTGTGGAACAAACCCCCGATGTTCTGGCCAGTTTTGTTGCTTTTTATTCCTCCTTGTACCAATCTAGAGCTCATTATACCATTGTTGAACTTGATGATTTCTTATATGATATTACTTTGCCTAAGTTGTCGGCCGGCCAATCTAGTTTTCTGGATTCGCCCCTGACTGCGGATGAGATAAACAAGGCCCTAGCCACTTTCGCACACAATAAGACACCTGGCCTGGATGGTTTTCCTATCGAATGGTACTTGCACTATAGAGAATTGCTGGTCCCCCATTTACTGACTGTGTTCAATTGTGCTCTGAAGGAGGGACGTCTGCCACCCTCTATGACAGAAGCTCTCATTGTGCTCATCCCCAAGCCACGTAAAGACCCCCTTCTCTGTGAGTCATACCGCCCGATCTCGCTTATTAATACTGATGTCAAGATTCTCGCCAAAGTCCTCGCGAGGCGTCTGAATACGGTTGTCACGGACTTGGTGGGTGCGGATCAGTCGGGATTTATTCCTGGCCGTTCTACATCGATCAACCTGCGTAGACTTTTTACTAACCTTCAGACGACTCATGCCTCTGTGGGGTCCAGGGTCGTTGTGACCCTGGACACTCATAAGGCTTTCGACTCCGTGGAATGGCCTTATTTATTGGAAGTGTTGGCGAAATTTGGCTTTGGGCCCGGATTTATAAATTGGGTCCGCCTTCTGTATTATCTACCTCGTGCTCGTCTTCGGGTGAACGGTTTTGTGTCGGACCCCTTTCCCATTCTTCGGGGCACCAGGCAGGGGTGTCCGCTATCTCCGCTGTTGTTTGCCCTGGCCATTGAGCCCTTGGCTGCGCAGATCCGCCTTTGTGAGGGTATTGCGGGCTTTGTGATCAATGGCTTGGAAGAAAAGGTCTCCCTGTACGCGGACGATATGTTGATATATCTGGCGGATCCCTATCAATCCCTCCCTATTCTGTTGAATGTTATCGAACGCTTTGGTCACTTCTCTGGTTTCAGGGTGAATTGGAGTAAGTCCACGCTGTTCCCCCTGGATCCCCAGGCTCTGCCCCCTTCCCTTGCCTCTTGTCCCCTCCAGGTTGTGGATCGGTTTCGATATTTGGGGATTGAGATTCAGCTCCCCTTGTCTCGATTCTTTTCCAACAACCTGGATCCCCTGGTTGCCCGTCTTAGGTCCTCGCTGCGGCTTTGGTCTACGCTTCCCCTCACGGTGCTAGGCCGGATTAATATTTTTAAAATGATCTTTCTCCCCCGTTTTTTGTATGTGCTCAGCCATTCCCCGGTATATGTCCCTAAGCGCCGCTTTCAGGCCATTGACTCGCTCCTGACTTCCTTTATTTGGGGGGGTCGGGCGGCGCGTGTGGCCAGGGATGCTCTGCAGCTGCCGGTTCTCGCGGGCGGGCTGGCTGCGCCTAACTTGCGTCTATACTACTTCGCGTCTCAATTGGCCCATGCTCATTGGTGGTTCCACCCGGAGGATGCTAATGCTGCGGCTTCATTGGAAGCGGCTATTTTCACCTCCTATGAATCACTGCAAAACTTGGTACATCGAAGGTCCGTTATGGGCAGACCGAACACTGCTCTTGTTTCTGTCACCCTGCGGATTTTCGCGGCTGCGGCCTTGGATGGTTCCGACCCTCCAGAGCTGCATTCCCCCAATGCCCCCCTTTGGAGCAATCCGCGGCTGAAGGAGTTCTTTAGTCGGGATGATGGCCTTTTCTGGTCCCGCCTAGGGGTGAAATCTATTTCTCATTTGTATGTCCGGGGAACCTTCAGGTCCTTTGCGGACATGCAATCTACCTTTGGTCTGCCCCCCACGGCTTACTACCGATACTTGCAATTGAGACACACGGCGGCCGCACAGTTTGGCCTCCGTGATGTCTCGCTTGAACCGACCCCCTTGGAAAACCTTCTTTCTGACTCTTCACATGAGAAGCTGGTCTCTACATATTATACTCGACTTTTACATTCTCACTCCAAACGGCTCGCGGTGGTTGAGTCTCAGTGGCGGGAGGATATTCCGGAATTGTCGGATGAGGTGTGGCAAGACGTCCTTCCGGAACAAATACCTGTTGTTATCTCCTCTAGGGATAGGGTTATCCAATTGAAGCTTCTTTACAGGGCGTACTATACCCCAGTACTCCTGCACAAAATGGGTACATTGCCTTCTCCGCTATGCTCCAAGTGTAATGCTGCTGATGGTTCATTTTTTCATATGTTCTGGGACTGTCCACCTGTCCGGGCCTTTTGGTCGGAAGTCACAGCTTTTATTGCAGATATCTCTCAGTTATCCAATATTTGTAGCCCCCTTCGTTGTCTGCTGGGTTATGTGGATGACGAGGACGTCCCTGCCCGTACTAAATTGTTTCTCCGCTTGACTTTCTTTTATGCTAGGAAGACTATAGCTACTAGATGGAAGTCTACTGCTCCCCCTGACGTTCCATTATGGATTGCTCTCATTAATCAGGCATTGCCTCTGTATAAAATGACGTATGAGGCCAGAGGCTGCCCCAAGAAGTTCCGGAAAATTTGGTCTTTTTGGGTGGACTCTGACCGGACTGCTTCTTCAGTTTCTGACTAGGGTTCTATACTAATGGTACGGCTGACAGCTATGTATGTTATTTTTGTCATGGCTTTTGTTGTGAAATGGAGTCTTGTGTGTGTCTTTTTTGGCTCCTCAATTGACATGGTTCTGATTATTTCTCTGTTCTGTATTGTTTTGTTTGTTCAATAAAATACCTTTAAAAAAAAGCTTCCTGTTTGTCTGCCCTGCTTTGCTAGATTGGATTACCATGTTGATGTCCTTGGATCGAACATCAGCTATTCCCTGAACTCTGCCTGCCTTTTGACTTCAGATTTTGACCCTGAGTATTCTTAACCTAGCAGCTGGAAGTACAGAAGTACATACCCCCAGGGGTTTTAAGGTAGCAAATACACTTGTAGAAAAATTAGAAAAACTGTATAAAAATATTTTTTATAAAAAAATTCCTTTATTAATAAAAGTAGAAAATGGTGTAAACATACATGATAAAATCCCTGAACAGGGATAGAGATATATTATGAGCTCTGGTTACAATTGGAATAACATGATGTAACAACAGAAAAATGATAATCGCATGAGATAATCATCACATCAGAAATGCAGAAACCCTGACGCGTTTCGACCTATAGAGTAAGGTCTTCCCCCAGGGGGTCTGTGATGTCAAGATGGCGATATCAATTGAGGACCAGAGAACATATTAATGACTAGAAGGTCATGAATGGGCATGAATCCTCCCTCCATCAGATGGACTGACACCTAGGAGTTCAAACTTCCACACTGCTGCAGTTTCAGCAGGTGTTCTTGCCCTGGCTGGGTGGGCTACCTTTGTGGCTTCTTGTAGTCCTGGGCACCTCTTGCATCGCCCTTGGAGAGAGGATTCATGCCTCTATTTTGGAAGATGACCTTCTAGTCATTAACATGTTCTCTGGTCCTCAATTGAAATCACCATTTTGACATCACAGACCCCCTGGGGAAGACCTTACTCTATAGGTCGAAACGCGTCAGTGTTTCTGCCTTTCTGATGTGATGTTTATCTAATTTTTCTGTTGTTACATCATGTTATTCCAATTGTAACCAGAGCTCATAATATATCTCTATCCCTGTTCAGGGATTTTATCATGTATGTTTACACCATTTTCTACTTTCATTAATAAAGGAATTTTTTTATAAAAAATATTTTTATACAGTTTTTCTAATTTTTCTACAAGTGTATTTGCTGCCTGAAAACCCCTGTGGGTATGTACTTCTGTACTTCCAGCTGCTAGTTCATTCTTTTGGGTGTGCAGCCTCTCCATTATACGTGTTGGTCATTCTGAGTATTCTTAACCTTGCCTGTCTGCCAATGGGCATGTACTTGTTTGCTTTGCTAAGTTCCCACATGCCCTGGCATGGTAGCCAGGCAATATAGCATTGTGTATAAGTCCTTGGGACAACCGAGTACGGGTAGGCCTGCTTGCCTTATAGGAAAAGGCGGCTGCTATAGGTGAAGAATACAGAAGCCGACTATAGTGTCTGACCTCCTATGGGTTAGGGGTAAGCTTGACAGCCCCTTTACATCTGTGGTCAGTGTTAGGAATGCCCTTTAGCCCTTTTTGTCACTGGAAGAATACATGTTACTGGCTCTTCCAAGTCTTCCCGTTCCCGGAATACCAAGTACAATTCCTTTGATAGCAAGCCATATTGCCTTCAGATATCCTCCCCCAAACACCAATAAGTAAGTGCACCTACCAGCACTAATTGACCAAGAAAACCATCTAGGTCAAAGCAAGATCAACTCTTTCTGTCAGGAAATGCGCCAACATGCACACGTGCATGCAGGAATGCAAACGCGCACTTGCAAACGCGCATCTGACCCCAAACAGCCTATTTAAACAGAGCTTCAGCATTGGCTAATTGCTGTCTACAGCGATCTGTGTATGTTCCTGCATTCCTGTTTCCTGCATTTGACCTCTGATCTTGACCCGGTTTGTTTCCGACCATTCTTGTCTGCTACTCGTCCTGACCCTTGGCTTCACCTCGGATTCTGTCTGTGCCTGCTGCACCTGTTGATCCTGCATCCGTTGCCGACTCTGCTTGTGTGCAGCCTCTCTTGGCTCTGAGGAAGAGGGTATGCCCTTGAAACGCATCAGTCTAGCCTGAGCAGACTCATGCGGTTTACTGCATGCTATCCAGCACCACGCAGTATCTTAGCTACCTTGGAGATTTTGTGTTGATTATGCAGTTATGTGTGATACCCACACTTGTTTTGTAAGTATTATTTATACCTCTTATCATTTTAATAAACGCTTTTAGCGGTAATACAGTGGGTCGATGCACCCTTCTCCTTTGTTGTTGCCGACTACGCTTCTGTCTGCCGTATATGCCTGATCTGTCCATCTGTTACCGACCCGGTTCGTCTGACCCTGCTTCCAGCTTGCTACAGCTCTTTCAGTCCAGTTCTGCATCTTCTGCTTCCTGCTGTGCATCCTCAGTCTGTCATCGGCCAAGCCAAGCCAGTCTGCCCTCTGGCACGCCTGCCGGCCATCTCATCTGCCTGCTGTCAGCTACTCCCTGGCTTCCTTCCAGCTACTACCCGCACAGATTACTGAACTGATCATAGGCGCTCTTACTCCACCATGCTCTAGCAGCTACTGTCTCACCTCCAGTGGCCCTCAAGCCAGAGCTGTATGAGAGGCCACACGTCAGGCTCACCAACCAGGTACGTGACACTTTCCTAGTGTTCCACTTATCTTAAGTCAGTCTGCATCTCCAGCTTTTCTCTGCACATGCTCTCGGCACCCCTTATATATCAGTGGATTAGCACTCCGGCATTTCAGATGGATCCAACATCTTCGCTGTCCTTCCAAAGCAACAATAAAACAAAAACTCCCTAAGGCTGGGTTCACATATGTGCGGCCGTGGTTCACAGCATGGGGTCTGGTGTATACCTTTTCGCCAGTTCAGGTCTGAAATTTTGACTGAATTTGCACCTGAACCTGACCCAAAGATGCACAGGATCCTTCTGCAATCCAAACTGTGGCTGCCCCGGACCTGTGTGGACTGGCTCCATTGGATGCGGCAAAATCCAATTCAATCCGCATATATGTGAACCCAGCCTGACAGTTTGAACTTTGTATTTTTACTGTCTTCCTTTCAAATGATCAATCAAGTTCAGGGAAAAAGTTATCATTTAAGTAAATCAGCCGCAACACGTCTAAAGATATATGTAAATATAATCAAATACTTATGTTACTATGCTTTGTTGGACAAATTAGAATTAGTCCATGTATATTTGAGTAGAACTGAACTAGCATGATATAAAATGATATTGTAGCCTTTTATACCATGACTAGCAGAGAAAACAAACTTGGGTTATATAATTTCTGGCAATATAAAATCCAGTTTGCAAAAATCCCACACCATGTATAACAGCTGCTGTATTACTCATCACTCATCCGTGTGATTATTTCAGGAGAATGCGGTAATATATTAACCATTTAATTGGTATAGAAACCAGGTATAGTCAGACTTATTTAGGAAAATAAATAACAACGAGGTATAAAATGCAGTGACGTATGCCAACCATGTAATTTTTAGTTTACTATACTGTAATCAGCAAAATATCGATTAGTTACTGTTCTTTGCTCTTTTTCTCATTTGATAAGCTAGTAAAGGAAATCTTATAATATAAAAATGTTTTTAAAAAAGGTTATCTAGTACATTTAACTCTCAAACCCAAATATATTTGCTGGCAAAGTGTTTTGTGAGGTTGCACATATAGGGGAGAGTTAGTAAAACCGGAGCACTTAGAATCTGGTGCAGCTGTGCATGGTAACCACTAGCCAATCAGCTTCTAACTTCAGCTTGTTTGATTAAGCTTTAACATTAAATCCTGGAAGCTGATTGGTTTCTATGCACAGCTGCACCAGATTTTGCACTCTCCAGTTTTAGTAAATCTCCCCCATATTGTCTTGATTGCCCACGTGTCACTCGCATAATGTCACATTTGCCTAATTGTTACCCAAATATTGTATCATATTTTGTCATAGATGTGGCTCATTTATTTCAAGCGTGTTACTAGAGTTGCACATTTGTTGCTAGTGTATTACATTGTGCAACAGATGCCCTTTGTTGCACATTGTTATATTGTTATAACTTTGTTATATTGTAACATTTGAATACCTGAATATTGTACATAATCATCAATTTGCAGTCCGTGTAGTCAGGATTGCCATTTTTTCGCCTACATATTGTCAAGTCAGTGCTATTTAGAGGACCATATTATTATAATTTATTCCCATGCAAGCCTGTCACTTCAGACCACCCCACTATTATCCTCATGTGTCACCGCAGTGCATGCTAGGCAAACTGCTGTTAGATCCTTCAGTTTTATTCTTTAGTATTTTTTTTTTTTTTTTTTTACTAACATGATAAAGAAAATTGTCACCTTCATTTTCTTTCTGGTCTATATTAGCATTCATTTCATTTCATAACTATAACTGAAAATAAATTTGACTTACTTGGGAAATGAGGGTATTAAAAAAATATCCACCCAGGATGACAAATATGTTAAATACACCACTGGCTGTAGATTATATGCTTTTTATATATTGTCATTGAATGTCATATTCTATAACTGTCTATAATGTGTGTAATACAGTGGGGATCGACAGTTTGGGCACCCCAGGTAAAAATTTGTATTAATGAGCATAAAGAAGCCAAGGAAAGATGGAAAAATCTCCAAAAGGCATCAAATTACAGATTAGACATTCTTTTAATATGTCAACAAAATTAGATTTTATTTCCATCATTTACACTTTCAAAATAACAGAAAACAAAAAAATGGTGTCTGCAAAAGTTTGGGCACCCTGCAGAGTTAATATCTTGTACTGCCCCCTTTGGCAAGTATCAAAGCTTGTAAACACTTTTTGTAGCCAGCCAAGAGTCTTTCAATTCTTGTTTGAGGTATCTTTGCCCATTCTACCTTACAAAAGTCTTCCAGTTCTTTGAGATTTCTGGGCTGTCTGTCACGCACTGCTCTTTTAAGGTCTAACCATAGATTTTCAATTATGTTGAGGTCAGGAGATTGTGAAGGCCATGGCAAAACCTTCAGTTTACGCCTCTTGATGTAATCCCCCGTGGATTTCGAGGTGTGTTTAGGATCATTATCCATTTGTAGAAGCCATCCTCTCTTTATCTTCAGCTTTTTCACAGATGGCATCAAGTTACCATCCAAAATTTGCTGAAATTTTATTGAATCCATTTTTCCTTCTACTTGTGAGATGTTCCCTGTGCCACTGGTTGCAATACAACCCCAAAGCATGATTGATCCACCCCTATGTTTAACAGTTGGACAGAGGTTCTTTTCATTAAATTCTGTGCCCCTTCTTCTCCAAACATACCTTTGCTCATTCTATTTTCAGTTTCAGTTTTCTAGACAACTGCTTAGAAGATCCCATGGTGCTGATTGTTGGGGCAAGGTCAGATGAGTCTGGGCATTTAAAACCTTTAAGATTGACATCACCTGGTCTTCCCAGACGATGATTGAGAACAATGCATGACACTGGCCTTGCAAAGGGGGCAGTGCATGGTATAAATTCTGCAGGGTGTCCAAACTTTTGCAGACACCATTTTTTTGTTTTCTGTAATTTTGAAAGTGTCAATGATGGAAATAAAATCTAACTTTTGTTGACATATTATAAGAATGTCTAATCTGTAATTTGATGCCTTTTGGAGATTTTTCCATCTTTCCTTGGCTTCTTCATGCACATTAATACAAATTTTTACCTGGGGTGCCCAAACTTTCAATCCCCACTGTATGTTAGTTATTGTAGAATATAACATGAAGGTTGTAATGTACTTGTGATTGTTATGCATTGTTTGATATTTTAAATCATATTGCGTGATAAAATATTGTTTCGTTGTGTTCAATTTTTTTTGCTATGCACTGTACTTTTGATGGGGGGAGTCCAGAAAACAAATCTTGCTCAGAATGCCATTTAAAGTCCATCCCTGTTGGAACATACAGCAGCTACACCGTAGGCTCAGACAAAGTGGTTGTATGTAACCCTTACACAATTCATAGAACGCTACTGAATCCATTGTAAAATTGTGTGAGATCTATAATAATAAATCAATACCTGAATTTATGAGGGGTAAATTGCAACTGAATTTCATTAAAATTACATTAATCAATTGTGGAAACATTCGGGTGATTGCCCTATGTTTCTGTACAGAGGATCGCAGTCGGAGGTTGAGAACAAGGTTAAGAACCTCAGACATGAAATTTGAACAAAGCATATCCTTCTTAAGTGTGGCTCAATTAAGAGCACTAAATGGCATTTCTGTCTGCTCCTTCATTTATCAGCATAAATCACTTCTAAAAAGTTTTCCTGACACCAAGAGAAAAAGAGTAACAAGGGAGGGGTCGCAAGCTGATTGACAGCCCCAGCTCTATTCCTGTGTGAAGGGCATGGCCGAATTTTTGGAGCCCCTCCCTGCCTGCCCTCCCATGGATGTTTTGCCTGGCCCCTGAGCTCCTTCCCCGTCCATTCCCGCATTTAGGGCCAGAACATGGGAGGGGAGCCTGGAGCAGCGAAACCCCAAAAGTGGAAGTGACAGAGAGGACAGAGCTTGGAGGGGATGTGAGCCGTGCTGTGCTCTCCTCTCCTATCAGAACAGTGCTCCTCCGTGCAGTAGATTGCTCCTACATTGGGCTGTACACACAGTTTGATTACCCACCCCCTATGTCCTCAAATTTTGTGTACAGCCCAATGTAAGAGTGATCTGCTGCACTGAGGAGCACTGTTCTGATATGAAGGGAGAGCACAGCACAGCTCACATCTCCTCAAGGCTAAAGCCCTGTAGTGCTTTCCCCCTGTAAGGTGCAGGAGCTTACAGGCAAATTGTCCACAGTGTGGGGATTTGTACACAATAAAGGGAGGAAGAGCAATCATTTGTTTGGGAAGTTTGTGGAGGAGGGGGGGATTAGGGGGCTATTTGTGCTAGGAAGGGTAATGGGGATTTGGGGGGGATGTAGGAATTTGTGTGAGGTGGAGGAATGGGGGGGGGGATATGTGCTCCGAGGGGGGTTTGGGGGGACTTGAGCCAGGAGGGAGGACTGGGGGAATTTTTGTGGGGGGGGGGGCTGATTTGGGTAGGGAGGGAGGATTTTTACTGGAAAGTGTAATTAGGAAGAGGGATTTAGGCAAATTTGTCCTAGGAGGGGGGATTTGTGCCTGGAGGGGAAGGGGGGGTTTGGGCAAGGAGGGGGTGGGGGAATTTTTTGGGAGACAGAGATTTGTGCTAGGAGGCGATTGGGATGCGATGTGAGCTGGGAGACAGGATGGCGGGGCAAAAATTTGTGCTGGAAGGGGGGATTTGAACCTGGGAGGAGAAGGAATTTTTGCATCTTTGTTTGGGGAGAATTTTAGGGGTGCTTAGGTGGTGAGTGTGCTGATTAGAGCTGTCTTTTTTCTTAATGGGGTGGGATTTATACTGAGACAAGATGCTCACACTTGGGGGGCGCAGTTTGTCATCTTCTCCGTAGGCGCTAGATAATCTTGTCCTGGCACTGCCTGCACTATACACAGGGCACATAACAGATCTCCTTCCCCCCACATAGCACATAGCTGAGATTGAAAACCTTTACAGACAAGGCCTAAATCTGCACAGTGTGTAGCTGGCTGCTGTGTTGCAGTTCAGACCAGTGACATTCCCAGATCGTAATGGCAGTGCAGCTGATCCCTGTAAACTGCCCTTCTGACCACTGTTTTCTGCCCTACTCCCCTGCTAACCTCCCATCCTCTTCCCTGCTGACCCCTGTCCCCTGCGATACTGACTCTTGGCACACTACCCTACTGACTCTTGTACTCTCCCCTACTGGCCTCTCATCCTCTGTCCTACTGATCCCCTGTACACTGCCCTGCTGACCCATTGCACCCTGCCCTGCTGACCTCTGTCTGCTGCCCTGCTGACCCACTGCACACTGCCCTACAAACTAATAGCCTCTGTACTCTGCCCTACAAACCTCTGACCCTATTTTCTGCTCTGCTGACCCTTGTACATTGCCCTTCTGACCCCAATACACTGCCCTTCTGATCTTGCATCATCTGCCCCCTTGACATTTTTAACTGCACCCCCTGAATCCAGCCCTGGTGAAGGGGGAGTCCTTTCCCACTACAACGCTGTATTGCATAGCAGAGCAGTGCAATGCACATTGCGTTGTAGTGCCCTGCGGTGTATTACAGCACAGGTGCGTTGGGTGCCATTCAAAATGAATGCCCCAATGCACACACGGTGCAACAACATGGTGTAATAGCTTCCTAATGAAAGTAGACTTGTTCTTTAAGTAACAAACCCAGGAAGTTCACCATTACACTACTGTTTTTTTAAGAAATATTTTGTGAAGAGGGTGCATTTTTTTTCTTTAGCAAATAAACACCAGTATATAGAGAAGATTTTTTATAATTTAGGATGTAAGGTGGTAAAAACAGGTTTTCAGAAAAAGCTTGTTTAATGTGCTGCCACCAGCACTCCACCATTATGTGGGTACTGACTGCAGAAGATCCACCCCAATTTACATGGGCATGCTCACTCTTCAAAATTAAGATTAAAATAAACTTGTCATGAAAATTAATTTGAATGAAAGCTGTTGTTAAAAAAATAAAGCTGTACTACAGGTACAGTATATGGAGTTGCTATTGTAAATACAAGTATGGCATACATGTGTATGCAAATTTAGCACCCTACAGGTAGGTGCTAGGTAAACGTATAGTGGGCCTTGTCTGCCTAACAGCAGGGCTGTGATTTGTTTAGTCAGGGTGTCATGGTTTCCAGGTGTGCCTGCTGAGGGGGAAGTCTCCCCACTGGCTCTTGTGAGAGGGTTCCCATAGGGCAGTGGAGGAAACCCAATCAGGGGGCACATCAAGGCTTGTAACTACCCCAGAAGGCAGATTATGCTGCAAAGGATTCTGGGAGTGGGTATAAGTCTGGGCGTGGTGCATGACATGATGTCTTTGGTGGGAGCAGAGTCCCAGGAGGGAGAGAACGGCTGTCTCTCCTCCTGTCTGAAGAAGAGGATCTCGGGTGTTGCCTGCAGATCCAGAGAGTGCTGAGCTAAGCTGAGGGGATCCAGTGTGCCGAGAACCTGCGGAGAGTCTGAGGGGTCCAGTCCCAGGAAAGCCTACACAGGTCGTGAGTACTGAAGATTGCCCCTGGGGGTCTGCCTGAAGTTAGAGAAGACCACTCCGGTGGAGGTTCGGGGATCCAGAGCCAGCTAGTGGTAAAAGGGAGTACCTAGGTTGAGGACCCTGAAGTGACAGAGGGGGTACCTAGTCAGTGGACCCTGAAGAGTTCAAGGTTAAAGGGGACACCTACAGTTGGACCCTGAATTGTACAGAGTGTGCCAATTGGAATTTGCAGTTTTCCAGAATCCTACAACATACTACCTCAAGCCAGTGCAAGGTGGGAGGGAAGTATTCAGTGACTTTGCAGTGCAGCAGTGTCAGCAGTCCTGTATCTTCTGGACTTTACGTCGAGGATTCAGCACTTCTATTGAGGGACAGAGTGCTCTCAAAGTTAGTGAGCGTTGGCTGGCGCCGGCCGGCCGGCATTTTTCAGGAACAAAGTCCCAAGTGTATAAAGTTGAAGCCTAAAGGAGTATCCCCCTCATTCCTTTCTCCCACCCCCTTTAAATCAAATAAAATAACAAACTAAGATGCCGGAGTTGTCGAAGGCTCAGTGCTCACACCCAGGGTCACAGCTCACATGGGCTGGAGAGGTAACCGGTACCGATGGCAGACCCACATCAGGCAACAGGCCTGGAAAACCTGCTACACAAATAACAGAAAATGTTCTTTTTTTGTGCATATGCCTGTCTGATATCCTTGTGTTTATGATGGCACTGCCATATACCCAGCGTACAACTGTGCAAAGCCATTCGTGTCTAAAAGTGGCTAGACGCAGCACCTGAGCTTTCCAAGTTGGGGGGGAAGGGGCACTGGGATTTACACCTAACAGGCTCAGTCATCTGTGTGGGTATTTAGACTTCAACTTGTCACCTGGCTTCCATACGGAAAGTTGCTATTGTCAATGAAAAGGGGAGATGGCCTATTGAAAGCAATAGGTAGTGAGATACTTTCTCAACTTCTCCCGAGTCACCATGCTACCATAAACTATTGAAATCATCTCTTCCATTTGAGGACAATTTGCCTCATTCCAACTCCCATAAGAATAGGTCTGTATTCCATACAGAGATTTTCTAACGCTTTTGGAAATCTCTGTGTGAAAAATCACTCATTATTTGCTTTCAGAATACCCTTATATGATTCTCATCTAACAGTCATAACTAATGCTCAAGTATGCAATTTAGCTTGAAAATTGCCACACTCACAGCATGAAGTCAATTAGAGGCTGCTAGCACTGCAGCCAATCCTCAGACAGGTACCATAGTAAAGGTTTAGTGTTTTTAGAAATCATCTCTTGTTTCTGTGTGTCTTTGTGTCCACCTGTGTTTTTCAGTATTTCAGCATGTGTTTTCCCAGTGCACTCCAAGATAGCTTCCAGCATTATTGCCCCTGTGTAATCCCAGTGAGCTTTCCTACTGTGTTGCCAGCACCCGAGTGCAGCAAAAGACTCTCCTGTGTTCTGTGAGCCCAGCAACCCATTGTTACAAGAGACTACCACACCTGTGTTCCTCTGTATCAGTGCTTTCTCCTCTGTAGTTCCTTTCTTGGTGAGTCAGAGGACCGCGATCTGGGAGCTGTCAGCAGCAAATGCCATCATCCCCTGGGGAGTGCCCTGGGGAATACCAGGTGACTCTTTTGACCATGGATCTTGTCCCTACTTAGAGAGCTCTCACCTCCACTGAACATGCAGGCACCCTAAGTCCCTAATCCTCATAGTCTCCTATATTTTCAATATCTGGTGTCTCTTCTTGTGTCACTCTTACTTACCATAGCATCCAGTGTCATTCTATGTCACTTCAGTGTCCACTGTCACTGCGATTCTCCATGGTTATCCTTCAGGGAACCAAAACTTTTCTGAGTCCTGCTTCTCAATTCACCCACTTAAGTCACCTATTTCTGGTCTGACCTATTCCAATTGGATACAGACTCCCATTCATGACAGTCTGTTCAAACTTTGACTAAAGAATACCAGTCATCTGTGGATCCAAATGATCAATTCGTCCAGATGCTCAAAGACCAGGAGGCCAGCTAGGTTCAGTTCCTCCATCACCTTTATTCCCTTTCCACTCAGCTGGATTAAATCAGGCTTCTAAACGTCCAGGCACATCATAACTTTATGATGCATCAGTCTAGTTTATTGGTCTCTGGGGATCTCAAGGCTTGTGGCGGCTTTGTGAAACAATGCAACATCAATGTCAAACTGCAAGCGCAGAAGTTCCCCATGGACCATGCCAAAGTAGCATACTGTTTATAATCTTCAATCTAGGAGAAGGCTGATACTGTAACCAGAGATAATCCAGAATTTCTCCCCAATGCACTTCCCCTGCGGCAGGTGCCCTTCTTTGTCTCTGTCAAGGCACCCTCATGCCATCCAGTTTCACACTTTCGCAGCTGAGCTGTCCTGAAACAACAAGCCTTCATGGCTACCTTACAGCACCATTTGACAGAATGAATCATAGATAAATTTGTCAGCCAAGAAAGTTCTACTACCTTAGATGACTCCCTGGTCCTTTAGATTCATAATCTCTTTCAAGAGCATGCTCAAGAAAGCAGTGACAAGTGCAAGACCTTTAATCCCATCTTGGATGCCACCTTTAGTGTCCCCCAAGGCCCCCTGCTTTGCCACCCCAAGGAGAGCCTATGCAGCTGAGCCCCTCCTGTCTTCACTAAGAGGAAAGAACTTGGTACCCTTCCCAGAATCTACTTCATATAGAAGGGACATTTTCGGGAAACTTCCACATCTAGTGTGCTTAGAGGGGGGCTTGCTTTGCCTCTCACTCTCTTCCAGGTGTCCCCCCCCCCTTCCAGGTTCCCCCTCTTCCCCCATTTAAATGTCCTTTCATTTTCACCAGTTGCACTTTGCTTTGTCTGTTGCCACAGTGGAAACATTTATTGGCGCTGGTGGATGTTAAAGACATTGCGCTCCTTCACTTTCCTTTTAGTATGCCCCACAGATGCTCAGTAGGGTTTAGGTCTGGAGACATGCTTGGCCAGTCCATCACCTTTACCCTCAGCTTCTTTAGCAAGGCAGTGGTTTTCTTGAAGGTGTGTTTGGGGTCAATTTCATGTTGGAATATTGCCCTGCGGCCCAGTCTCCGAAGGGAGGGGATCATGCTTTGCTTCAGTATGTCACTAGTAGGGCCACTCTGCAAACACCCTGCCACCGTGTGTAATGCACACAGTTGCATCTTGCTAGTGTGGGGTCAAAGGAGTTAAAGCAGATGGTGAGAAGGCAATACAACTCCTCCACACCACCTGCTTTAGCCACTGGGTCTCTCTAATCCACAAGGTTGCAGGGTGCTTGCAGTGCGGCCAATTCACTTGAATGGGTCACACTAAATGAGCGCTACACCTGCCAAGCATGACAGGGTGTGTATTCCTGATGCAGCCATGACTTGTGTACACCCCTGACCACTGCACCTAAAGGAGTGCGGTTGGGGGTGGAAAAACAGGGATCAACTATGGGGTTTTACCACCCCTCAACCCACAACAAGCCCTTACTGTCGTGAGCCCCATATCATAGTTGATAATTTTCAGAGCAGGGAACAGCCCTCAGACCGCTGAAAGAAGTTAGCCTGTCTTGAAGCTCGCCAAACTGGTATCCCGGGGGCTAGTAGGTCTGCCCAAGTTAACCTCAGACTCCCTGGCCAGCTTGGGCACACCCAACTTGTGTTTGCACTGCACTTCGCCTCTCTGCTTAGGCAGGGATACAGAGGGGCGGAGTTCAGGTAATATCAGCATGTAACTTACCACGTCGCCTGCCACCAGACGCAGCATGTCACTTGCCATGTTACCTGCCACCAGATGCAGCATGTCACTTGCCACATCGCCTGCCATAAGATTCAGCTTGTCCTTTGCCACATTGCCTGCCATCAGATGCCACTTGTCACTTTCCTTGTCCCCTGCCACCAGATGCAGCGTGTCACTTGCCACCGTCCCCTGCCACCAGATGCAGCGTGTCACTTGCCACCGTCCCCTGCCACCAGATGCAGCGTGTCACTTGCCACCGTCCCCTGCCACCAGATGCAGTGTGTCACTTGCCACTGTCCCCTGCCAACAGATGCAGTATGTCATTTGCCACTGTCACCTGCCATCAGATGCAACTCGTCACTTGTTACGTCGCCTGCCACCAGATTCAGCGTGTCACTTGCCACCAGATGCAGTGTGTCACTTTAATAATTTTAAAGCAATTTGTAAGGGTTTTTTTTTCTGCTGTGAAAGGCTCTTCTTACATAGTTACATAGTTAGTGAGGTTGAAAAAAGACATCAGTCCATCCTATGATGTGTGTGTGTGTTTGCTGTTAACCGTACATTGTATACCCCTGTATGTTGTGGCCTTTAAGGTGCCCATCTAATAGTTTTTTGAAACTATCAATGCTCCCTGCTGATACCACTGTTTGTGGAAGAGAATTCCACATCCTTACTGCTCTCACAGTGAACAACCCCCTGCGTATTTTAAGGTTAAACCGCCTTTCCTCTAGTTTTAGTGAGTGGCCACGTGTCTTATTGTATTTCCTTTCTCTGAATAGATTTTTCCATATGCTAGGGTTGCCAGTACAATATTTGTACATTGATATCATATCCCCCCTCAATCGTCTCTTCTCCAGAGAGAATAAGTTCAGTGCTTGTAGTCTTTCCTCATAGCTGATGTCCTCCATTCCCCTAATTATTTTTGTTGCCCTTCTCTGGACTTTCTCCAGTTCCAGCACATTGTAACGCTCCTGCCTTTTTATATGGTGTGGATTTTCAGCTGCAGAAATAGTTCCACGTCAGTTGTTATGTAAGAGATATGCTGAGATACCATTCCCAACCTCAATGACTCATCATGTGTGGAAGGTCTTATTTCAGCCAGTAAATACACACAATTAGCAAGCTGGTTCTTAGAGTGACTTTATGCATGTGGTAACACAATGATGAAGGTTGAGGGATAGGTTGAGTGGAGGTGTTAGGTGATAGACACTTGAAGGTGAGACAGTAGCAGATGGATGCAGGAAGGTTTAGCAATGTTGTATGATAGCAGATGATAGAATAGCAGGTGGACATACAAAAGAGATCAACCCAGTGCAGAAAAGTAGCAATAGTCTCAAGAGCTAGCAATCTAGTTTATGCAGATGTGATAAACAGTCTCTACTATGCAGAGCTAGATAGTGTAAGCTTAGTATAAGTTTATAGAGAATTCCCCTGCGGGGTACTTAGCACTATTAGCGATACAGCCGAAGGGTGGTTCAGGAGAGGCGGATGATCCAGTAGCGGGATACATGGATCAGCGCAGCGAGGTTCCATCAGCGAAGTAAGCTTGCACGCATGGAAGCTTCAAGCAAGGTTAGCATCCAGATAAGGGTGTTTGAACGAACATATGTGAGTGAGAACCGACGCCTTAAATAGCCATCTAGTCCAGCGCTGAGTGATGACAGCTCCAGTCTTAAAGGTGTATGCGCACCTTTCCAAAAGTAAATGGTAGGGCGCATACACTTGTGGAAAGTGTAATTTAGGGTACCAAAGGTACCGGAACATTACAATACCCCCCCCTTAAGGCCTGCTCCTGAAGGCCTCTGGAGCTGGTTTGTCTGGGTATCTCGCATGAAAATTGCGGATTAATCTAGGGGCATGTATGTCAGAGGTGTTTAGCCAGGTGTCGTCTTGGGGCCCATAGTTCTTCCATCTAACCAAGTACTGAAGTCTTCTTCTGTAGATACGAGAATCCAGAATCTCTTTTATCTCGTATTCTTCTCCACCTTCAACTTGTACAGGAGGGGGAGGTGGAATATTAGGCCTTATTCCTTGGTCCGGAACATGGGGTTTTAGTAGCGACACATGGAAAATGGGATGGATTTTTAGGTCCATTGGCAATGTAAGCTGCACTGCAGCTTTTCCAATAAGTTTCTTGATTGGGAAAGGTCCCAAGAACAGAGGTCCAAGCTTTTTGCTAGGGATCTTCAGTCTCAAGTTTTTTGTTGAGAGCCAAACGAGGTCCCCGATAGTATACTGTGGAGAAGGTCTTCTACGAAGATCATAGTACTTCTTTTGTTGACTGTGAGCGTGTGCAATGGTAGTATTTAGTAAACCCAGAGAATCCCTTATTTGGGAAAGATAGTCTGAGGCTACTGGGTTATTTGAAGGAAGGATGCGTGGAGGGAGAATAGAGGGATGGAACCCATAGTTCAAGTAGAACGGACTCTGCTTGGTTGTACTGTGAGTTGCGTTGTTGTAGGCAAATTCTGCCAGGGGGAGAAGATCCAACCAATAATCCTGTTGGTAAGAAGTGTAACAACGTAAATACTGCTCGATGCATTGGTTGACTCTTTCAGTCTGTCCGTTGGTCTGCGGATGGTAAGGAGAAGTGAGCTTCCGCTCAATCCGTAGTATGTGACATAGTTCTTGCCAGAATTTAGAAATAAATTGGGATCCACGGTCAGACAAAAGAGTTTTTGGGATACCATGTAATCTGAAGACATGTTTCATCAGGAGTTCTGCAGTTTGTTTGGACGAAGGTAGTCTGCGAATAGCAATGAAATGTGCCATCTTTGTCAGATGGTCCACTGACACCAAGATGGTATTAAATCCTTTGGAAGGAGGCAATTCTACGATGAAGTCCAATGACAGAACCTCCCATGGAGTTTGGGGTATTGGTAGACTGCATAGTAGACCGGATGGTCTCGTAGTGTCAATTTTGGACCTGGCACAGACATTGCATGAAGAGACAAATTTTTGTATAGATGTTTTCATGTCAGGCCACCAGAATTGCCGAGAAATCAAACTGAAAGTCTTTGTCATACCCATATGTCCTGCCATAGGCACATCATGCGATAATTCCAAGATCTTGGTGCGTAGGGTAGGTGGTATGTAAAGTTTGTCGTTGTAGTAGAGGAAGCCTTCTGCATCGGTAGTTAGTTGTGGTGGGGGTGAATCCAACCTTATACCATGCAGAACCTCTTCCTTCAAGGAACGGACAACTCCAATAATGCGTTTGTGAGGTATTATAGGAACGGAAGGAATTTCAAAGTAGTTTTCTTCAGTTAGTCGTGATAGTGCATCCGCCTTTTTGTTCTTATCTGCAGGTGTGTAGGTCACTAGGAAGTTAAACTTTAGAAAGAATAGTGACCATCGTACCTGTCGATGCGAGAGAGTTTTGCTAGTCTGAAGATATTGGAGGTTTTTATGGTCCGTGTATATAATTATTGGTAATTGGGTGCCTTCGAGTAAATGTCGCCAATACTCCAGAGCCAATTTTATAGCAAGCAGTTCCTTCTCACCCACGGGGTAATTTATCTCGGGACTGCTCAGGGATTTAGAAAAAAAGGCGACTGGATGAAGTGGTGAAGTGGGGGTAGGTCGTTGGGAGAGTATTGCTCCTACTGCCAGGTTTGACGCATCTACCTCCAGAATGTATTGGAGGGATGGGTCTGGATGGCGTAATATGGGAGCGGAAGTAAACCTTGTCTTTAACAAGTGGAAGCCTTATTTGCTTCTTCTGACCATTTAAATGGTATTTTTATGCTAGTGAGCTGTGTGAGGGGTCTCACAATAGCAGAAAAGTTTTTTATGAACTTCCTGTAGAAATTTGAAAATCCCAGGAATCGTTGTAGCGCCTTGCGTGTAGTTGGTGTAGGCCAATCCTGAATGCAGGATATTTTACTCATGTCCATCTCGATTCCTGTTTTGGATATGATGTAGCCTAGAAAGAGTACCTCATCTTTATGGAACAAGCATTTCTTCAGCTTCACATAAAGATTATGTGCAAGCAATCTCGATAATACAAGTCTTACATGTCTTATGTGTTCAGACAGGGTCCGTGAATATATAAGTATATCGTCCAGATATACCACAACACAGACATCTAGTAAGTCCTTAAAAATATCATTTATAAATCGTTGGAAAACTGCAGGGGCATTGCATAGGCCGAATGGCATCACAAGATATTCGAACAATCCGTATCTAGTTCTGAACGCAGTCTTCCACTCGTGTCCATTCGAATGAGATTGTATGCTCCTTTCAGGTCTAATTTTGAAAAATAGGTAGCTCCACGCACCTGCTCAATGAGCTCAGGGATAAGCGGTAGAGGATAGCGATCTTTTATTGTGATAGCATTCAATTTCCTGTAGTCGATGATAGGTCTGAGACTTGAATCTTTATTGCGAACAAAAAAGTGTCCTGCTGCTGTGGAAGAAGTGGAAGGTCTAATAAAACCTTTTTCCAAGTTCTCATCCAAATAGGTTTTGAGATGGGCAAGTTCATCCTGTGAAAGAGGATAAACATGACCGAACGGCAATTTGCTATTTGGGAGTAGATCAATGCTACAATCATAGTCTCGATGAGGAGGTAATGCTTGAGCATTTTTCTCAAGAAAAACCTCAGAAAGATCCTGATAACATAGTGGTGCAATCTCATCTGTCACCACAGACAGAATCTTCCCGGAAAACGGGAGGTTACACGTTTCCTCGCAATAACAAGAAGGGAAGGTCAAGGACCGTTTCTTCCAATCTATGGTTGGTTGGTGTGTGTGCAACCAGGGAAGTCCCAACACAATGGGAAAGTGGGGTGATGGTATTAAATCGAAGGTAGAAGTCTCCCTATGAGACTCGTTAATAGTGACTAGAAGTGCTTGTGTCTGATCGGTGATCGGACCAGAGGATAACGGAACACCGGTAATAAGACTTACTGAGACAGGTTTGAGTTTAGAAATAATAGGAATTTTATTTAAAGCAGCAAAACATATATCCATATAATTTCCACAAGATCCTGTGTCAATCATGGCCTTAGTAGTAATCCTGTTCTGGTCCCACTGTAATGTCAAAAAAACAGAAATGTAGGGGTTAGTGAATGAAGTTGTCAATCCTCCTAGAGAGACATGTGAACACTCACC
>NC_138770.1:463357705-463605205 GCF_965119305.1 Pelophylax lessonae | reverse complement strand
GCTTCAAACAGTAAAGTTGTTATGGAAGCTTTTCCCACTCAAGATCACGCCAGCGACTTGAAAGACCTAGACATGGCTACATACACAATACCCATGCAGCGCAGCCTGGAGCTCAGCTGGGATCTCAAGTCTGACACCTTTACCTTTCAGGTCAACCAAGAGGAAAAGCCCTTCTCACGACGTGGTGTCTTATGTACATTCAACAGTCTATATGACCCACTTGGGTTTGCAGCACCTGTGATCATCCAAGGTAAGACTCTGCTCAGAGAGTTAACCACAGATACATGTGATTGGGATTCTCCACTTTCCTCAGAGAAAGAGGCACTATGGATAACATGGAGAGACTCTTTAAAGACATTATCTAACCTACACATACCTAGGTCATATACCCACCTCTCTCCAGCAGAGGTTCAGTCTAGGCAACTGTTCATCTTTTGTGATGCTTCAGTAAAAGCAATTGCTGCTGTCGCTTACCTCAAAACAATAGTCAATAAAGGTCAAGTTCAAATTGGCTTTGTAATGGGCAAGGCGAAGCTGGCACCATGTCCTGAGCTCACCATACCAAGGTTGGAACTTTGTGCTGCTGTTCTGGCAGTAGAACTAGCAGAGCTTATTGTGTCAGAAATAGACATACAACTTGACAATACAGTGTTTTGTCCATTCCACAATTTGGCAGAACCTTTACAGACCCATTGTTTTTTATTTCCAGTCTGAAAAATTAGGCATTCACAGGATAAAAAAGTAGGTGTTGGCCATTCCAGGCCCCAAAAATTAGCCCACATGCGTTTACCTGACAGCTAAGAACGTAGTATTCTGTGGCTGAGGGTACACTAGGCATTCACAGGTAAGAAAAGTAAATGTCGGCCATTCCAGGCCCCAAAAATTATCCCACATGGGTTTACCTGACAGCTAAGAACGTAGTATTCTGTGGCTGAAGGTATATTAGGCATTCACAGTATACAGAAGTAAGTGTCGGCCTGTATAGGCCCCAAAAATTAGCCCACATGGGTTTAACTGACAGCAAATAACGTAGTATTTGATAGCTAGAGGTACATTAGGCATTCACACAGGATACAGAAGTAAGTGTCGGCCTGTATAGGCCCCAAAATTAGCTCACATGGGTTTAACTGACAGCAAAGAACGTAGTATTTGATGGCTAGAGGTACATTAGGCATTCGCGCAGGATACAGAAGTAAGTGTCAGCCTGTATAGGCTCCAAAAATTAGCTCACATGGGTTTAACTGACAGCAAAGAACGTAGTGTATTTGATGGCTAGAGGTACATTAGGCATTCACAGGATACAGAAGTAAGTGTCGGCCTATATAGGCCCCAAAAATTAGCTCACATGGGTTTAACTGACAGCAAAAAACGTAGTATTTGATGGCTAGAGGTACATTAGGCATTCACACAGTATACAGAAGTAAGTGTTGGCCTGTATAGGCTCCAAAAATTAGCTAACATGGGTTTAACTGACAGCAAAGAATGTAGTATTTGATGGCTAGAGGTACATAAGGCATTCACAGTATAGAGAAGTAAGTGTCGGCTTGTATAGGCTCCAAAAATAAGCTCACATGGGTTTAACTGACAGCAAAGAATGTAGTGTATTTAATGGCTAGAGGTACATTAGGCATTCACAGTATACAGAAGCAAGTGTCGGCCTGTTTAGGCTCCAAAAATTAGCTCACATGGGTTTAACTGACAGCAAAGAACGTAGTGTATTTGATGGCTAGAGGTACATTAGGCATTCACAGTATACAGAAGTAAGTGTCGGCCTGTATATGCTCCAAAAATTAGCTCACATCGGTTTAACTGACAGCAAAGAACGTAGTATTTGATGGCTAGAGGTACATTAGGCATTCACACAGTATAGAGAAGTAAGTGTCGGCCTGTATAGGCCCCAAAAATTAGCCCACATGGGTTTAACTGACAGCAAATAACGTAGTATTTGATGGCTAGAGGTACATAAGGCATTCACAGTATAGAGAAGTAAGTGTCGGCTTGTATAGGCTCCAAAAATAAGCTCACATGGGTTTAACTGACAGCAAAGAATGTAGTGTATTTAATGGCTAGAGGTACATTAGGCATTAACAGTATACAGAAGTAAGTGTCGGCCTGTATAGGCCCCAAAAATTAGCCCACATGGGTTTAACTGACAGCAAATAACGTAGTATTTGATAGCTAGAGGTACATTAGGCATTCACACAGGATACAGAAGTAAGTGTCGGCCTGTATAGGCCCCAAAATTTGCTCACATGGGTTTAACTGACAGCAAAGAACGTAGTATTTGATGGCTAGAGATATATTAGGCATTCACAGTATACAGAAGTAAGTGTCGGCCTGTATAGGCTCCAAAAATTAGCTCACATGGGTTTAACTGACAGCAAAGAACGTAGTGTATTTGATGGCTAGAGGTACATTAGGCATTCACAGGATACAGAAGTAAGTGTCGGCCTATATAGGCCCCAAAAATTAGCTCACATGGGTTTAACTGACAGCAAAAACGTAGTATTTGATGACTAGAGGTACATTAGGCATTCACACAGTATACAGAAGTAAGTGTCGGCCTGTATAGGCTCCAAAAATTAGCTAACATGGGTTTAACTGACAGCAAAGAATGTAGTATTTGATGGCTAGAGGTACATAAGGCATTCACAGTATAGAGAAGTAAGTGTCGGCTTGTATAGGCTCCAAAAATAAGCTCACATGGGTTTAACTGACAGCAAAGAATGTAGTGTATTTAATGGCTAGAGGTACATTAGGCATTCACAGTATACAGAAGTAAGTGTTGGCCTGTTTAGGCTCCAAAAATAAGCTCACATGGGTTTAACTGACAGAAAAGAATGTAGTATTTGATGGCTAGAGGTACATTAGGCATTCACACAGTATACAGAAGTAAGTGTCGGCCTGTATAGGCCCCAAAAATTAGCCCACATGGGTTTAACTGACAGCAAATAACGTAGTATTTGATAGCTAGAGGTACATTAGGCATTCACACAGGATACAGAAGTAAGTGTTTGCCTGTATAGGCCCCAAAATTAGCTCACATGGGTTTAACTGACAGCAAAGAACGTAGTATTTGATGGCTAGAGGTACATTAGGCATTCGCGCAGAATACAGAAGTAAGTGTCGGCCTGTATAGGCTCCAAAAATTGCCTCACATGGGTTTAACTGACAGCAAAGAACGTAGTATTTGATGGCTAGAGATATATTAGGCATTCACAGTATACAGAAGTAAGTGTCGGCCTGTATAGGCTCCAAAAATTAGCTCACATGGGTTTAACTGACAGCAAAGAACGTAGTGTATTTGATGGCTAGAGGTACATTAGGCATTCATAGGATACAGAAGTAAGTGTCGGCCTATATAGGCCCCAAAAATTAGCTCACATGGGTTTAACTGACAGCAAAAAACATAGTATTTGATGGCTAGAGGTACATTAGGCATTCACACAGTATACAGAAGTAAGTGTTGGCCTGTATAGGCTCCAAAAATTAGCTAACATGGGTTTAACTGACAGCAAAGAATGTAGTATTTGATGGCTAGAGGTACATAAGGCATTCACAGTATAGAGAAGTAAGTGTCGGCTTGTATAGGCTCCAAAAATAAGCTCACATGGGTTTAACTGACAGCAAAGAATGTAGTGTATTTAATGGCTAGAGGTACATTAGGCATTCACAGTATACAGAAGTAAGTGTCGGCCTGTTTAGGCTCCAAAAATTATTTCACATGGGTTTAACTGACAGCAAAGAACGTAGTGTATTTGATGGCTAGATGTACATTAGGCATTCACAGTATACAGAAATAAGTGTCGGCCTGTATATGCTCCAAAAATTAGCTCACATCGGTTTAACTGACAGCAAAGAACGTAGTATTTGATGGCTAGAGGTACATTAGGCATTCACACAGTATACAGAAGTAAGTGTTGGCCTGTATAGGCTCCAAAAATTAGCTAACATGGGTTTAACTGACAACAAAGAATGTAGTATTTGATGGCTAGAGGTACATAAGGCATTCACAGTATAGAGAAGTAAGTGTCGGCTTGTATAGGCTCCAAAAATAAGCTCACATGGGTTTAACTGACAGCAAAGAATGTAGTGTATTTAATGGCTAGAGGTACATTAGGCATTCACAGTATACAGAAGCAAGTGTCGGCCTGTTTAGGCTCCAAAAATTAGCTCACATGGGTTTAACTGACAGCAAAGAACGTAGTGTATTTGATGGCTAGAGGTACATTAGGCATTCACAGTATACAGAAGTAAGTGTCGGCCTGTATATGCTCCAAAAATTAGCTCACATCGGTTTAACTGACAGCAAAGAACGTAGTATTTGATGGCTAGAGGTACATTAGGCATTCACACAGTATACAGAAGTAAGTGTCGGCCTGTATAGGCCCCAAAAATTAGCCCACATGGGTTTAACTGACAGCAAATAACGTAGTATTTGATGGCTAGAGGTACATAAGGAATTCACAGTATAGAGAAGTAAGTGTCGGCTTGTATAGGCTCCAAAAATAAGCTCACATGGGTTTAACTGACAGCAAAGAATGTAGTGTATTTAATGGCTAGAGGTACATTAGGCATTAACAGTATATAGAAGTAAGTGTCGGCCTGTATAGGCCCCAAAAATTAGCCCACATGGGTTTAACTGACAGCAAATAACGTAGTATTTGATAGCTAGAGGTACATTAGGCATTCACACAGGATACAGAAGTAAGTGTCGGCCTGTATAGGCCCCAAAATTTGCTCACATGGGTTTAACTGACAGCAAAGAACGTAGTATTTGATGGCTAGAGATATATTAGGCATTCACAGTATACAGAAGTAAGTGTCGGCCTGTATAGGCTCCAAAAATTAGCTCACATGGGTTTAACTGACAGCAAAGAACGTAGTGTATTTGATGGCTAGAGGTACATTAGGCATTCACAGGATACAGAAGTAAGTGTCGGCCTATATAGGCCCCAAAAATTAGCTCACATGGGTTTAACTGACAGCAAAAAACGTAGTATTTGATGGCTAGAGGTACATTAGGCATTCACACAGTATACAGAAGTAAGTGTTGGCCTGTATAGGCTCCAAAAATTAGCTAACATGGGTTTAACTGACAGCAAAGAATGTAGTATTTGATGGCTAGAGGTACATAAGGCATTCACAGTATAGAGAAGTAAGTGTCGGCTTGTATAGGCTCCAAAAATAAGCTCACATGGGTTTAACTGACAGCAAAGAATGTAGTGTATTTAATGGCTAGAGGTACATTAGGCATTCACAGTATACAGAAGCAAGTGTCGGCCTGTTTAGGCTCCAAAAATTAGCTCACATGGGTTTAACTGACAGCAAAGAACGTAGTGTATTTGATGGCTAGAGGTACATTAGGCATTCACAGTATACAGAAGTAAGTGTCGGCCTGTATATGCTCCAAAAATTAGCTCACATCGGTTTAACTGACAGCAAAGAACGTAGTATTTGATGGCTAGAGGTACATTAGGCATTCACACAGTATAGAGAAGTAAGTGTCGGCCTGTATAGGCCCCAAAAATTAGCCCACATGGGTTTAACTGACAGCAAATAACGTAGTATTTGATGGCTAGAGGTACATAAGGCATTCACAGTATAGAGAAGTAAGTGTCGGCTTGTATAGGCTCCAAAAATAAGCTCACATGGGTTTAACTGACAGCAAAGAATGTAGTGTATTTAATGGCTAGAGGTACATTAGGCATTAACAGTATACAGAAGTAAGTGTCGGCCTGTATAGGCCCCAAAAATTAGCCCACATGGGTTTAACTGACAGCAAATAACGTAGTATTTGATAGCTAGAGGTACATTAGGCATTCACACAGGATACAGAAGTAAGTGTCGGCCTGTATAGGCCCCAAAATTTGCTCACATGGGTTTAACTGACAGCAAAGAACGTAGTATTTGATGGCTAGAGATATATTAGGCATTCACAGTATACAGAAGTAAGTGTCGGCCTGTATAGGCTCCAAAAATTAGCTCACATGGGTTTAACTGACAGCAAAGAACGTAGTGTATTTGATGGCTAGAGGTACATTAGGCATTCACAGGATACAGAAGTAAGTGTCGGCCTATATAGGCCCCAAAAATTAGCTCACATGGGTTTAACTGACAGCAAAAACGTAGTATTTGATGACTAGAGGTACATTAGGCATTCACACAGTATACAGAAGTAAGTGTCGGCCTGTATAGGCTCCAAAAATTAGCTAACATGGGTTTAACTGACAGCAAAGAATGTAGTATTTGATGGCTAGAGGTACATAAGGCATTCACAGTATAGAGAAGTAAGTGTCGGCTTGTATAGGCTCCAAAAATAAGCTCACATGGGTTTAACTGACAGCAAAGAATGTAGTGTATTTAATGGCTAGAGGTACATTAGGCATTCACAGTATACAGAAGTAAGTGTTGGCCTGTTTAGGCTCCAAAAATAAGCTCACATGGGTTTAACTGACAGAAAAGAATGTAGTATTTGATGGCTAGAGGTACATTAGGCATTCACACAGTATACAGAAGTAAGTGTCGGCCTGTATAGGCCCCAAAAATTAGCCCACATGGGTTTAACTGACAGCAAATAACGTAGTATTTGATAGCTAGAGGTACATTAGGCATTCACACAGGATACAGAAGTAAGTGTTTGCCTGTATAGGCCCCAAAATTAGCTCACATGGGTTTAACTGACAGCAAAGAACGTAGTATTTGATGGCTAGAGGTACATTAGGCATTCGCGCAGAATACAGAAGTAAGTGTCGGCCTGTATAGGCTCCAAAAATTGCCTCACATGGGTTTAACTGACAGCAAAGAACGTAGTATTTGATGGCTAGAGATATATTAGGCATTCACAGTATACAGAAGTAAGTGTCGGCCTGTATAGGCTCCAAAAATTAGCTCACATGGGTTTAACTGACAGCAAAGAACGTAGTGTATTTGATGGCTAGAGGTACATTAGGCATTCATAGGATACAGAAGTAAGTGTCGGCCTATATAGGCCCCAAAAATTAGCTCACATGGGTTTAACTGACAGCAAAAAACATAGTATTTGATGGCTAGAGGTACATTAGGCATTCACACAGTATACAGAAGTAAGTGTTGGCCTGTATAGGCTCCAAAAATTAGCTAACATGGGTTTAACTGACAGCAAAGAATGTAGTATTTGATGGCTAGAGGTACATAAGGCATTCACAGTATAGAGAAGTAAGTGTCGGCTTGTATAGGCTCCAAAAATAAGCTCACATGGGTTTAACTGACAGCAAAGAATGTAGTGTATTTAATGGCTAGAGGTACATTAGGCATTCACAGTATACAGAAGTAAGTGTCGGCCTGTTTAGGCTCCAAAAATTATTTCACATGGGTTTAACTGACAGCAAAGAACGTAGTGTATTTGATGGCTAGATGTACATTAGGCATTCACAGTATACAGAAATAAGTGTCGGCCTGTATATGCTCCAAAAATTAGCTCACATCGGTTTAACTGACAGCAAAGAACGTAGTATTTGATGGCTAGAGGTACATTAGGCATTCACACAGTATACAGAAGTAAGTGTTGGCCTGTATAGGCTCCAAAAATTAGCTAACATGGGTTTAACTGACAACAAAGAATGTAGTATTTGATGGCTAGAGGTACATAAGGCATTCACAGTATAGAGAAGTAAGTGTCGGCTTGTATAGGCTCCAAAAATAAGCTCACATGGGTTTAACTGACAGCAAAGAATGTAGTGTATTTAATGGCTAGAGGTACATTAGGCATTCACAGTATACAGAAGCAAGTGTCGGCCTGTTTAGGCTCCAAAAATTAGCTCACATGGGTTTAACTGACAGCAAAGAACGTAGTGTATTTGATGGCTAGAGGTACATTAGGCATTCACAGTATACAGAAGTAAGTGTCGGCCTGTATATGCTCCAAAAATTAGCTCACATCGGTTTAACTGACAGCAAAGAACGTAGTATTTGATGGCTAGAGGTACATTAGGCATTCACACAGTATACAGAAGTAAGTGTCGGCCTGTATAGGCCCCAAAAATTAGCCCACATGGGTTTAACTGACAGCAAATAACGTAGTATTTGATGGCTAGAGGTACATAAGGAATTCACAGTATAGAGAAGTAAGTGTCGGCTTGTATAGGCTCCAAAAATAAGCTCACATGGGTTTAACTGACAGCAAAGAATGTAGTGTATTTAATGGCTAGAGGTACATTAGGCATTAACAGTATATAGAAGTAAGTGTCGGCCTGTATAGGCCCCAAAAATTAGCCCACATGGGTTTAACTGACAGCAAATAACGTAGTATTTGATAGCTAGAGGTACATTAGGCATTCACACAGGATACAGAAGTAAGTGTCGGCCTGTATAGGCCCCAAAATTTGCTCACATGGGTTTAACTGACAGCAAAGAACGTAGTATTTGATGGCTAGAGATATATTAGGCATTCACAGTATACAGAAGTAAGTGTCGGCCTGTATAGGCTCCAAAAATTAGCTCACATGGGTTTAACTGACAGCAAAGAACGTAGTGTATTTGATGGCTAGAGGTACATTAGGCATTCACAGGATACAGAAGTAAGTGTCGGCCTATATAGGCCCCAAAAATTAGCTCACATGGGTTTAACTGACAGCAAAAACGTAGTATTTGATGACTAGAGGTACATTAGGCATTCACACAGTATACAGAAGTAAGTGTCGGCCTGTATAGGCTCCAAAAATTAGCTAACATGGGTTTAACTGACAGCAAAGAATGTAGTATTTGATGGCTAGAGGTACATAAGGCATTCACAGTATAGAGAAGTAAGTGTCGGCTTGTATAGGCTCCAAAAATAAGCTCACATGGGTTTAACTGACAGCAAAGAATGTAGTGTATTTAATGGCTAGAGGTACATTAGGCATTCACAGTATACAGAAGTAAGTGTTGGCCTGTTTAGGCTCCAAAAATTAGCTCACATGGGTTTAACTGACAGAAAAGAATGTAGTATTTGATGGCTAGAGGTACATTAGGCATTCACACAGTATACAGAAGTAAGTGTCGGCCTGTATAGGCCCCAAAAATTAGCCCACATGGGTTTAACTGACAGCAAATAACGTAGTATTTGATAGCTAGAGGTACATTAGGCATTCACACAGGATACAGAAGTAAGTGTTTGCCTGTATAGGCCCCAAAATTAGCTCACATGGGTTTAACTGACAGCAAAGAACGTAGTATTTGATGGCTAGAGGTACATTAGGCATTCGCGCAGAATACAGAAGTAAGTGTCGGCCTGTATAGGCTCCAAAAATTGCCTCACATGGGTTTAACTGACAGCAAAGAACGTAGTATTTGATGGCTAGAGATATATTAGGCATTCACAGTATACAGAAGTAAGTGTCGGCCTGTATAGGCTCCAAAAATTAGCTCACATGGGTTTAACTGACAGCAAAGAACGTAGTGTATTTGATGGCTAGAGGTACATTAGGCATTCACAGGATACAGAAGTAAGTGTCGGCCTATATAGGCCCCAAAATTTAGCTCACATGGGTTTAACTGACAGCAAAAAACATAGTATTTGATGGCTAGAGGTACATTAGGCATTCACACAGTATACAGAAGTAAGTGTTGGCCTGTATAGGCTCCAAAAATTAGCTAACATGGGTTTAACTGACAGCAAAGAATGTAGTATTTGATGGCTAGAGGTACATAAGGCATTCACAGTATAGAGAAGTAAGTGTCGGCTTGTATAGGCTCCAAAAATAAGCTCACATGGGTTTAACTGACAGCAAAGAATGTAGTGTATTTAATGGCTAGAGGTACATTAGGCATTCACAGTATACAGAAGTAAGTGTCGGCCTGTTTAGGCTCCAAAAATTATTTCACATGGGTTTAACTGACAGCAAAGAACGTAGTGTATTTGATGGCTAGAGGTACATTAGGCATTCACAGTATACAGAAGTAAGTGTCGGCCTGTATATGCTCCAAAAATTAGCTCACATCGGTTTAACTGACAGCAAAGAACGTAGTATTTGATGGCTAGAGGTACATTAGGCATTCACACAGTATACAGAAGTAAGTGTCGGCCTGTCTAGGCCCCAAAAATTAGCCCACATGGGTTTAACTGACAGCAAATAACGTAGTATTTGATGGCTAGAGGTACATAAGGCATTCACAGTATAGAGAAGTAAGTGTCGGCTTGTTTAGGCTCCAAAAATTATTTCACATGGGTTTAACTGACAGCAAAGAACGTAGTGTATTTGATGGCTAGATGTACATTAGGCATTCACAGTATACAGAAGTAAGTGTCGGCCTGTATATGCTCCAAAAATTAGCTCACATCGGTTTAACTGACAGCAAAGAACGTAGTATTTGATGGCTAGAGGTACATTAGGCATTCACACAGTATACAGAAGTAAGTGTCGGCCTGTATAGGCCCCAAAAATTAGCCCACATGGGTTTAACTGACAGCAAATAACGTAGTATTTGATGGCTAGAGGTACATAAGGCATTCACAGTATAGAGAAGTAAGTGTCGGCTTGTATAGGCTCCAAAAATAAGCTCACATGGGTTTAACTGACAGCAAAGAACTTAGTATTTGATGGCTAGAGGTACATTAGGCATTCGCACAGGATACAGAAGTAAGTGTCGGCCTGTATAGGCTCCAAAAATTGTCTCACATGGGTTTAACTGACAGCAATGAACGTAGTATTTGATGGCTAGAGATATATTAGGCATTTCTTAGTATACAGAAGTAAGTGTCGGCCTGTATAGGCTCCAAAAATTAGCTCACATGGGTTTAACTGACAGCAAAGAACGTAGTGTATTTGATGGCTAGAGGTACATTAGGCATTCACAGGATACAGAAGGAAGTGTCGGCCTATATAGGCCCCAAAAATTAGCTCATATGGGTTTAACTGACAGCAAAAACGTAGTATTTGATGGCTAGAGGTACATTAGGCATTCACACAGTATACAGAATAAGTGTCGGCCTGTAGAGGCTCCAAAAATTAGCTAACATGGGTTTAACTGACAGCAAAGAATGTAGTATTTGATGGCTAGAGGTACATTAGGCATTCACAGTATAGAGAAGTTAGTGTCGGCTTGTATAGGCTCCAAAAATAAGCTCACATGGGTTTAACTGACAGCAAAGAATGTAGTGTATTTAATGGCTAGAGGTACATTAGGCATTCACAGTATACAGAAGTAAGTGTCGGCCTGTTTAGGCTCCAAAAATTAGCTCACATGGGTTTAACTGACAGCAAAGAACGTAGTGTATTTGATGGCTAGAGGTACATTAGGCATTCACAGTATACAGAAGTAAGTGTCGGCCTGTATATGCTCCAAAAATTAGCTCACATCGGTTTAACTGACAGCAAAGAACGTAGTATTTGATGGCTAGAGGTACATTAGGCATTCACACAGTATACAGAAGTAAGTGTCGGCCTGTCTAGGCCCCAAAAATTAGCCCACATGGGTTTAACTGACAGCAAATAACGTAGTATTTGATAGCTAGAGGTACATTAGGCATTCACACAGTATACAGAATAAGTGTCGGCCTGTAGAGGCTCCAAAAATTAGCTAACATGGGTTTAACTGACAGCAAAGAATGTAGTATTTGATGGCTAGAGGTACATAAGGCATTCACAGTATAGAGAAGTAAGTGTCGGCTTGTATAGGCTCCAAAAATAAGCTCACATGGGTTTAACTGACAGCAAAGAATGTAGTGTATTTAATGGCTAGAGGTACATTAGGCATTCGCAGTATACAGAAGTAAGTGTCGGCCTGTATAGGCCCCAAAAATTAGCCCACATGGGTTTAACTGACAGCAAATAACGTAGTATTTGATAGCTAGAGGTACATTAGGCATTCACACAGGATACAGAAGTAAGTGTCGGCCTGTATAGGCCCCAAAATTTGCTCACATGGGTTTAACTGACAGCAAAGAACGTAGTATTTGATGGCTAGAGGTACATTAGGCATTCGCACAGGATACAGAAGTAAGTGTCGGCCTGTATAGGCTCCAAAAATTGTCTCACATGGGTTTAACTGACAGCAAAGAACGTAGTATTTGATGGCTAGAGATATATTAGGCATTCACAGTATACAGAAGTAAGTGTCGGCCTGTATAGGCTCCAAAAATTAGCTCACATGGGTTTAACTGACAGCAAAGAACGTAGTGTATTTGATGGCTAGAGGTACATTAGGCATTCACAGGATACAGAAGTAAGTGTCGGCCTATATAGGCCCCAAAAATTAGCTCACATGGGTTTAACTGACAGCAAAAACGTAGTATTTGATGGCTAGAGGTACATTAGGCATTCACACAGTATACAGAAGTAAGTGTCGGCCTGTATAGGCTCAAAAAATTAGCTAACATGGGTTTAACTGACAGCAAAGAATGTAGTATTTGATGGCTAGAGGTACATAAGGCATTCACAGTATTGAGAAGTAAGTGTCGGCTTGTATAGGCTCCAAAAATAAGCTCACATGGGTTTAACCGACAGCAAAGAATGTAGTGTATTTAATGGCTAGAGGTACATTAGGCATTCACAGTATACAGAAGTAAGTGTCGGCCTGTTTAGGCTCCAAAAATTAGCTCACAAGGGTTTAACTGACAGCAAAGAATGTAGTGTATTTGATGGCTAGAGGTACATTAGGCTTTGTCGATTTGTGGTGCCTCAAGTCAGGTGTGGGATTTTAAGGGCAGGAGTAAAGCGAGTAAACAATAGTGGTACAGTTTGTAGATAAAATTTATTCACATGTATAATTATATACAGAAATTTGAGTGAATTGATGGGTAAAGTCCCATTGTGATAGTGAAGAGAAAGTAGTAGGTGTGTTTACACGTGAAAACGGTGACTTAGACAAGAAAAATAGATGGTCCTGCTCTGCTGTTCCTCATATCAAAGAATGGGAAATGGTTGCAGAGAGGGGCCTGATCGGTATTCCGACATGTTTCGGCCTGTAGCGGCCTTTATCAAGGATGTTACCGATTCTAGGAATAAGTACAATAGATTTGTCAGTAATAATAATATATAGTTGTTCAGATTAGATTATATATAGAATTGTACTGTAACATACATATTTTTTGTCCACTTTCTGGAGTATTGCTTTCCCAGACTTTCTCCGGGAGCTGCAGGAACAATGCTGTATTGGGTGAAAAAGGTGTGGTAGGGTTGTAATTTGAGCCACAAGTAAAAAACAACATGAAGGGTTGTTTGTAGTAAATAATATAAAGTATAATAATAATTACTTCTTGGGCCACGTTTTTCTGGTCCAAATGGTTCAATGTGGCTATGATATATAGATTTCCACATTGATAGAGATCATCTGTGGTGTTTGCACATTGATGGAGATCATCTGTGGTGCGGGGTATATAAAATTTAGTACATAGTAAAGGTAAAGGATGTGGTTTAAGGTAAAGTAGAACATCCTTAGTTGAGGTACTAAAAATTAAAAGTTTTGGAATTGTATAAAGAATTAGGACTTGGTTGAAAGATGTTTGCACATCTTTTCCAGGTCTATGCTTACGCTTTGTAGAAGGGTATTGGTGTAGTATCACAGCATGTTGCCTCCAGGTCCTGTCCTCCTGCGATCCGGGAGAGACTGAGGATCAGGAGGTGTTCCCCGGCCTTTTAAAGGCTGTCGCACATGCGCAGTCATGTGCTGTGTGACGCCTATGGGCGGTGTCCGTGGTCTGACGAGAGATGCGTCTGCGTGCGGCAGATGCGGCATCCCTTGTAGCCGTGCGGACGTGCCCCTACGGCCGCCGACACGGAATGAAAGCCGCAATCCCCAAGGGGGATAGTGGAGGGTACAGGACCGACCAGTTGGCTTAAAGATGCCCCGATCCAAAAGGGGATCCGGGGCTTTCCGTGCCGGGAGTTCCTGGAGTTCTGGAAATGAGCAAAAGAGGTGGACGAACAGTATCATAGCAATATATGTGATATATTTAAGGTGATACACTGTACAGAAGTGTAAACACCAGTTAGGTACATATAAGGAAAAAATAAATAAAATAAACAAGACATGGTATATAGTAGTGTCTTAGTGCAGCAATATAATAGTGGAAGGAGAGGGGATGTGAGACGGTCTGGATCGGGTCAGGGTGGGGGAGGGTTTTTTATGGTCAGGTATCCCCGTATCATGTTTTGCGATGTATTGGAGGTTAGGATGGCCAAATGATGGCCAAATGTGAGGTTGATCCAAATAGAAGTGGGTTTTGTTGATGATGAGTTTAGTCTTTTTTGCCGGAAGAAAATCCTGGGAGGAATGGACGATAACTTTGAGCTTCATTTAGCCCTGGTGGGGTAGTAGCCTTAAGAAGTGTAATCCAGCGCATTTCTAATTGTAGCAACGTTTTGTTCCAGTCCCCGCCACGTAGTGGGATATGGATCCTGTCCAGGGCCATGAAGTTAATTTTTGGCATTTTATAGTTGTGGTTGTCCCTCACGTGTCTGCCTAGTGGCACATAGAAATTGCCAATGTGCATGGTTTGGAGGTGTTGATTGACATTCACAGTATACAGAAGTAAGTGTCGGCCAGTATATGCTCCAAAAATTAGCTCACATCGGTTTAACTGACAGCAAAGAACGTAGTATTTGATGGCTAGAGGTACATTAGGCATTCACACAGTATACAGAAGTAAGTGTCGGCCTGTATAGGCCCCAAAAATTAGCCCACATGGGTTTAACTGACAGCAAATAACGTAGTATTTGATGGCTAGAAGTACATTAGGCATTCACACAGTACACAGAAGTAAGTGTCGGCCTGTAGAGGCTCCAAAATTAGCTAACATGGGTTTAACTGACAGCAAAGAATGTAGTATTTGATGGCTAGAGGTACATTAGGCATTCACAGTATACAGAAGTAAGTGTCGGCCTGTATAGGCTCCAAAACTTAGCTCACATGGGATTAACTGACAGCAAAGAACGTAGTGTATTTGATGGCTAGAGGTACATTAGGCATTCACAGGATACAGAAGTAAGTGTCGGCCTGTATAGGCCCAAAAATTAGCTCACATGGGTTTAACTGACAGCAAAGAACTTAGTATTTGATGGCTAGAGGTACATTTGGCATTCACACAGGATACAGAAGCAAGTGTCGGCCTGTTTAGGCTCCAAAAATTATCTCACATGGGTTTAACTGACAGCAAAGAACGTAGTATTTGATGGCTAGAGGTACATTAGGCATTCCCAGGATACAGAAGTAAGTGTTGGCCATAAAAAGCCCCAAAAATTAGCCCACATGGGTTTACCTGACAGCTGAGAACGTAGTATTCTGTGGCTGAAGGTACATTAGGCATTCACAGGATACAGAAGTAAATGTCAGCCAGTATTGGCCCCAAAAATTAGCCCACATGGGTTTACCTTACAGCTAAGAACGTAGAATTCATGGGCTGAAGGTACAATAGGCAGTCACAGTATACAGAAGTAAGTGTCGGCCTATATAGGCCCAAAAATTAGCCCACATGGGTTTAACTGACAGCAAATAACATAGTATTTGATGACTAGAGGTATATTAGGCATTCACACAGGATACAGAAGTAAGTGTCGGCCTGTATAGGCTCCAAAAATTAGCTCACATGGGTTTAACTGACAGCAAAAAACATAGTATTTGATGGCTAGAGGTACATTAGGCATTAACACAGGATACAGAAGTAAGTGTCAGCCTGTATAGGCTGCAAAAATTAGCCATTCAATGGACATGAAATGCCTTTTATGCCGCTGTATTTAGCGAAAACAAGGACTTGGAATTGTTGTGGGTGGATGGCGGTCTGGCAGATATTTGTGGCCTGTCATGAGAAATTTCAATGAAACATGGTCTGTTGGTCACATGTGTTGAATTCCTCAGAGATCCATGCCTCATTCATTTTTATAAATGTGAGGTAGTCTACACTGTCATGAGCTAGGCGAGTGTGCTTATCGGTCACGATCCCCCTGCTCTGCTAAACGTCCTTTTCGGACAGGACACTGGATGGGGGGGCAAGCCAAAAGTTCCATTGCAAATTGTGCAAGCTCTCACCAGAGGTCAAGCCTGCCCACCCAGTAGTCCAGGGGTTCATCACTCCTCAGACCGTTCACATCGGCCGTTAACCCGATGTAGTCGGACACCTTTTTTTATGCTCCAACATTTGAGCCACAGAAGCCTGCCTTTTTCCAGAACAACGTGACGATGGCATCATGGAAGGTGGAGTGTTGGACAACTGGAAGGAGACAGGAGAAGAAGAAGGAGAAGAGGCTGGACGGTGAGAGCCTGGAGTGTGGCTTTGTGGGTTCTGATGGTGTTGCTCACACTGGGCTCGGTGATGGGATTTCAGTTGACTTCTTAAGGCGGTGAGTTTGGCACTGTATGTATCAGACTTAACTCAGCAAAAGAGGCAATATTGTTGCAGGACACAAATACACTTGTAAAAGTATACTCAGATAACACCCCACTTCAATATGTGGTATTGGGGAGGCCATTGGTCTATCTCACCAGTTATAATACATTATAAGTGCTTTCGTCACTGTGTGTAGTATTGCTGCAGCAATGCTCAGTCACCACACCTGTCACAATGCTGCACAGTGCACAATAATACTACTAATCCACTATAATATGCTTTCTACAAAGTATATTATACTGTGGATCCCCCCCCCCCTTTTTAGTGCACTGCACAGCAATACCAAAAAATTTGCAGCCCTTTAAATTACTTTTGTGGACATTAACAGAGCGATTTGTGTCACTGCAGGTGCCGATCTCTAACTGCCCCTAAAGCACAGACTGGATACCTGACCTTATACTGAAGAGACTGTCATAGACCTATACCGACATTGCAGCCCTTTAAATGACTTTTGTGGACATTAACAGAGCGATTTGTGTCACCGCAGATGCCGATTTCTAACTGCCCCTAAAGCACAGACTAGATACCTGTCCCTATACTGAAGAGAGACTGGACTTATACCGAAATACCAGCCCTGAAAAGGACTTTTGTGGACATTAACAGAGCGATTTGTGTGTGACTGCTGCCGATCTCTAACTGCCCCTAAAGCACCAACTGGATACCTGCCCCTAACCTGAGAAGATACTAGTAGATCTATACCGAGATACCAGCCCTGAAAAGGACTTTTGTGGATCTTCACTATTTGTTTCTGGCAATCTCTTCCTCATGAGCACAGCAGACCTCTCCCTACACTGGAAAAAAGCGGAATGTGAGATGGCCGACAGCTCAGGTCTATTTATAGGGTAGGGGGCATGTCCATGTGCTGAAATGTTTTAATTGGCTGTCCCGTTCCACCTGACGGTGTGTTATGGGTCAATGTTCTCACCAATGTAAACTAATATGGCCACCGCGAACAACGCCATGTGTTTTCAAATTTGGCGGGTAGTGAACAAGCAAAATTTGCCGCGGACCGCAAGGCCATCCCTATCTGCCATGCGTGCTTTATACTGAATTCTCTGTCCCAGCTGCTGGGACATAAGCAGTTTACCCCCAACAACTCCCAGGCCCATAGGCTTAATGCTAGCTTGGAAAAAAATGCTGCTTTTGCAGCTGGTGAAATCATCCCCCTTTTGTGAATTTGTAGCCTGTGCTGCTGTGCAGTAGCAGAGTTGTGGCCCCATTTATTCCTGCTCTCCGCCATCATGTGGAAGTGTGCTCTTCACTATCATGTGGTGAAGATACCACATTACTGGACTATGTGGTCAGCAAGAAAGTCCAAGTGACCACAGACAGGTAATCCAGCAAGTATGGACAAGGATGTTCGCAGCTCACAAGATAGCTCTGCTGGCAGTCAGGAAGTATGCAGGGCAGGGTACACTGTTAAAGTACACTGCCCCCTGTGTCCGTACAGCTGGTAATGGTGACAAAGCAGTCACCTCCAACATTTCATCCTCCTCAATGAACTGTCCAGGTGAGTCCCCTGTAAGTATGCATAGCTGCAGTTGGTATATCTAGAGGATAGGAGCCATACTGGTGCAAAGAGACCCAGAGGTGGTTAACCCCACCACCATCTTGTGCCAGGAAAGGTTGTGTGTGACAATGAAAATATAACACACCCACGCTTAAGTGTAAAAACCCCTTAAGCTGCTTGCTTATACCAGTGTTATTATGAAATCACTCCTAAATAAAGAAAATCAAACAAGGCAGCTCTTTAAAATGGATAGTTGAATTTCATGTCTAATATATATATATATATATATATATATATATATATATACTGAATGATAAACAAATGAATCTAAAAAAAAATGAATGTGCAATTGTCTCAAAGTACAACAAATGTATATAACATGAAAGTGTCTATCAATTATTGTACAAAAAAAAGCGCATATTCAAAGTCTCATTCAAAATTCTCCATCTGCCACTCTGTACTTAAAGTGGTTCTACAAAGGTGCTCTCTGTGCTCTCCCTAGTGCTGCAACATATTTACCAGAGAAAATTGACCTTTTTAACCGAAAAAGTGCCTGACAGAGCTTGGCTTTGGTATCTCATGCCAGTAGGGGATTCCTCCACATTACCACTGCTCTCCTGCTCTCCACGGCTCTTTTTCTCCATATTCATGTTCACTTGGAAACACATAAATCATGGCCCCATAGTGTAAAACCTTATTAAACTTTATTAAAAACAGCATTAAAAATACTCACCCTAATATTCAGGTGCTGCTCTCTGTAGGTACTACATAGATCTCTGGGCGGCACAGTGGTGTAGTGGTTAGCACTTTCACCTAGCAGCAAGAGGGTCGCTGGTTCGAAATCCCAACCACGACACTACCTGCCTGGAGTTTGCATGTTCTCCCTGTGCCTGCGTGGGTTTCCTCCGGGTACTCCGGTTTCCTCCCAGACTCCAAAGACATGCTGGTAGGTTAATTGGATGCTGTATAAAATTGGCCCTACCATGTATGTATGAATGTGAGTTAGACACCTTAGATTGTAAGCTCCTTGAGGGCAGGGACTGATGTGAATGTGCAATGTATATGTAAAGCGCTGCGTAAATTGACAGCGCTATATAAGAACCTGAAATTATAATAATGTCTAAAAGTACTGCCACTCCACTCAAAGAAAGCAATAAAATCAGAAGGGATTTTAGAAGTGATCAGAAGTGCCCCTACATGGTTCATCCAATGCCAAACATCCTCAGGAGGCTTTTCTGCACGGCTCTCCTCCATTGCATAAATCACGGAAGGTTAACCCTTTAATTGCTGGGCAACCACTGCTTAGTATACCAGCTGTTACTCACATGAAATAAATAAATAAACACACACGTTTTCTAAAAAGTTTTACATATCCCTAAAACATATATCCCCCTCAAGTAAAAATAAAATTAAAACTAAATTGCATGTCACCCAAAAATTTGAGATAAAACAATTAAGGTTGATATCTATATTTAACCCTGCTGAGTTTAGTGTGTCTAATGCAAATAGTCAGTGGGTTTCATTCTGAGAAATCATTTTTTAAAGATTATTACCATAACAATGTTTTTTCATCTATGCCACAAAAGTTTAAACTTTGCTTAACCTGTATTATTTACTAGTCTAAAAGTTTTAGACACACCCGTGTCCCCTTTAATGTTATAAATATATTCATTAATTCTAATTGATATTTTCTGGTTGTCCTCCCTATGTATTGGAGCCCACACAAACACGGACATCACTCACCGCATGGAGCCACAGAAAACCATATATAGTGTGGTAATTTTATTAAAAAATAAAATGCTCATTTGCAGCCTTTTAAAACCCACTTTAAGCCAAAGATTACACACTAAAACCATTTCAGGGCCTAAAATGAAAGTGAACTCACAAAGATAGCCAAAAGCTCTAGTCCCCAAGTCATCATCATACAACATTTTGCTTTCTTTGTCCCTTAAAGGGACCTTACTGGTCTCTGTGCCACAGTGAAGAATAATTAGTTGTTGTTATTTATTCACTTTATATTTCTGTTTTTTCTTTTTTGGAGCTGCACAATTTTTATAGTAATTTTTATACAATATTTCAAAGAAAGTAATTCAGTTGATATTTCTGCCTGTTATATTGTTACATAGTTACATAGTTACATAGTTAGTGAGGTTGAAAAAAGACATCCATCCATCCAGTTCAACCTATGATGTGTGTGTGTGTGTGTTTGCTGTTAACCGTACATTGTATACCCCTGTATGTTGTGGTCTTTAAGGTGTCCATCTAATAGTTTTTTGAAACTATCAATGCTCCCTGCTGATACGACTGCTTGTGGAAGAGAATTCCACATCCTTACAGTGAAAAACCCCTTACGCACTTTAAGGTTAAACCGCTTTTCCTCTAGTTTTAGTGAGTGGCCACGTGTCTTATTGTATCTCCTTTCTATGAATAGTTTGTTCCTTATGCTAGGGTCGCCAGTACAGTATTTGTACATTGATATCATATCCCCCCTCAATCGTCTCTTCTCCAGAGAGAATAAGTTCAGTGCTTGTAGTCTTTCCTCATAGCTGATGTCCTCCATTCCCCTAATTATTTTTGTTGCCCTTCTCTGGACTCTTTCCAGTTCCAGCACATCCTTCCTGAGGACTGGTGCCCAGAACTGGACAGCATACTCCAGATGTGGCCGAACCAGAGTCTTGTAGAGCGGGAGAATAATCTCTTTATTTCTGGAGTGTGTGGAAATGGAAATGGAAGATATTGGCATGCCTAGTTTAGTATCATCTGCAAATACTGAGATTGTACTAGATATTCCCTCCTCTAGATCATTTATGAATAAATTAAACAGGATTGGTCCCAGGACAGAACCCTGGGGGACCCACTTTCCACACCCACCCAATCTGAGTACTCCCCATTTATCACCACCCTCTGGACTCTCCCCTGGAGCCTGTTCTCTATCCAGGTACTCACCTTATGGTCCATACCTACCTTCCTTAGTTTGTACAGTAAGCGTTTGTGGGGAACGGCGTCAAAGGCCTTTGCAAAGTCCAGATACACCACATCCACAGGCTTTCCTTTATCTAGGTGGCAGCTCACTTCATCTTAGAAGGTTAATAGATTGGTTTGGCAAGAACGATTTTTCATGAATCCATGCTGATTACTACTAATAATACCATTTTCATTACTAAAGTCTTGTATGTGGTCCCTTAACATCCCCTCCAAAATCTTGCAGACTACAGATGTTAGGCTGACCGGCCTATAGTTACCCGGGATATAACTCGGCCCCTTCTTAAATATTGGTACCACGTTGGCTTTTTTCCAATCAGCTGGCACCATACCCGTCTGTAGACTATCCTTAAAGATCAAGAATAATGGTCTGGCAATCACCTGACTGAGCTCTTTAAGAACCCTCGGGTGCAAGCCATCCGGTCCCGGGGATTTATTTATGTTAAGTTTCTCTAGTTTAGTTCTAAGTCTATCTTCTGTTAGCCATGGCGGCACTTCCTGAGGTGTGTTGTTTAGTTCGGCCTTACAAGCTGGGTTTGTGTAGCCCCCCGATTCTTTTGTGAAGACTGAAGAGAAGAAATTATTTAACACTTCCGCCTTTTCTCTGTCCTCAGTGGCCATATTTCCTTTGTCATCTTTTATGGGGCCACTGTGTTCTGGCCTCGCTTTCTTACTGTTTATATACTTAAAGAATTTCATGGGGTTCTTTTTACTCTCCTCCGCTATATGTCTCTTGTGTTCTATTTTAGCCGCCCTGATTTCGTCTTTACATTTCTTATTGCACTCTTTGTAATGCTTAAATGCTGCCAATGACCCCTCAGTCTTGCATTTTTTGAAGGCCCCTTCTTTAGCACTAATATGCATTTTTATGTTGAAGTTTAGCCACCCAGGGTTTAGATTTGCTCTTTTAAATTTATTTCCCTTTGGAATGCACTGGCCAATCCCCTTGTTAAGTATGCTCTTGAAGCCCTCCCATTTTTCCTCCATGTTCTTTGTTCCCAGGGTTCTATCCCATTTGATATTTTCTAGCAGAGAGCGCAGTTTTGGGAAATTGGCTCTTTTGAAATTCAGTGTCCTTATATTACCCTTGTGCTCCTATTACTGTAATTAATACTGAAACTTATTGACCTATGGTCACTGTTTCCTAAGTTGCCCCATATTTCTATATCCGTGAGCAGGTCTGTATTGTTGGTAATCAGTAGGTCAAGTACCGCATTGTTTCTTGTCGGTGCATTCACCATCTGACCCATGAAATTGTCCTGCAAAACATTTAGGAACTGCCGAACCTTGGCTGAGTGTGCGGTTCCTTCTGCCCAGTCTATATCTGGATAATTAAAGTCCCCCATTATAATGACATTTCCCATCCTTGCTGCCAATCCTATCTGTAAAATGAGGTCCGCCTCCCCCTCCTCCCTCTGGTTGGGGGGCCTATAGCATACGCCCAATATTACCTTGCCCACCGTGCCTTCCCTTTGAAGCTCTACCCATAGGGATTCTGCCTCGTCCATAGCTCCATTATTAATATCATCCCTCATATTTATCTGTATACTGTTCTTAATATACAGACATACCCCTCCCCCTTTTTTACCTTCTCTATCTCTGCGATAAAGGGAATACCCCTGAATGGTCGCCATCCAGTCATGAGAGCTGTCAAACCAAGTCTCTGTTATCCCCACAAAATCTAAGTCCTCCTCAAATATCAGTAGCTCCAGCTCTCCCATCTTGTTAGCCAGGCTTCTGGCATTGGTATACAAACCTCTTAATTTTGACCAGTTACGTATATCCTCATTTGATGTTTTTAGGCTGCTCTCTTGATTTTTCCCCATACCCACCCTGCGTTTAGGAGCTCCGAACACCCTACCGCTAATGCCCCCATTTGTGCCCTCTGAATCTTGCTTTCCACTGGCTAATTCTACATCTGTACCCTCCCCCCCGACACTTAGTTTAAAAGCCCCTCTAACTTTTCGGCCATCCTCTCACCCAGTACGGCTGCACCCTCCCCATTTAGGTGCAATCCCTCCCGACCAAACAGCCGGTGGCCGACTGAGAAGTCGGCCCAGTTCTCCATGAACCCGAAACCCTCCTTACTACACCAGCTCCTCAGCCACTTGTTAACTAGTCCCTAGTCTCCCGCTGCCTCCCTGGTGTGGCTCGAGGTACAGGTAGTATTTCTGAAAATACTACCTTGGAGGTCCTACTCCTCAACTTAGCACCTAAGTCCCTGAAATCGTTTAGGACTCTCCATCTTCCTCTGCCTATGTCATTGGTACCCACGTGTACCATGACAGCTGGGTCTTCCCCAGCCCCACCCAATAATCTGTCCACCCAATCCGCGATGTGCCGAACCCGAGCGCCCGGCAAACAACAGACTGTTCGGCGCACATGGTCTTTGTGACAGATTATACTGTCTGTCCTTAATAATTGAGTCCCCTACCATCAGCACCTGTCTTTCCTTTCCCTCTCTCCCGGCCTCACTGGAGGAGTTCTTCCCCTGGCAGCTAGGGGCGGCGCTCTGCTCCAGTAATGCTGGTCCCTGACTGGTTTCCCCAACATCACACAACGGGGCGTATCTATTGGGGTGCTCCAGCCCAGGATCAGCCTCCTTGCCTTGTCCCCTTCTACCCCTCCTAACTGTCACCCCTCTACTCTGCTCTGATGCCTGCACCTCCAATACTCCGCCCACCTCTGTGCAGACCCCTGCCTGCACCTGACTAGTACAATCCTGGCTCTCCTCCGCTATGGACATTCGTCTCAGTGTTGCCAGCTGCTTCCCTAGATTCAGGACCTGAGCTTCCAGGGAAGCAACTTGCTTACATTTTGCGCATTTGTATTCGCCCTCGATCGCATGACCGAGGAACGCATACATATCACAAGATGTACACCGAGTCGCAACTCCACACCCGCCGGGCATTGTACCTACTAATCTAATCTAATGGGGATTCAGTGATATAAGTCTATCCTTTGTGGCTATTTCCTGGCTTCCTAACTCTACCTTCTCACCCTCTGGTACTCCGCTACCCTCACTTGACACTCAGTTGCCCAACACTCACAATCTCACAGCCCGGTCAGTCGCACAACACTCCCAGTCGCACAACACTTCCAGTCGCACCACCCGGTCAGTCGCACAACACTCACAGTCGCACAACACTCACAGTCGCACAGCCCGGTCAGTTGCACCACACTCACAGTCGCACAACACTCTCAGTTGCCCAACAATCTCAGTCGCACAGCCCGGTCAGTCGCACAACACTCACTGTGACTCTCTGCCTTCCAACTAGGATGTCATTCTGTGCCTCAAATGTGCACAATATTTACATAGTGTCACTGGAAAAATATACTGTTATTTAATATTTCTAGCTGACATATGCTTCCAAAAATGCCTCACACCCTAAAGAATGGCAATCAGTTCAGCAAATTATTGAACTTACATTTTTTTTTTCAATCTTTTTTCCTTTTTTATTGATAGAAAACATAACAAGCTACAATACAAAACAAAACAAAACAAAACCATATGTCACAGTGCAGCAAAGCAAAAAAAGGACCTATGATTATATAATATATACATTACTCGGTCAAGTACAGAGTGTACTCGGCGAAAAAACATAAAAGAGCTGAGAAATGACAAAAAAAATAACTCAAGCATCCAAGGACATATCGGAAGCTGTCGAAAGGTTCCGTTAGCCATTTATTCCATACTTTAGCATATTTCTTCGGACATCCCCTGTGAGTGTATGTACTGTATCCTTATAAAGTGGTAGATTTTTCATTACAACCTGTTTCCAAAAAGAAAGGGAGGACGGAGAAGGCCATTTCCATTGCATTGTAATAGATTTTCTGGCATAGAAAAGAAGAAGGCCAATCAAAATGTGCTCCTCTCCAGTCGGTGACAAGGGTTCAACCATGCCCAATATACAGGCCTCCATTGTGGGTCTAATGGAAAGAGACGTGACTAAATTAATTAAATCTAAAACCTCGCTCCAGAAACAGACTATTTTCGGACAAAACCAAAAAATGTGGGAGAAATCTCCCGGGCTGGCCCCACATCTCCAACAGTCAGAGGAGTGGGAAGGATTTATTTTGTGGAGTCTGTAAGGGGTAAAATAAGCCCAGATATCATCCCAATCCTCGTCATCATCATGCAAAGAAAAGAGTGCCCAGATGGGACTTTGAATGAGGTGCATGCAATAGTCACTACAATGGAATAATGAATGTATTGGTTTATTATCAAAGCATAACTGAATATGAACAAATACCGACAAGTAACAGATGTCAGATATTAATACAAAACATGATCAACATGACAGGATTACAGAACAGCATACATATGAAGCAATAGACTTAGTATATAGCTTTAATTGAGTAAAAACATACAATAAAAGTATAATGGTTAATGCACAGGCCAATGAGCATCAGTGCAAGGCATATGTAGCAGTTATAATGTATTGTAAAATGTCTTGGATTAAAACTCAACAGAATATCTTGTAGAAAACTGGACGCGTTATGTGGGTCTGTTGGCCCACTCATCAGGAGTAAATAATAATGTAAGCCTGTCAAAGACAATGGTGCACATGTTATAAAATAGCCAGCAAGTATGGAATATCAACGAGTGTATGACCCAAGTGGGGAAAACCATACTTACACCCCAAAACAGATTCTGCTGCTTCTCCTGAGTGCAGGGATACCACATGTGTGAGACTTTTTTGGAGCCTAGCTGTGTACAGGACCCCGAAAACCAATCAACACTCTCAGGTTTTCTAATGGCGTAAATTGTGCATTTCACCTCTGCACTACCTGTCACAGTTTCGGAGACCCTAAAATTCCAAGATAGCACAAAACCCCCCAAATTACCCCATTTTAGGAAGGTAGACACCCCAATCTATTTGCTGAGAGGCGTGGTGAGTCCATGGAATATTTTATATTTTGCCACAAGTTCCGGGAAATATATTATTTTTTTTATTTTTTTTTACACAAAGTTGTCACTAAATGATATATTGCTCACACATGCCATGGGTATATGTGAAATGACACTCCAAAATGCATTCTGCTTCTTCTCCTGAGTACAGGGATACCCCATGTGTGAGACTTTTTTGCAGTCTAGCCGAGTACAGGCCCCCAAAAACCAATCCCCACTTTCAGGCTTTCCAAGGGCGTAAATTGTTGATTCCACTCCTGACTACCTATCACAGTTTCGGAGGCCATGAAATGCCAAGACAGCACAAACCCCCCCGCCCCCCCTCCCGCCCAAATGACCCCTTTTCGGAAAGTAGACACCCTAAGCTATTTGCAGAGAGGCATGTCGAGTGTTTTGCAGATCTCAATTTTTGTCACAAAGTTTTGGAAATTGAAAAATTAGGTAAAAAATGCATTTTCCTGATTTTTCTTCATTTTGCAAAAAAATGAGAGCTGCAAAAAACTCACCATGCCTCTCAGCAAATAGATTGGAGTGTCTACTTTGCAAAATGGGGTCATTTGGGGGGGGGGGGGGTTGTGCAATCTTGGCATTTCATGCCCTTCAAAAGTGTGATAGGTAGTAAGGAGTGAGAGCAACAATTTACGCCCTTAGAAAGCCAGAAGGTCCGGATTGGTTTTCGGGGTCCTATACACGGCTAGACTGCCAAAAAGTCTCACACGTGGGGTATCTCTGGTACTCAGGAGAAGCAGCAGAATGTATTTTGTGGTGTCATTTCAAATATACCCATGTCATGTGTGAGCATTATATCATTTACTGACAACTTTGTAAAAAAAAAACAAAAAAAAAGAAAATAATAATAATTTCTCTGTCGCTCATTGACAGACGTAGTCCTCCTTGATTAATATCAACTCGGGTTATACTGCCCTCTACAGGAGTAGGACTAGACAGGAAAGAAAATGTTCTGGCCACACCCTAGGGGCAGTCCCAGAGGGTATATCCTCTCACTTCCTGCTACAGCAAATCAGTTTTTTTCTGTCTAGTTAGGAGTAAGGACCTAGATTCCTTGCTAGGATCTTCGGTCCTGGCAGGATTTTTTTTAGAAATACTTTTTTAGACAGCTTTTTTTCTCCAGTGTTCCTGTGAGATCTTCAAGCAAGTACGCTGAAACTGGGCGACGGGCTGGATGTTGAGATCCAGTGGTCACCCCAGTTCAGCCTACGAGCGCGTGCAGGCCATAGCTCCGCGCTGGGTCGGCCGCGACATAGTCCCACTGGACGGGGACTGACCCTGCGAGTTAAACGTCTTGCCTGGATGCCAATGACCAACAGAGTCTCGGCGTCCGTATTGGTCGACATCCCCCCCACCCCGGTGGAGAGGGGTTCTGTCAGGAGTTGGCGCCCGCCTGGTTCCGGTATGGTGAGTCCTCCTCTCCCCCTGTCGGGTTTGTTGGTGGACGCGGGCCCCTCTCTGGGACGGTCGGACACTCAGTTTCTGGGTCTCCCCTCTATCCTATAACAGGTCACAGATCCCCCAATTTGAGTGTGATTTTTGTGAATAGAAACCAGGAGGCTTGGTTTGGGAGCTGACTATCTAAAGTCACTATATGACTGTAAGGGTGACTGAAGTCAGTGGCAGACTACTAAAAGGCATTACTATTGAGGTATAGAGGTATCCTACCTGTCTAGTGTGTACACAGACCGATGCCTATGCCTGAGTTACTGCAGCCACAGATCGCCATCCCTCCAGAAAGCCGGTCACTTCCATAGGCCACACAGCCTCCCGCAGGCCGCACAGGCCGAATGCACACATCCCGCAGGCCGCTGCTAGCTGGCAAGCCGCCGCTATCCTACACAGGCCGCCGCCATTTTCCTGCAGATCGCACGAGGCCGCCATATTGGCATAGCCTCGTGTCTCCAGCATGGGGGCGGCCATGTTTGAGGTGACCAAACACCTCATGGAGTAATTGGGAGGCGCCGGAAGGCTTGTAAAGGGGCGGAGCCGCCTCCTTGGCCCAGGGAAAGCAAGCCAAAGACTTCCTGTCTGTAACAGACAGTGCTGGAAGCAGGTTGATAAGAAACTTCTGTGCATCAGGTGAGCCTTGGGGTCTCTCTCTCTCTTTCTTTCTGAGGGGTCCAAGCAGGTAGACTGAGGGGTGCTACTGCGCTGGGGGACTAAGTTAAAAAAAATAAAAAAAATGTGTTTTTTTTTTTTTCTTGCAATTAATTTTTTTTGTGTTTGCTGGCAAGTGTCTTGTTACATGAACCCTGCCACACATGTATCCCCACCTGATCCCCTCAGGGTGGCCGCAGGACCCTCCAGTACCCCACTTGTGATGATGCATTATCAGCAGTTTTGGAGTCTTTGGTATCCCGGGTGGAGGTAGCCTGTCAGGGACGGGGGTCAAGAAGAGCGACCCCCGCCTACCCCTATGTCATCTGATACCTCAGATACGGATTCTGAGCTGGTCATTGCAGTCCCTTTTCTGGGGTTGTTGTCTCAGGTACGGTCTCCTCAGACAGTAAGGAGGACGCTTCGGCCTCCGCCATAGCACAAGAAGCGTTGGTGGAAGCACTAGTTGTGTCTGTCCGGGAAACCTTAAATCTTGAGGTTACACCGGCAGAGGTAGCTGAGACTCATATTCCTTTTTTGGGCAAGCCTACCAAAATGGTGAAGGGTTTCCCTTGCCCAAATAGGGTCGTCCGTAAATGAGCCCTGCTATTTCCAAACGCATTGCTAGGCGCTATCATTTTGAGGAATCCCTCATTTCAAAGAGGGACGGTACCACCAATAGTGGACTCACCGATTTCCAGACTAAATAAAGCCACTGTTATCCCGTTGGATTGACAGAATGGACCCCACCCATCTCTAGGGTGGGGGGACGTCTTCACCGGTTTCCGGATCCAGGGCTTTCCAGAATCCCGGATAAAGGGGTTCGCAAAGGTCATATGGTCGGGATACAAGATCGAGTTTCGATCACTTCCACCGGTGCGATTCTTCCCTTCCAATATTCGACATCCCCGGGTCGCTTAAAAAGCTTTGCGGGGGACAGCTTGATACAACAAGCAGTGGTAGTTCCCATTCCTTGGAGGAGTTCTAGTCGAACTTGTTCACAATGCCCAGGAAAAAGGGCTAGGCGCGTCCAATTCTGGTCTTGGAAGAGATGGAGTCCATCCATACAGTGGTGGCCTCCCTGCATCAGGGGGATTTCCTGGCATCCAGAGACATTTAGGATGCCTATCCTCATATCCCCATCTTCGCAGGACATCAGCGTTTTCGTTGCTTTTCTCAAAGATCATCCCTGGTTCCCACCAGGAGACTGAACTATCTGGGCTTAATTTTGGATACATCCTTGGCAAGAGTGTTTCTCCATGCGGAGAAACTCCAGAAGATTCAGTCAATGATTCGGATGTTGCTGTCCGTCAGCTGGCTGGGATTGATGGTCGCCTCCTTAGAGGCAGTACCGTTTGCCCAGTCTCATACCCGAATTCTCCAAAGAGGAGATTCTTCTCATATGGAATCGGAATCCCGATTCCCTGGACAATCGGATCTGATTGAGTGAGCGGACCAGGGAGGCTCTGGTCTGGTGGCTTCGGTCTCCGATGCTCAGCCAGGGGAAGTCATTTCTTCTGATAAATTCCAGGTTACCGATAAATGTGTTGGGACTGAGAGCGATCAGACTTTGTCTGATTTACTGGACCGAGCAGCTCCAGGGCAGCCCGGTTCGGATCCAATCGGACTATGCCACGGTCATGACTTATGTCGATCACCAAGGGGCACCAAGAGTGCCCTGGCGGCCATAGAAGTGGCCAACATTTTTATTGGGGGAACAGTTGTTCCAGTTCTCGCCACGATATTTATCACAGGGGTGGACAGGCAGATTATTTCAGCCGTCAGATTCTGGATCAAGAGGAATAGTCTCTTCATCCAAAGGTATTTCACCAGCTGTCCCTTCATTGGGGCACCCCGGATATGGATCTGTTGGTAGGTGGCTCAACAGGGCTCGCACCCGCGATCCTCTAGCGGACGCAGCCTCTCAAATTGCTGCTGAGATTTCTCCGCAGGATAGAGGTGGAGGGAACTCCAGTTATCCTGGAAATTCCGAGCTGGCCTCGTCAAGCCGGGTACGCCTACTTGGACAGGCTAGTCGCGGACGCTCCTTGGAGACTTCCTCTCAGGGAGGATCTGCGGTCTCAAGGACCGATCTTCCATCGTGCTTTACAGTCGCTGGTTTTAATGGCCTGGCTATTGAGACCCAGGTACTGAAGGACAGAGGGTTATCAGCTTCAGTTATTCCTACTCTAATTAAAGCAAGGAAAGCGACTTCCAGCAAAGTCTATTATCGCACATGGAAGACTTATATCGCGTGGTGTGAATCTTTGGAATTTTCCCCACGTACCTATTCGGTGACCCGAATCTTGGCTTTTCTGCAAAAGGGGGTTGAGCAGAAACTATCCTTGAGCACTATCAAGGGTCAGGTTTCAGCATTAGCAATCTTCTTTCAGAAGCCTTGGGCTACTCATTCCTTGGTGTCTAGGGGGTGCGGCACTTGGCTCCGCCAGTGCGCGTGCCCTTACCGCCCTGGGATCTTAATTTGGTGTTTGTCGGTTCTTCAGAAACCTCCCTTTGAAAATATCAGGGAGATTCCCTTGCTTACATTATCCCAGAAGGTTGCCTTCTTGGTGGCTATCACTTCTGCACGCAGGGTGTCAGAACTGGCTGCATTATCATGCCATTCCCTATATCTAGTGGTTCATAGGGATAAGGTAGTTCTTCATCCGAAGCCATCCTTTCTTCCTAAGGTGGTTTCAGATTTTCATCTGAATGAAGATATTGTGCTACCTTCCTTGTGTCCTAAGCCCAATCATCCTCAGGAATATGCGTTGCATTCTTTGGATGTGGTTCGGGCAATCAGGGTATACCTGAAGACTACAGAATCGTTCCGTAAGACGGATTCACTTTTTGTGATCACGGATGGCCCCAGTAAGGGGTTGCCTGCATCTGCCGCGACTATCTCCAAATGGATTAGACAGACGGTCATACAGGCTTATTCTATTAAGGGTCGGAATCCTCCATTCCCTGTTAAGGCGCACTCCACTCGAGCGCTCAGTACTTCCTGGGCCAACCGCCATCAGGCGTCAGTGGTCCAGGTGTGCAAGGCGACTACCTGGTCGTCGGTTCATACCTTTACAAAATTTTATAAAGTTGATGTGATGGCATCGAAGGATGCCTCATTTGGCCGCAAGGTTTTGCAGGCCACAATTTGAGGAGACCGGTGGTCTACCTCGAGGGTTTTTTTCCGTTGGAATTTCAGTTGAGTCTCATCGTGTGATTGATGAGCCTTTAAAACTTCCAGCTGGCACCGGTTGGGCCTTCTAGATTGGATTTTGATTTCCATTTTCCCACCCCTCATTTGTGGCACTGCTTTGGGACGTCCCGAGTTGATATTAATCAAGGAGGACTACGTCTGTCAATGAGCGACAGAGAAAAATGGATTTTTGTAAAATCTTACCGTAAAATCCTTTTCTCTTAAGCTCATTGACAGACGTAGTACCCGCCCCTCTGTTTTTGAGTTGGGTTGGGTTAAATTCTCTAAACACTGCTTTGTGACATAACTGATTTGCTGTAGCAGGAAGTGAGAGGATATACCCTCTGGGACTGCCTCTAGGGTGTGGCCAGAAAGTTTTCTTTCCTGTCTAGTCCTACTCCTGTAGAGGGCAGTATAACCCGAGTTGATATTAATCAAGGAGGACTACGTCTGTCAATGAGCTTAAGAGAAAAGGATTTTCCGGTAAGATTTTACAAAAATCCATTTTTTCCTGAAACTTGTGGCAAAACATAAACTATTCCATGGACTCATCATGCCTCTCAGCTAATGGCTTGGAGTGTCTACTTTTCAAAATGGGGTCATTTGGGGGGGGGGGGGGGTTGTGCTATCTTGAAATTTCAGGGCCTCTGAAATTGTGACAGGTAGTGCAGAGGTAAAATAAGCAATTTACGCCATAAGAAAACCTGATGATGGGGATTGGATTTCGGGGTCCCGTACACAGCTAGGCTCCCAAAAAGTCTAACACATGTGTTATTCCTGTACTCAGGAGAAGCAGCAGAATGTATTTTAGGGTGTCATTTCACATATACCCATGGCATGTGTGAGCAATATATCATTTAGTGACAACTTTGTGTAAAAAAAAAAGAAGAAAAAACAGAAATAATAATTGTCCCGAAACTTGTGGCAAAATATAAAATATTCCATGGACTCACCATGCCTCTCATCAAATAGCTTAGAGTGTCTACTTTGCAAAATGGGGTCATTTGGGGGGGTTTTGTGCTATCTTGAAATTTTAGCGCCTCTGAAACTGTGACAGGTAGTTCAGAGGTAAAATAAGCAATTTACGCCATTAGAAAACTTGAAGATGGGGATTGGTTTTCGGGGTCCAGTGCACAGCTAGACTCCCAAAAAGTCTCACACATGTGGTATCCCTGTACTCAGGAGAAGAATGTATTTTAGGGTGTCATTTCACATATACCCATGGCATGTGTGAGCAATATATAATTTAGTGACAACTTTCTGTAAAAAAACAAAAAAAAACAAATTGTCACCTTCCTGAAACTTAGGGAAAAATATAAAATACTCCATGGACTCAATATGCCTCTCAGCAAATAGCTTTGGGTGTCTACTTTTCAAAAAGGGGTCATTTGGGGGTTGTTTGAACTGCTTAATCTTAGCCACACATCACCCACTCTTCTAACCACTTGAAAACCAAGCCTTTTCTGTGACTTTTTGTTTACATGAAAAAATATATTTTTTTTTTACTAGAAAATTACTTTGAAACCCCAAACGTTATATATTTCTTTAAAGCAGAGGCCCTATAGAACAAAATGGTGGATGTTGCAAATTTTTTTTGTCACACAGTATTTGCGCACAGATTTTCCAAACGCAATTTCTGCGAAAAAAAAAAAAAATTAAATTTAATGCACAAATACACTATATAATTCCAAATTGTTTGATAAAATTTAAAAGATGATCTTATGCCGAGTACATAGATACCAAACATGACATGCTTAACAAATTGCGCACGCCTGTGCAGCGGCAACAAACTACGTACATTTTTAAAAGCTTTTAAAAGTCTTTACAGGTTACCACTTTAGACTTACAGAGGAGGTCTACTGCAAGAATTACTGCCCTCAACCTGGCGTTCGCGGCGATACCTCACATACATGCTGTAATTGTGGTTTACATATGACACCAGACCAACGCTTGCGTGCGCCTTTGCGCGCAAGCACGGGGGGACAGGTGGGGCTTGATTTTTTTTTTTTTGCTTTTTTATTTTATTTTGACACCTTTTCTTTCATTTTTTTTTAAATAATTTTTATTGTTATCACAGTGAATTTAAATATCCCTTATGATAGCAATCTGTAGTGACAGGTACTCTTTTTTAAAAAAATTGGGGTCTTTTAGACTCTAGATCTCTCCTCTGACCTTAACGCATCTGATCACACCAAAATTGGTGTGATAAAATACTTTCCCAATTTCCCAAAAGGTTATTTCTGGCGAAACAGAAGTCATGAAATGCTCATAGCTTCCGGTATCTTAGGCCATAGAGATGATTGGAGCCATTCTCATCTCCAATCAGCTGTATGGTTAGATAATTGAACCAACGGCTGCACTCTCGGGTTAAACGGTGGAAAAGGAGAGCCCGATAAAAACCATGGAAGGCGGTGGGGGGGGGGGGAGTCCCCTCACACTGCATGTAAAAGCAGTCTAGCAGCCTATTACCTGCTAGGATTGCTTATAAATGTAAGCCGACCGCTGGCTTTAAAAAACGATACCAAGGTGATGCCTAAATCTGCAGGCATCATCCTGGTATAACCACTCAAAGTCCAGCAACGTACCAATACATTGCTGGTCCTTGTTTGGCATATAGTGTAGGTTTTTTTTTTTCATGCAGCCTGTGGGCTGAACGAAAAAAAAGAGAACCTAACAGAAATCACCACAGGAATATTGTGTAGTATTACACACCATTAACCGCCCAACAACCAAACCCACTGATTTAATGGTGGGTATACATGACAATATTCCACGTATACCTAAAGGTATTTTAACTGCAGTGGTGAAATCAGCCTACCACAGCTGCTGCCATCAGAGGTATCCATATATGCTGAGCGCAAACGCTGTTTGTGAAAAGGGAAAATAGGTGCGCGAACCTTTAGTGAGAAAGAAGTGGGAAAAAGCAGCACTGAAATAATATAAATATGAAAGGGTTGTAACAAATGAAAAACATCAATTACAAAGTGCGCTAAAAAATAAGGAACACAAATGTTCACAAAAAATGGTGTCTGCTGATAATCAGCTACAAATAAAGTCTATATTCCAGATAGTGAGACTGTGCACAGGTCTTGAAAATCCAAAGAATATAGTGAGGTTGGGGAGTGATGGGAGGTGGGTGTAGCCTCTTCCCAAACGGTGATCCAAACAGTGCTCTAATGTACACATGATGCACCCAGTGTTAGGGAGGGACTCTTACCAGATAGTGAAGAGATGCAAACATATAACGTTTTTTCCTGGAGTCCGTTAGGGTCAGCTTGTTGGAGAAAATTCACAGAAGGAATAAAGCGACCACCTGCTTCCAAAATGTGGGAATCTAGAGGCTTCCACTCAAGGGGATATCGCCACAAAGAACATGCCCAAGGAAGAGAAGGGGACTATAGTGCATTACCTCAATTTATTGAACCAATAAAGTAGAGTAACACTTACATTTCAGGAGAAATAAACAGCATATGTAAATATGGATCGAGGACCTCTGCAGTAAGTCCGGGACCGATGGCAGCACGGCTAGCTCCCCCCGACGCGTTTCCACTAACAAGTCGGCTTCTGGGACTGGAGCTGTGGCCGTGCTGCTCGCATCTCTCATGTAAATAATGTGGCTGATGGAAACTTCCGGTGCGGCCGTGGCGGGGACCCGGAAGTGTTGTGACGCACTTCCGGTTCAAATGTCGACCAATCATGGTATGTTGGAACGACTGTTTGTGCCAGAATATATAAAATCAGTGTGGCAGCTGACGGGTACCTGCAAGAGAAACAGGTTTACAAAAGAATGAAAAACAAACAAAGTACAGTAAAAGTACAGTAGGAAGAGTAGAAGAACATAAAAATAACTGACACGACAACTGTTTTTGGCTTTTTTATTATTTTTTTTAACACTGTTTTTTCTGTGAACTGCAATTTTCCAGCTTGGGTCTCTCAAAATGTCGATAGCCATCGAACATCTTTTGAGACCCTGTGTTTGTGTGCCCTACACTATGTCGTGCTGTACCCTACACTAATACTCTACTAGTGTATGGTAGCGACGGAAACAGTCCCTGATGCAGAGACCAAGTTGGCCAGGACAGTCAGGACAATAATAACGGGTGTCACGCCTACATCCGCGCCTGCTACAGACATGACATCTTCTTTGGGGGTTGTCTTTGGGTAGGGGTACGCGGGAGGACTTGTGGAAAGTGCCTCTCATGCAGCCGGCTCACTGCATCTGAAAGGGGAAGTTGGACAGGAACACCACCTGTTTACAGGTAGGCATTGATGATCTCTTCCTGGAATTCTCAGAAGGATCCAGTTCGTCCTGACACCCTGTATAGGACAAAGGCGTTCAGCATAGCCAATTGGAATAAATAAACAGACAATTTTTAGTACCAGCGTCTGGCTTTACGGGCAACTAAATACGGCGCCAAAAGCTGGTCGTTAAGGTCCACCCCTCCCATATTAAGTTTATATTCGTGGACACAGAGGGGTTTGTCGTGTCTGGGTGAATGAAGGACAGAACAAAAACATCCCATGCATCCCTCTACTTCACTGCAAGCAATTTGTCCGTTTTCAAGCAGGCTCTCTCCCCCCGACTAAGACGGGAATTTACAAGCCTTGGGGGAAGCCCCGGCAATTAGGTTGCACGGTGCCACATGCGCCAAATTGTAATTCAAGAAGGTGACTAAATAGTGGCACGCTTGTGTAAAAGTTGTCCACGTACAAATGGTACCCCTTTCCAGATAAGGGTGACACCAAGTCCCAAACTATCTTGCCGCTGCTCCCTATGTAGTATGGGCAGTTGGGGGACTCCACAGTGCTATCTTTTCCCTCATAGACCCAGAAACTAACAGTATAGCCTATAGCCCTGTCACAGAGCTTGTACAGTTTGACCCCGTACTTGGCATGCTTGCTGGGGAGGTACTGTTTTATAACAAGGTGGCCAGTAAATTTAATCAGGTACTCGTCAATGCAGACAACTTGTTCGGGGGTAAACAAGGCTGCAAACTGCTGATTGAAGTGGTCTATGAGGGGCCGAATTTTGTGGAGCCGATCATATTCAGGGTCTCCCCGAGGACGCCAGATTTCATTGTCGTTGAAATGCATAAATCACAGAATTTGCTCGTATCCCACCCTGGACATGGAGGCAGAGTACGCATATGGTGAAGTGGGTTAGTGGACCAATATAGCCGCAATTCACTCTTTTTGGTTATGCCCATGTTGAGGGAAAGGCCCAGAAAGATTTTAAAATCGGGAACCGTTATAGGTTTCCAGCCGAATGGTCTGGCAAGGGGCAAATTTGGGTTGGCGGCGATGAATTGTTGTGCGTATAAATTTGATTGATCCACAATAGATCTGAAAAGATCTTCCTTGAAGAACAGCTCAAAAAAATTCAGGGGCGTAAAACCAGCTGTCTCCACATGAATTCCAGGTTGGGCAATGAATGGGGGAAGTACTGGCACTATAGTATCAGTGGGTTGCCAATTGGGATATGCCAGCGCATCAGGGAGGGCACTATGGGCTCTATGGGCTTGTCTTCGAATACGCGGTGGCTGTGGGCCACTACTCGTGCTAGCCACCACACCAGCTTCAACTGCACTTATGGGACTCGCCACGTCACCAAGTGTTACTGCAGTGCTGATTGTACTAGGTCCAGGGTGTACTAGGCCGCTGGCGCTTGCCAGGCCACCAGAAGTATGAGCGGCACTAGTACCGACACTCTGCTCCATACGAGCACCCTGCGATTCCTGCATCTCAACAACTCCAGAATGGGGTCGGGTACACCTGGGACTCACAGGTAATAAAAGCACCTGGTTGTCAAGGACTATTTCAACCGCTACCAAAAAAAAACTGCTAATGCTAGCAGGGATCAGGCCTGACTCTACTAACACAGCGGTTATGTGTGTTGTGTTTTTTGTAAGTGACAGTAATCTATTGATTACTACACTTGCCTGGGTGGGGTGGGCTGGGCGGAGGGGTTAAACACATGTGCTGACAGGAATCAGTGCTGATCATGCAAACACTGTGTCTTGGGAACCCTAAACTATGGGGGCGCTAGTATAGTTCTGATCAGATCAGATATTGATCTGTTCAAACACTATACTAGTAATGGAAGTGTGTGTTTGTGTGTGTGTGGTAATCAAGGGGTTATTTCTAACTATGCGCCGGGGATCTGCGCTATTTTAGACTGACGCTAACACTAGCTAATGTCACCTGTGTCACTAATAATAGTGATCAGAAAAAAAAACTGTACACTATAAAAGTGACACTGTGACAGGGCAATGAAGGGGTTAACTGGGGGTGATCAGAGGGTTAAATCTTTATGGGGGGGTGGCGGGGACCCTAAACCTCCTTGGGACAGAAACTAACTCGCTAGCGCTAAGTCACAATCACACTAATACAAAATACAGTAAAACACTATATTACGTGTGTATTAGTGTGCAATGTGACAGGGGGAAAGGGGTTAACTGGATGTGATCAAGTGGGGATCAGGGGGTAAATCTTTATTGGGGGGGTGGTGGGTATCCTAAGTATAAAAGGAACAGTGGCAAGCGCTAAACCTGGTCACAAGTCACACTTATACGGGTATATAGAAAATGCTATATACTGTATAGAGTGTGTGTTGTGACAGGGGGTGTAGGGGTGATCAGGGGGGATCAGGGGGTTAAATCTTTATTGGGGGGGTGGCGGGGGACCCTAAACCTCCTTGGGACAGAAACTAACTCGCTAGCGCTAACTCAAGTCACAATCACATTAATACAAAATGCAGTAAAATAATATATTACTTGTTTATTAGTGTGCAATGTGACAGGGGGAAGGGATTAACTGGGGGGATCAGGGGGTTAAATCTTTATGGGGGGTGGCGGGTATCCTAAGTATAAAAGGAACGGTAAAAGGTGCTACTAAGGCCTTATGCTCTCCATCGGAGAGCCACCCAAGTGCCAGAGAATCCAGAAGCCCCTGCATATCTTTTGGATGAAAATCAGAGGGAAAGGCGGAGGAGTACAACATCTCAAAGAAGGTTTTGAATGAGTCTAGAGTCCCAGACGAGACTCACCAGATGGAGTGGTAATTTCAGGAATTAACATAGGGGGACGATCATGCTGGGCCAGCATGGCCAACAACCGACCGTTCCTATCCCCTTGCTCGAAAAAATGTTGTTTATTCTTATAAAGCGCTAGTAATCTCAGACAAATGTAAATGTAGCTCCCGCTGAGAGGCCAACAATAGATAAAGTTTTCAACTGTGGGAGCTGACGTATATATGTCAGTGTGTTGCAAGACCGTTTGCTGGAGGAAGTAGGTAGCAGCAGTCAATTCCTTCCTAACCACAGCAATGGAAGACATGTACTGGCCCTTGGTGTATGCCTTGAAGGCATCCCATGTCATCTCTGGAGAAGAGGATTTCATTAAATTCCCAAAACTTAGTCAGCATTGGAGAGACCCTATCCATCAAAGCCGGGTGGGTGACCCACTGAGGACCAAGATGCCAGAAAGACGCATTACAAGAAGAGGGCAAGCGTAACACCAAAGCCAGGGGGTTATGATCAGAAAGTCCACTGGGTAAATAGCTTGCATCCAGAACATCTGCCAAGAGCTCTGGGTTGGCAAAGGCCAAATCAATCTGGGAGGCGGTCTTGTAAGAGGCAGAGAAGCAGGCATACGCCCTAATATCGGGGTGGTTCCACCTCCAAACCTCCATCAATCCATCGTGCCCAGATGGACAAATGGACAGGTGATGAAATGGCGCTGAAATCTCCCATAACTTGCACCTTAGCCGGACAATATATGGCAATCTTATCTAAAATCAAATACAATAAAGCAGGAGAAAAGGGAGGGGGTGCATATACCGATACCACTACATATTTCTGCGACCAGAGGGTAAAAACTATAATCACATTTTTACCCTGGGGGTCAGTATGAATTTCTTCAACTATACACGGAAAGGCTTTATGAACCAAGATCGACACACCCCCTCCATTGGCAACTCGCAGCCTACTGGGATATAACAAACTGAATTTGATCTCCTTCTGTGTACCTTTAAATTTCCACAGTAAAATCCCACCGTAGTGTAAGATATGGTAGAGGGGGGTGTGTATGACACATCTGCATTGTAAACGTATTGGTCCAATGGGAGATTTCATGTCTGATCCATTTTGAATTATTGCGAAAATGTCAATTTGTAGCCTAAGGGGTGATATTTGTGGCTCTGTATCTTTAAATTTCCACAGTAAAATCCCACCATATTATAAGATATGGTAGAGGGGGGTGTGTATGACACATCTGCATTGTAAACGTATTGTTCCAATGGGAGATTTTATTTTTCTCCCATTTAACATTTTTGAAAAAATGTCAGTTTGTAGCCTAAGGGGTGATATTTGGGGCTCTGTATCTTTAAATTTCCACAGTAAAATCCCACCGTATTGTAAGATATGGTAGAGGGGGGTGTGTAGGACACATCTGCATTGTAAACATATTGGTCCAATGGGAGATTTCCCTTCTGACGCATTTCAAAGTATTGCGAAAATGTCAATTTGTAGTCAAGGGGTTGATATTTGGGGCTCTGTATCTTTAAATCTCCACAGTAAAATCCCACCATATTGTGAGATATCGGAGAGGGGGGTGTGTATGACGCATCTGCATTGTAAATGTATTGGTCCAATAGGAGATTTCATGTCTGATCCATTTTGAAGTATTGCGAAAATGTCAGTTTGTAATCAATGGATTGATATTTGGGGCTCTGTATCTTTAAATTTCCACAGTAAAATCCCACCATATTGTAAGATATGGTAGAGGGGGGTGTTTATGACACATCTGCATTGTAAACATATTCGTCCAATGGGAGATTTTATGTCTGACCCATTTTGAAGTATTGCGAAAATGTCAGTTTGTAGCCTAAGAGGTGATATTTGGAGCTCTGTATCTTTAGATTTCCACAGTAAAATCCCACCGTATTTTATATCAGAGTTAACACAGCAAAAGAGGCCATATTTTTGCAGGACGCAAATACACTTATAAAGTATACTCAGAAAACACCCCACTTCAATATGTGGTATTGGGGGGCCACTGGTTTATTACACCAGTTGCTCAAAAAATTGGCCAGGGAGTTTGGCACTGTGTGTATCAGAGTTAACACAGCAAAGGAGGCAATATTGTTGCAGGACACAAATACACTTATGAAAGTATACTCAGATAACACCCCACTTCAATATGTGGTAGTGGGGGGCCTCTGATCTATCACAACAGTTGTACAAAAAAAATTGGCCAGTGAGTTTGGCACTGTGTGTATCAGAGTTAACACAGCAAAAGAGGCCATATTTTTGTACGACACACATACACTTTTGAAAGTATACTCAGCTGACACCCCACTTCAACATGTGGTATTGGGGAGCCATTGGTTTATCACACCAGTTGTTAAAAAAATGGCCAGGGAGTTTGGCACTGTGTGTATCAGAGTTAACTAAGCAAAGGAGGCAATATTGTTGCAGGACACAAATACACTTATGAAAGTATACTCAGATAACACCCCACTTCAATATGTGGTAGTGGGGGGCCTCTGATCTATCACACCAGTTGTACAAAAAAAATTGGCCAGTGAGTTTGGCACTGTGTGTATCAGAGTTAACACAGCAAAAGAGGCCATATTTTTGTACGACACACATACACTTTTGAAAGTATACTCAGCTGACACCCCACTTCAATATGTGGTATTGGGGAGCCATTGGTTTATCACACCAGTTGTTAAAAAAATGGCCAGGGAGTTTGGCACTGTGTGTATCAGAGTTAACTAAGCAAAGGAGGCAATATTGTTGCAGGACACAAATACACTTATGAAAGTATACTCAGATAACACCCCACTTCAATATGTTGTATTGTGGGGCCACTGATCTATCACACCAGTTGTACAAAAAATTGGCCAGTGAGTTTGGCACTGTGTGTATCAGAGTTCAGACAGCAAAAGAGGCAATATTTTTGCAGGACACAAATACACTTCGAAAAGTGTACTCAGATAACACCCCACTTCAATATGTGGTATTGGGGGGCCACTGGTTTATCACATGAGTTGCTCAACAAATTTGCCAGGGAGTTTGGCACTGTATGTATCAGAGTTAACACAGCAAAGGAGGCAATATTGTTGCAGGACACAAATACACTTATGAAAGTATACTCAGATAACACCCCACTTCAATATGTGGTAGTGGGGGTCCTCTGATCTTTCACACCATTGTACAAAAACAATTGGCCAGTGAGTTTGGCACTGTGTGTATCAGAGTTAACACAGCAAAAGAGGCCATATTTTTGTATGACACACATACACTTTTGAAAGTATACTCAGCTGACACCCCACTTCAATATGTGGTATTGGGGAGCCATTGGTTTATCACACCAGTTGTTAAAAAAATGGCCAGGGAGTTTGGCACTGTGTGTATCAGAGTTAACACAGCAAAGGAGGCAATATTGTTGCAGGATACAAATACACTTATGAAAGTATACTCAGATAACACCCCACTTCAATATGTGGTAGTGGGCCTCTGATCTATCACACCAGTTGTACAAAAAAAATTGGCCAGTGAGTTTGGCACTGTGTGTATCAGAGTTAACACAGCAAAAGAGGCAATATTGTTGCAGGACACAAATACACTTATAAATTATACTCAGAAAACACCCCACTTCAATATGTGGTATTGGGGGCCACTGGTTTATTACACCAGTTGTTTAAAAAAAATGGCTAGGGAGGTTGGCATTGTGTGTATCAGAGTTAACACAGCAAAAGAGGCATTATTGTTGCCGGACACAAATACACTTATGAAAGTATACTCAGATAACACCCCACTTCAATATGTTATATTGTGGGGCCACTGATCTATCACACCAGTTGTACAAAAAAATGGCCAGTGAGTTTGGCACTGTGTGTATCAGAGTTAACACAGCAAAAGAGGCAATATTTTTGCAGGACACAAATACACTTAGAAACGTGTACTCAGATAACACCCCACTTCAATATGTGGTATTGGGGGGCCACTGGTTTATCACATCAGTTGCTCAAAAAATTGGCCAGGGAGTTTGGCACTGTGTGTATCAGAGTTAACACAGCAAAAGAGGCAATATTGTTGCAGGACACAAATACACTTATGAAAGTATACTCAGAAAACACCCCACTTCAATATGTGGCATTGGGGGGCCACTGGTTTATTACACCAGTTGCTCAAAAATTTGCCAGGGAGTTTGGTACTATATGTATCAGAGTTAACACAGCAAAGGAGGCAATATTGTTGCAGGACACAAATACACTTATGAAAGTATACTCAGATAACACCCCACTTCAATATGTGGTAGTGGGGGGCCACTGATCTATCACACCAGTTGTACAAAAAATTGGCCAGTGAGTTTGGCACTGTGTGTATCAGAGTTAACACAGCAAAGATACCATATTTTTGCAGGACACACATACACTTACGAAAGTATACTCAGCTGACACCCCACTTTAATATGTGGTATTGGGGAGCCACTGATTTATCACACCAGTTGTTTAAAAAAATGGCCAGGGAGTTTGGCACTGTGTGTATCAGAGTTAACACAGCAAAAGAGGCAATATTGTTGCAGGGCACAAATACACTTATAAATTATACTCAGAAAGCACCCCACGTCAATATGTGGTATTGGGGGGCCACTGGTTTATTACACCAGTTGCTCAAAAATTTGGCCAGGGAGTTTGGCACTGTGTGTATCAGAGTTAACACAGCAAAAGAGGCATTATTGTTGGAGGACACAAATACACTTATGAACGTATACTCAGATAACACCCCACTTCAATATGTGGTAGTGGGGGGCCACTGATGTATCACACCAGTTGTACACAAAAAATTGGCCAGTGAGTTTGACACTGTGTGTATCAGAGTTCACACAGCAAAAGAGGCAATATTTTTGCAGGACACAAGTACACTTAGATAAGTATACTCAGATAACACCCCACTTCAACATGTGGTATTGGGGGCCACTGGTTTATCACATCAGTTGTTCAAAAAATTGGCCAAGGAGTTTGGAACTGTGTGTATCAGAGTTAACACAGCAAAAGAGGCAATATTTTTGCAGGACACAAATACACTTAGAAAAGTGTACTCAGATAACACCCCACTTCAATATGTGGTATTGGGGGCCACTGGTTTATCACATCAGTTGCTCAAAAAGTTGGCCAGGGAGTTTGGCACTGTGTGTATCAGAGTTAACACAGCAACAGAGGCAATATTGTTGCAGGACACAAATACACTTATGAAAGTATACTCAGAAAACACCCCACTTCAATATGTGGTATTGGGAGGCCACTGGTTTATTACACACAAATAGATAGAGAAAGATGGGGCTTTGCGGGCCAGTGGGAGTAGAAGGATCACGCACAAACCAACTTTGTAAAACAAACAAATTACATTTTATTAATTTTCAAAAAAATAAAGATAAAAAACATGGGCAATCACACGCATGTTTACAAAGACAGGACATATACACACAATTCCTCTAAAAACAATTGGTAAGAATCATTTAAATATAGAAATACATCCCATAGGGGAAAAAACCAAGAGCCTGTGTAGGATGGAAGATAGGTCTCAGATGGAATGTGGTCAATGTAGGTCCTGTGACAGGAAGTCAGGTAAATCTGGGAATGTAGTCACAGGCAGGAGATACATTTCCACCTGATTTAGAAAATTCACCAATTACTATAGGGTGTTGGCTACAGAGCTAGCCAGCAGGAAGTTGAACAGACTTCAGCTGTTCAGAATGAGGAAGGCCTCTATAATTTGTCCAAAGGAAGTCTATGGATTGCTGCCTCCTGTCGCCGTGTGGGCTGGGAGAGGAGGACAGACAGACGTGTGCCTCCCGACGCCATGTGGGCATGGGAGAAAGACTTCTGCCTCCTGTCGCCGTGTGGGCTGGGAGAGGAGGACAGACAGATGTGTGCCTCCCAACAAGCTGGTGAGCATGGGAGAAGACCCCCTGAAGTGATGTGCGCTAAGGAGGGTAAACAAGTGTGAAGACTTCTCAAAGGTGAGGACATGGACTGTTTTTCTATGTGGAAAGAAAACAAAGGGACATGTTCCAAATAAAGTGGAAAAGGGACATGTTAAATGAACTGTTTGCCGTGTGAAGAGATAAAACATGGACTATTGAGAGTCTGCTGTATGACCAGCCAAGTCTGCCCAACAGTAGGTTGGGGACAGACTTCATTAGATAGGTTCCAGTGTGTGAGAAGGTAGCCGCGCACAGTGGCAAGGAATTATTTTGTTTTATTTTATTTTGGCTGTTTTGAGGCTTGCAATTGTGTGAAGTAAATTGCATGAATAAAACAAAGTGTTGTTTGCAACCACTGCTCGGCTATCTCTCTGTGAAAACGTACCCCCCAAAGGGGTCATCCACACCCGCCACCTAGCTAATCCCTCACAGTCCCCAGCAAGCCGACGCGTTTCGCTCAAGGCTTCCTCAGGGCCAGAGAGACCATAACAGACCGGTATTTCTATAAATAATATAAAGTACAACAAGATAACAGTTAATAACTCATAGGTCCATATGTGAATCATCATCAATATTTATGTATAATCTTCAATAGCATTGGTTTTGTACTGACCCTTTTTAAAGACTCAGGAGGTGACAGTTTGTAGCGACATATAAATGGCTATCAGTCCCTCAATATTCATATATAGCGTCCATAACGTATATCTATTCACACATTTAATTCGGATTGAGTGTCCAGCCTCTCAATTGCCACAAGAACAGTGCTGCAATATAGAGCCCATGTATATATATGGATTACTATCAAAAGTGTTCAATTTAATTTGATTTAATTTGATGTTTAGTGATGTTAATCTATCGGCCCACCTTTTTGTATTAGACAAATCAACAGCTCATTAGAGTAGCTGAATTTCTTTGATATTCTAAGGGTACTGTGGTTGCCACACTGATAAATCCAAATATCCAAACAATCTAGGGGTGCCGTGGTTGCCACACTAGGTTGAAGGGAAAATAAGTATCAAATAAATTATACCAAAAAAGGCATATGTGGTTCTTTCAATCAATTGCCCAGAAGCTCTAATATATTGGGGGAACGGTTTGTTCATACCTAGCAGCTGCACTTCGGTTTTCTCCTCTTTTAGAAGGACCCAGTAAAGTGGTTGTTTGGTATATATGTATATGGCATCATTATAATCTAGAAAGGTAAAGAACCGATTTATATAAGTCTGTTAGTGATCATTGTCTTTCTTGCTCCAACATAAAGGGAGACAAACACCCACCTATTCGCTGTATATAGATGGCTTCAGGCAGGAAAAAAACAACTTCATCACTTCATCCTATTTCAAGGAGGCAGGGAAAACAATATGTCCCAGAGCCAGCAAGTCCTGTAAAATATTTCTCTGACTTAAAATATACTCAGCTGCATAATCCTGTCAAGAGATTCTTGACAGGAACGATGTACAGTATATGTGGATGATATAGATGAGACATACCTGCGTGTAGCTCGCGCCAGTCAGCCTGCCTAATCCCTGCTCAAACCTATAGATCATATATAGAGAGGGAGAGGGAGAGGGGAGGGGACGTTAATTACCTCCCACTCCTGTGTTGGCGCCAATATTTGAGGAAATACAGCTGCAAGTAATGGCCGCATTCGATTGTTGTGTTCGGCGCAGCCCAGGCTGCGTCATGTCCAGTCGCATCACAGAATGATGTCATTCTTCCGGATACTGTAAGAGTCTAATGCGGTGCAACCTCCCGGCCGGAAGAACCAGCAACCACCGGAAGTGACATCTCATGCCAAGCCTCCCAAACATAGACTGCGGACACTTCACAGTGGGCTCCCCCTATTGGTGCTCAATGTTATAGCATGCAGCAATGCTCATTGCGGACAACAAAGGGGCATGGACAACCATTCAATCATTCAATTTCCGTGCTATATATCGATTGTATGCCACTAAAGGCCAACATTAGCGCTGTAAAAGCTTATAGTCAGCCTACATCTGGACAGACTATACTATGTCAGACAACTTCATCTCCCGAGTCCTAGAGTACATAGTTCATTAAATTCCTACCCAGAGGAAAAACACATTCATATTGCACAATATATATATAACAGTTATATATCTGATTAAGCTATCTAGGAGTTTAATCCTCACAGTGTTGAGATTTAAATGACAATCTCCCTTATAGATATATACAAAACATCTCTCATCTCTGTATGACGGCCCCAAAAGATATCGGGAAAACCATCATAAAATGCCCACTCAACAAAACCTCCCATGATTATAAGTTAGACACAAAATTGCTATTAAAAAGTGTCAAAGAAAGGGTTTGTAGCTAATTACATCGTTCAAGCCCGGGGATGTGGTTGCATTTAGGTCATATATCCATCTAGCCTCACGGGCGAGGACTTTTTTGTCAATATCTCCCCCTCTTGGATCCTGAGGAATGATGTCCAGGACAGTAAATCTAATAATCGACTGGTCAAATTTGTGCTTTAGGCCAACATGGCCCCCAATGGGGGTATTGATTTGGCCATTGTTAATATATGAGATGTGGTCTGAGATTCTCTTCCAGAGGGGTCTAATGGTTTTACCCACATAAAAAGCCCCACATGGGCATAACATTATATAAACTACCGCTTTAGTTTGACATATGACCAGTCGATTTATAAATCTCCAGCGACCATTGGGCATCATAAATGACTCGCCTTCTAGTGTCCATGGGCAGTTTCCACATTTTTGGAGACCTTTTGTTTGGGATATTTCATTTGTAGGTCTAACATAGTGGCTCGTAACCAATCCATCCCTTAATGATTTTGTTCTTTTATAGGTAATGTTTGGGTGATCGTCTAGGTATTTGCCTAAGATTCGGTCATTGGTCAGAAGTTCCCAATTTTTTTGCAAAACATTGCGGACTTCGTCATGCTGATTAGAATAGGTAGAAATAAATCTAACCTTAACATCTTCCTTCTTAATTTTTTTCCTGAATAATAGGTCATGTCTATTGTTCCCTTTAGCTTTGTTGAAGGCTTTCCTTAGCATTGTGGGAGTGTACCCTCTTTGTAATAAACGTACTCTCAATTTGTCTGCCTCTATTTGAAAGTTCAAATCACTCGAGCAGTTTCGTCTCAGTCTTAAATATTGAGAGTACGGGATACTCCCAATTAATGCTTTGGGGTGGGAACTTTCAGAATGTAGTATTATATTCCCTGCTGTTGGTTTTCTAAAGAGCGTTGACCCAATACTTCCATCCTCAAAGTAGAGGGTGGTGTCCAGAAAATTAATTTGTTGTTTACTCCATGTCATTGTGAAGTTTAAATTTAAGGTATTAATTTGTAAACATTTAAAAAAATCCCCAAAACGGTCAATACTCCCATCCCAGATGATGAGGACATCATCTATGTACCTGAGCCAGGTGATGACATGGCTCAGGTACATAGAGAGGGCCTCATCACTGAAAATGTCTCGTTCCCACCCACCCAGGTGCAGGTTAGCGTATGCTGGGGTGCAGCATGTGCCCATGGCTACGCCCTGCACCTGGATGAAGTGGGAACCATCAAAAGTAAACACATTATTTTTTAGGATGTGTGCTAAACCATCCAGTACAAATTGGTTGTAGGTCTCGGCCTGAGGGCCGCGTTCGTCCAAAAGTCTTTTGACCATTTGCAGTCCGAGTGTATCTGGGATAGAGGAATATAACACCTCGATATCCAATGCGATCATACTGCATCCCATAGGCATTGTCCTATCATACAATACCTTAACTAGGTCGGGTGTATCTTGAATAAATGAGGGTAAGCTCATTATATGAGGTCTTAGATATTGGTCAATTAATTTACTTAGTGGTTCCGTTTAGGATCCTATTCCCGATATAATCGGGCGTCCCGGCGGGTTTTTGATATCTTTGTGCGTTTTGGGCAATGAGTAAAAAGTAGGTGTACACGGTAAGTCAATTTTTATAGCCTCGTATGTTTCTTTATCAATTGTGCCCTTATTATACGCTTCATATATCAACATTCTATATTTGTTCTGGGCTGATAGGATCCTGTCCTCATTAATGGGCATATACCACTCTCTATTTTTTAAAATGTCCCAACACATGTTTCTGTATTGTAGATGGTCCATAAGTACGATGTTACCCCACTTATCGGAGGGTTTTATTACGATTTGGGAGTTTTTGTTGAGTGATGTGACGGCTTGTTTTAGGGGGATACTTAGGTTTTCCTTATTGGCATTCCGAATTTTTAAACGATTAATGTCGGCTGTGGTCTTGTTTACAAAGGCCCATACGTTAGGATTAGTCTGTAAGGGAGGGAATTTATTTGATTTTTTCTTTGCCGTAGGGGCTTTAGTTGGAACGATTTGTTGTTGTAATGAAGTTTGTACTATTGCTGCGTCTATCGACTCATTATCAGATGCAGAAAATGTCTGTTCCGTATCTGATTGAGCTTCAAGGTCATTTTCAGTTGAATAAGATCTTTTAATGCTCTGAAATCTCTTACTGTAAAATCCTTCCATAGTTCCGACATCTCTTTATTTTTCCTAGTCTGTTGCCTCACTTTGTCGAAAATATAGCGGTATGTGAGCCTCCTTGCAAACAAGTGTAAGTCTTTGACGATGTCAAAGTGTGTCGTATTATTATCTGGACAGAAGCTGAGGCCTCGACGTAAAACCTCAATTTCATCATTAGTGGGAATATATGATGATAAGTTGATAATTGAAAAAGTGGATTCAGTCATTGAGTCCGTAGTGTAACCATCAGTATGAGGTGCCCTATCATGTCATTGTTTTTTTGTGATTGGATTTTTGGGTGTAGCGCCCAAGTTTGTGCCATTTGTTGCTCCTGCATATGACGTTATCAATGCCTGTTGTGTACCTGTGACTAGGTTGCCAATCATCAGATGTAATTTAGTGCGAATTCTCATATTACCTGTTTCCACGTGCATTGGTTGAGAGTGTGGGAGTGAAGTAGTGACAGGGATAGAGTTAGTAAAACCATCACCAAGATTGTCAGACGGATGAAGGGAAGTGGTGTCCTCCATTAGTCTTTTCTTTTCTATACCTCCGTGATCCTCTGGTGCTTTAGGCCTTTTTCTAAAGGATCGATTCCTCGATCGTGGGTGCTCAGATGTGCGTGAAGAAAGAGAAAATTGTGACAAGTTAGAATCTGATTCACTATCATTATAGTTCCTCCTTTTGTTATTATTCCTTTGTCCTCGCCAATTTTTTCTTGTGAAGTTGTTTCTTGGTTGTGGCCATGCATATGCATAGCCACCCCCAAAAGCCATCTTATCTCTGGAAAATTCCTGCTCTTTTTTCTGGATTAATTCTTTAGTGAATCCATCCAGTTGTTCTTTAATTTCTTTTTCTTTTTCCTTAAAGGTGGTTTTAGCAAAGATATCTTTATACTCTAATTGCATGGCTTTAATTTCTTCTCTTCCTAATAATAACCCAGCAATAATTCCATCATTTTTGAGGAACATAATTTGAGATTATTTTCCCATGAATTTTTGAATTCTGGGCTAATTTTCCATATATTGGGGAATACCTGGACCCGTAATCTTTTGGGGTTCAGGTCTTCCGCAATGTATTTTTGGAAATATTTCACATGCCAAAAGAGTTTTTACACCAGTTGTTCAAAAAATTTGCCAGGGAGTTTGGCACTGTGTGTATCAGAGTTAAAACAGCAAAAGAGGCCATATTTTTGTAGGACACACATACACTTTTGAAAGTATACTCAGCTGACACCCCACTTTAATATGTGGTATTGGGGAGCCACTGGTTTATCACACCAGTTGTTAAAAAAAATGGCCAGGGAGTTTGGCACTGTGTGTATCAGAGTTAACACAGCAAAAGAGGCAATATTGTTGCAGGACACAAATACACTTATAAATTATTCTCAGAAAACACCCCACTTCAATATGTGGTATTGGGGGGCCACTGGTTTATTACACCAGTTATTTAAAAAAAATGGCTAGGGAGTTTGGCACTGTGTGTATCAGAGTTAACACAGCAAAAGAGGCATTATTATTGCCGGACACAAATACTCTTATGACGTATACTCAAATAACACCCCACTTCAATATGTGGTACTGTGGGGCCACTGATCTATCACACCAGTTGTACAAAAAATTGGCCAGTGAGTTTGGCACAGTGTGTATCAGAGTTAACACAGCAAAAGAGGCAATATTTTTGCACGACACAAATACACTTAGAAAAGCGTACTCAGATAACACCCCACTTCAATATGTGGTATTGGGGGGCCACAGGTTTATCACATCAGTTGCTCAAAAAATTGGCCAGGGAGTTTGGCACTGTGTGTATCAGAGTTAACACAGCAAAAGAGGCAATATTGTCGCAGGACACAAATACACTTATAAATTATACTCAGAAAGCACCCCACGTCAATATGTGGTATTGGGGGGCCACTGGTTTATGACACCAGTTGCTCAAAAATTTAGTCAGGGAGTTTGGCACTGTGTGTATCAGAGTTAACACAGCAAAAGAGGCCTTATTGTTGTAGGACACAAATACATTTGTGAAAGTATACTCAGATAACACCCACTTCAATATGTGGTATTGGGGGCCACTGGTTTATCACATCAATTGTTCAAAAAATTGGCCAAGGAGTTTGGAACTGTGTGTATCAGAGTTAACACAGCAAAAGAGGCAATATTTTTGCAGGACACAAATACACTTAAAAAAGTGTACTCAGATAACACCCCACTTCAATATGTGGTATGGGGGGGGGCACTGGTTTATCACATCAATTTCTCAAAAAGTTGGCCAGGGAGTTTGGCACTGTGTGTGTCAGAGTTAACACAGCAAAAGAGATAATATTGTTGCAGGACACAAATACACTTATGAAAGTATACTCAGAAAACACCCCACTTCAATATGTGGTATTGGGGGGCCACTGGTTTATTACACCAGTTGCTCAAACAATTTGCCTATGAGTTTGGCACTGTATGTATCAGAGTTAACACAGCAAAGGAGGCAATATTGTTGCAGGACACAAATACACATATGAAAGTATACTGAGATAACACCCCACTTCAATGTGTGGTAGGGGGGGGCACTGATCTATCACACCAGTTGTACAAAAAATTGGCCAGTGAGTGTGGCACTGTGTATCAGAGTTAACACAGCAAAAGAGGCAATATTTTTGCAGGACACAAATACACTTAGAAAAGCGTACTCAGATAACACCCCACTTCAATATGTGGTATTGGGGGGCCACGGGTTTATCACATCAGTTGCTCAAAAAATTGGCCAGGGAGTTTGGCACTGTGTGTATCAGAGTTAACACAGCAAAAGAGGCAATATTGTTGCAGGACACAAATACACTTATAAATTATACTCAGAAAGCACCCCACGTCAATATGTGGTATTGGGGGGCCACTGGTTTATGACACCAGTTGCTCAAAAATTTAGTCAGGGAGTTTGGCACTGTGTGTATCAGAGTTAACACAGCAAAAGAGGCCTTATTGTTGCAGGACACAAATACATTTATGAAAGTATACTCAGATAACACCCACTTCAATATGTGGTATTGGGGGCCACTGGTTTATCACATCAATTGTTCAAAAAATTGGCCAAGGAGTTTGGAACTGTGTGTATCAGAGTTAACACAGCAAAAGAGGCAATATTTTTGCAGGACACAAGCACACTTAAAAAAGTGTACTCAGATAACACCCCACTTCAATATGTGGTATTGGGGGGGGCACTGGTTTATCACATCAGTTTCTCAAAAAGTTGGCCAGGGAGTTTGGCACTGTGTGTGTCAGAGTTAACACAGCAAAAGAGACAATATTGTTGCAGGACACAAATACACTTATGAAAGTATACTCAGATAACACCCCACTTCAATATGTGGTATTGGGGGGCCACTGGTTTATCACACCAGTTGCTCAAAAAATTGGCCAGTGAGTTTGGCACTGTGTGTATCAGAGTTAACACAGCAAAAGAGGCAATATTGTTCAGGACACAAATACACTTGTGAAAGTATACTCAGTTAACACCCTACTTCAATATGTGGTATTGGGGGGGGCTGATCTATCACACCAGTTGTACAAAAAATTGGCCAGTGAGTTTGGCACTGCGTGTATCAGAGTTAACACAGCAAAAGAGGCAATATTTTTGCAGGACACAAATACACTTGTAAAAGTATACTCAGATAACACCACACTTTAATATGTGGTATTGGGGGCGACTGGTTTATCACACCAGTTGTTCAAAAAATTGGCCAGGGAGTTTGGCACTGTGTGTATCAGAGTTAACACAGCAAAAGAGGCCTTATTGTTGCAGGACACAAATACATTTATGAAAGTATACTCAGATAAAACCCCACTTTAATATGTGGTATTGGGGGCCACTGGTTTATCACATCAGTTGTTCAAAAAATTGGCCAAGGAGTTTGGAACTGTGTGTATCAGAGTTAACACAGCAAAAGAGGCAATATTTTTGCAGGACACAAATACACTTAAAAAAGTGTACTCAGATAACACCCCACTTCAATATGTGGTATTGGGGGGGCCACTGGTTTATCACATCAGTTGCTCAAAAAGTTGGCCAGGGAGTTTGGCACTGTGTGTGTCAGAGTTAACACAGCAAAAGAGACAATATTGTTGCAGGACACAAATACACTTATGAAAGTATACTCAGAAAACACCCCACTTCAATATGTGGTATTGGGGGGCCACTGGTTTATTACACCAGTTGCTCAAACTATTTGCCTTTGAGTTTGGCACTGTATGTATCAGAGTTAACATAGCAAAGGAGGCAATATTGTTGCAGGACACAAATACACATATGAAAGTATACTCAGATAACACCCCACTTCAATGTGTGGTAGGGGGGGGGGCACTGATCTATCACACCAGTTGTACAAAAAATTGGTCAGTGAGTTTGGCACTGTGTATATCAGGGTTAACTCAGCGAAAGAAGCAATATTTTTGCAGGACATAAATACACGTATGAAAGTATACTCAGATAACACCCCACTTCAATATGTGGTATTGGGGGCCACTGGTTTATCACATCAGTTGCTCAAAAAAATGGACAGGGACTTTGGCACTGTGTGTATCAGAGTCAACACAGCAAAAGAGGCAATATTGTTGCAGAACACAATTACACTTATGAAAGTATACTCAGATAACACCCCACTTCAATATGTGGTATTGGGTAGCCACCGGTTTATGACACCAGTTGCTCAAAAAATTGGCCAGTGAGTTAGGCACTATGTGTATCAGAGTTAACACAGCAAAAGAGGCAATATTGTTGCAGGACACAAATACACTTGTGAAAGTATACTCAGATAACACCCCACTTCAATATATGGTATTGGGGGCCACTGATCTATCACACTAGTTGTACAAAAAATTGGCCAGTGACTTTGGCACTGTTTGTATCAGAGTTTACACAGCAAAAGAGGCAATATTGTTGCAGGACACAAATACACTTATGAAAGTATACTCAGATAACACCCCACTTCAATATGTGGTATTGGGGGGCCACTGATCTATCACACCAGTTGTACAAAAAATTGGCCAGTGAGTTTGGCACTGTGTGTATCAGAGATAACACAGCAAAAGAGGCAATATTGTTGCAAGACACAAATACACTTATAAACGTATACTCAGATGACACCCCACTTCAATATGTGGTATTGGGGGGTCACTGGTTTATCACACCAGTTGTTCAAAAAATTGGCCAGGGAGTTTGGCACTGTGTGTATCAGAGTTAACACAGCATAATAGGCAATATTGTTGCAGGACACAAATACACTTATGAAAGTATACTCAGATAACACCCCACTTCAATATGTGGTATTGGGGGGCCACAATTTTATCACACCAGTTGTACAAACAATTGGCCAGTAACTGTTGTCACTGTGTGTAGCACGGTTAATGCAGAAAAAGAAGCCAAATGTTTGCAGGACTACAATACACCCTTAGAAAAGTATACTGTTAAATAACACCCCACCTTAGTATGTGGTATTGGGGGGCCACTGGTCTATCACACCAGTTATAATTCATTAAAAGTGCTTTTGTCACTGTTTGTAGTATTGCTGCAGCAACGCTCAACACAACAGTCACAATGCTGCACTGTGCAAAAATACACTTATGAAAGTATACTCGGATGACACCCCACTTCAATATGTGGTATTGGGGGGGACACTGATCTATCACACCAGTTGTACAAAAAAATTGCCAGTGAGTTTGGCACTGTGTGTATCAGAGTTAACACAGCAAAAGAGGCAATATTGTTGCAGGATACAAATACACTTATGACAGTATACTCAGATGACACCCCACTTCAATATGTGGTATTGGGGAGCCACTGATCTATAACACCAGTTGTACAAAAAATTGGCCAGTGAGTTTGGCACTGTGTGTATCAGAGTTAACACAGCAAACGAGGCAATATTGTTGCAGGACACAAATACACTTATTAAAGTATACTCAGATAACACCCCACTTTAATATGTGGTATTGGGGGGCCACAGTTTTATCACACCAGTTGTACAAACAATTGGCCAGTAACTGTTGTCACTGTGTGTAGCACGGTTAACACAGCAAAAGAGGCCAATTTTTTTGCAGGACTACAATACACCCTTAGAAAAGTATACTGGTAAATAACACCCCACTTCAATATGTGGTATTGGGGGGCCACTGGTCTATCACAACAGTTATAATTCATTAAAAGTGCTTTTGTCACTGTTTGTAGTATTGCTGCAGCAACGCTCAACACACCAGTCACAATGTTGCACAGTGCACAAATACACTTATAAAAGTATATTCTGTTGACACCCCACTTCAATATGTGGTATTGGGGGGCCACTGGTCTATCACACCAGTTGTACAAAAAATTGGCCAGTGAGTTTGGTACTGTGTGTATCAGAGATAACACAGCAAAAGAGGCAATATTGTTGCAGGACACAAACACACTTATGAAAGTATACTCAGATAACACCCAACTTCAATATGTGGTATTGGGGGGCCACTTATCTATCACACTAGTTGTACAAAAAATTGGCCAGTGAGTTTGGCACTATGTGTATCAGAGTTAACACAGCAAAAGAGATATTATTGTTGCAGGACACAAATACACTTATGAAAGTATACTCAGATAACACCCAACTTCAATATGTGGTATTGGGGGGGGGGGGCACTCATCTATCACACCAGTTGTACAAAAGATTTGCCAGTGGGTCTGGCACTGTGTGTATCAGAGTTAACACAGCAAAAGAGGCAATATTGTTGCAGGACACAAATACACTTATGAAAGTATACTCAGATAACACCCAACTTCAATATGTGGTATTGGGGGGGCACTGATCTATCACACCAGTTGTACAAAAAATTGGCCAGTGAGTTTGGCACTGTGTGTATCAGAGTTAACACAGCAAAAGAGGCAATATTGTTGCAGGACACAAATACACTTATGAAAGTATACTCAGATAACACCCCACTTCAATATGTGGTATTGGGGGGGCCATTGATCTATCACACTAGTTGTACAAAAAATTGGCCAGTGAGTTTGGCACTTTGTGTATCAGAGTTAACACAGCAAAAGCGGTATTATTGTTGCAGGACACAAGTACACTTATGAAAGTATACTCAGATAACACCCAACTTCAATATGTGGTATTGGGGGGGGGGACTGATCTATCACACCAGTTGTACAAAAAATTGGCCAGTGAGTTTGGCACTGTGTGTATCAGAGTTAACACAGCAAAAGAGACATTATTGTTGCAGGACACAAATACATTTATGAAAGTATACTCAGATAACACCCCACTTCAATATGTGGTATTGGGGGCCACTGGTTTATCACATCAGTTGTTCAAAAAATTGGCCAAGGAGTTTGGAACTGTGTGTATCAGAGTTAACACAGCAAAAGAGGCACTATTTTTGCAGGACACGAATACACTTAGAAAAGTGTACTCAGATAACACCCCACTTCAATATGTGGTATTGGGGGGCCACTGGTTTATCACATCAGTTGCTCAAAAAGTTGGCCAGGGAGTTTGGCACTGTGTGTATCAGAGTTAACACAGCAAAAGAGGCAATATTGTTGCAGGACACAAATACACTTATGAAAGTATAGTCAGAAAACACCCCACTTTAATATGTGGTATTGGGGGGCCACTGGTTTATTATACCAGTTGCTCAAAAAAATTGCCAGGGAGTTTGGCACTGTATGCATCAGAGTTAAAACAGCAAAGGAGGCAATATTGTTGCAGGACACAAATACACGTGTGAAAGTATACTCAGATAACACCCCACTTCAATATGTGGTGGGGGGGCACTGATCTATCACACCAGTTGTACAAAAAATTGGCCAGTGAGTTTGGCACTGTGTGTACCAGAGTTAACACAGCAAAAGAGGCAATATTTTTGCAGGACACAAATACACTTGTAAAAGTATACTCAGATAACACCCAACTTCAATATGTGGTATTGGGGGGCCACTGGTTTATCACACCAGTTGTTCAAAAAATTGGCCAGGGAGTTTGGCACTGTGTGTATCAGAGTTGACACATTAAAGGAGGCAATATTGTTGCAGGACACAAATACACTTATGAAAGTATACTCAGATGACACCCCACTTCAATATGTGGTATTGGGGGGCCACTGATCTATAACACCAGTTGTACAAAAAATTGGCCAGTGAGTCTGGCACTTTGTGTATCAGAGTTAACACAGCAAACGAGGCAATATTGTTGCAGGACACAAACACATTTATGAAAGTATACTCAGATAACACCCCACTTCAATATGTGGTATTGGGGGGCTACTGATCTATCACACCAGTTGTACAAAAAACTGGCCAGTGAGTTTGGCACTGTGTGTATCAGAGTTAACACAGCAAAAGAGGCAATATTGTTGCAGGACACAAATACACTTATGAAAGTATACTCAGATAACACCCAACTTCAATATGTGGTATTGGGGGGCCACAATTTTATCACACCAGTTGTACAAACAATTGGCCAGTAACTGTTGTCACTGTGTGTAGCACGGTTAATGCAGCAAAAGAGGCCAAATGTTTGCAGGACTACAATACACCCTTAGAAAAGTATACTGTTAAATAACACCCCACTTCAGTATGTGGTATTGGGGGGCACTGGTCTATCACACCAGTTATAATTCATTAAAAGTGCTTTTGTCACTGTTTGTAGTATTGCTGCAGCAACGCTCAACACACCAGTCACAATGCTGCACAGTGCAAAAATACACTTATGAAAGTATACTCGGATGACACCCCACTTCAATATGTGGTATTGGGGGGACACTGATCTATCACACCAGTTGTACAAAAAATTGGCCAGTGAGTTTGGCACTGTGTGTATCAGAGTTAACACAGCAAAAGAGGCAATATTGTTGCAGGATACAAATACACTTATGACAGTATACTCAGATGACACCCCACTTCAATATGTGGTATTGGGGAGCCACTGATCTATAACACCAGTTGTACAAAAAATTGGCCAGTGAGTTTGGCACTATGTGTATCAGAGTTAACACAGCAAAAGAGGTATTATTGTTGCAGGACACAAATACACTTATGAAAGTATACTCAGATAACACCCAACTTCAATATGTGGTATGGGGGGGGGGGGCGGGGGACTGATCTATCACACCAGTTGTACAAAAAATTGGCCAGTGAGTTTGGCACTGTGTGTATCAGAGTTAACACAGCAAAAGAGGCAATATTGTTCCAGGACACAAATACACTTATGAAAGTATACTCAGATAACACCCCACTTCAATATGTGGTATTGGGGGGCCACAGATTTATCACACCAGTTCTACAAATAATTGGCCAGTAACTGTTGTCACTGTGCATAGCATGGTTAAAGCAGCAAAAGAGGCCACATTTTTGCAGGACTACAATACACTCTTAGAAAAGTATACTGTTAAATAACAACCCACTTCAATATGTGGTATTGGGGGGCCACTGGTCTATCACACCAGTTATAATACATTAAAAGTGCTTTTGTCACTGTTTGTAGTATTGCTGCAGCAACGCTCAGCACACCAGTCACAATGCTGCACAGTGCACAATATAAATCCACTATAATATGCTTTCTATATTACAAAGTATATTATACATGGATTACCCCCTTATATAGTGCACTTCACACCTATACCAAATAGCAGCCCTTAAAATTACTTTTGTGGACCTTAACAGAGCGATTTGTGTCACTGCCGATCTGTCCCTTGTGCACACACACAGCATACCTGCCCCTACACTGACAAAAGACTGTACACCTATACCAAATAAATATGAAAGTGGGGGGTGTCATGGCCCTCTTCTAATATCCCAAGGTGGTACAAGGAATGTGGGTGGATGGGAGGGGGGGTTATGGGGCTGCGTTGGGGGGGAACAAAGTTTGGTACTGTAGGGAAGCTATAGTCCGCGGCAGCCGGCTGAAGCGTGGAGAAGCCCTGAGAGATGCAAGAAAGGAGAGAGCAGCGCCAGCTTAGTATAGTACAAGTTTATTTAACACTGTTAAAATTGGTGACTCACTGTCCGAGGTTGGGTGAGACCGGTACACAAAGACTGTTAGGGTCATCCATCTTCCTCTTCCAGGATAGTGGTCATAGGAGAAGGTGGTGAGGTTCCAGAGGTATAGCCGAGCCGCTGTGGGGCTGCTAGTTGTCACTGGCCGCGGAGGAGCATGCACAACAGGGCTCCAGCTGCCGACTTCTGATCCCTGATGACATCACTTCCTGGCAGGAGAAAAATAGGGGTTGCACGCGTTCGGAGCATCCGTGCTCCTTCGTCAGGCGATGGGAGTGTCTCAGGTGGGGCAGGGAATTTATACCCTGTTGCCGGACTAATTGCAAAGACATCTGTCTGTGGGGGGGCGGAGCCAAAAGACTCTAAGAAAGTCATCTCAGTAAAAACACAATTGGGGATACATGTCTCTAGGAAATCCATAAAAGTACATAAAAATACATAAAAATACATGGTATTACATAAAAGAGGACTTATAAGAATAAATCCCATAAAAACAATACTGACATGGCCATGGGGAAAATAGATCGGTAATGTGTGTATACATCTACATGAAAAAACGGTATTGGAGGGAAAAAATAAAAATAGAAATAAATGTAAAGATAAAAAAAAATATATAAAGATAAAAAAAAAATAAAAAAAAAAATAAACATAAAAATAAAAATATAAAAATAAAAATAAAAATAAAAATAAAAATAAACATAAAAATAAAAGTAAAAATAAAATAAAGATAAAAATAAAAATAAATATAAAAATAAAAATGAGAATAGAATACACACATATATATATACATATATATACACACATACACATATAAATATATATATATATATATATATATATATATATATATATACATATATATATATAAAAAAATATTGATGGAAAAAAAAAAAAATAATATATGTCACTGATAGGGAATGATGTGTGAATGTATGAGGTGTCACAAGTATATGTGCAATATTTTAGAGTGTGATATTGATTTCTAATCCCTCGTTTAGGCCTCCTGGCGCTAGAGTGTCCAGGGTATAAATCCAGTAGTTTTCTCTGGTACACAGTCGCTTGAACCGTTCAGCAGGGGGAAAGTGTGCAGGGATGGCTTCCAATACCCACACTTTGAGTCCATCGGAGCTCTTGGGATGATACTCAGTAAAGTGTCGGGGGACGCTATGTTTATCGGAACCTGTTTCAACAAGGTTCCGATGCTCTCCAAAGCGTTTGCGTAAGGTCCGTATAGTACGGCCTACATAAAGTAGTTTGCAGGGGCACACGAGGCAATAGATGACATATTCCGTCGAACAAGTGTAGAAGTCAGTGAGGTGATGGGTTTTTCCATTGTTTGTGAATTCCTTTAGACCGTGTCTCACATGTTTGCATGTTAAGCACCTGGTCTTACAACATTTGTACATTCCCTTGATTTGGAGAAAGGAGGTGAGTGATGAGTTAGTTTTTGGTCTAATGGAGCGGACCTGGCTTGGTGCTATTAGAGTTTTGAGGTTTTTTGCGCGCCTGTATAAAAAACGGGGGCGCTCAGTGAGGTCTGCACGTAGGTAAGTGTCTTCCTTTAGGATTGCCCAATGTTTATGGAAAATGCGTTCCATGTGCTTGAATTTACTGTGAAACTGGGTAGTGAATCGTGCAGAGGTGGGATGATTGTTTATTTTCCTTGTATACTCCGCTCTACTTTTCTTTAAATCTTCATGCAGGTAGTGGTCAGAGGCTTTTGTTATGAGTTCTTCAGGATAACCCTTTTCAAGAAATTTCTGTTTGAGTAGTGTTCCATGGTGGAGATATATAACAAAAAGTGCAGCGCTATCAAATATGGATTATGAAGAAGATATCGAGGAGAGCAGTCCACAGGTGAAAATTATGGTGAAGCATGCACAAGATATAAACATTCAGTGCTCTTCAATGTGCTGGTAATCCTCCACCCAGTCTCATTAGCCTCTCACCTCACACTTAGCCCCTGTGTCACCAGACGGGCTAGTAAGACAAACTTTCTCCAAGGATATCACAAATATAGATCAAATCAGTATTCCTCTTCATCAGAAGATAAGGCTCACAGGTAACAGATCACAGGTCCATAAAGCGGGTCACAGGTCCATAGGAAAACAAAGGTCCGGACATAGTGCATTACCGCAATAAATTACTTTATTGAACATAGCATAAAATCATAAAAATTACCTTGTAAAGCACTATACAAGTGCATGTGATGAGCAGATTGTATTACACACAGCGGTCTCGACCGCAATGGATGGCGGGTGACGTCACCGGCCCCTCCCCCTTCGCACGCGTTACGTCCCACTGCACGGGACTTCCTCAGCTATTGGTAAGGGAGAAGGACAGGGCTACTTATAGTCACTCATAGCCATCAGACCCGGAAGTGCAACCAAGAGAACACCTCACACAGGAAGTGAACACCTCACACAGGAAGTGAACCCCTCACACAGGAAGTGAACCCTCCACACAGGAAGTGAACCCTCCACACAGGAAGTGAACCCTTCACACAGGAAGGGATACTCTGTTGCCCCGGGGACAGCCAAATAAACAATAAAGACGCCAGGACTCTAAATGCAAGCTACAAAGCAGATATACAGGAATCAACTGGCGGTGATCACCTTCTATGAGCACATATAAACATATTAAAATAATGGCTAATTGCATATACATAACTGATCAGACCTGCTGAATCAGATATAATATTTTAAAATTTTAAAAGCGAATTACTTTTATAAAATAGGATTTCATGGGCTGATCTCAACTGAATAGTTTTAGAAACACAACCCAGAATCTGCGGGAAAAAAGGGGCCAGGACCTCAAAACCAGCCATCCATATAACACAAATAATACACCACATACAAATCGGTAATAATGAAAAAAATAATAAATAAAATAGGATTAATATATATAAAAATAAAACAAAAACAAAAATGCAAATACAGATACTAACGGTCAGAAATAAAACAGTTTAGATCGAACTCCACGTTAAGACCTCTGGGGGCAGACACCTTAGTTTCGTGAATCCAAAAAGATTCACGTCGGCTTAACTGGCGTATAAAATTCCCTCCTCGCCAGTGAGGTTTAACGTGTTCGATGCCCCAAAATTTAAGACTACGTGGATCACGGTTGTGGACATTCCGAAAATGTCTTGACACACTGTGTGTTTTTAAACCCTTTTTGATATTACTCACGTGTTCTCGGAGCCTAACTTGTAGTTGTCTGGAAGTCCGCCCTATATACTGCTTGCCACAGCCGCATTCTAACATGTATACGACTCCTACACTAGCACATGTTATGAGACCTCGGATGGTATATGATTTATTAGTGGCAGTCGCAGTAAAATCTTTGCGTTTTTTGCAATTGGTTTTAGAGTGCCTGCATGCCACACATCTACCACATGCATAAAATCCTGATAAAAACAGAAAAGATCTGTTTTCAACAGGAATCGGAGGATCCACCACACCAGGGGCTATACGGTCCCTTAAGGTGGGTGCCTTCCTATAAACAAATTTGGGTATCTCAGGGAGGGTAGGACCCAGTACTCTGTCTTGCTTTAAAATGGACCAGTTCTTTTTGACTATTTTTTCTAACTTCTTATGTTGTATATTATAATCAAATATGAGTCTGTATTGATTAATTTCAGGAAGATGGTCAGCACTGGGTTTAGGAGCCACCAGTGTATTTCTATCAAGCTCCTTTACTCTGACTACCTCATTGGCCAATATGTCCCTATCATAACCTTTTTGCGCAAAGCGTTCTACTAGTACCTCTGCTTGTGACAAATAGTCACCTTCAGTGGTACAGTTACGCCGTAATCTGACAAACTGGCCTTTTGGAATATTGCAGAGCCATGAATGATGATGGCAACTGTCGAGCGGAATATACGCGTTTCGATCAGTTGCTTTGAAATGGTTCTGCATCTTAAAATGGTCATTCTCAATAGAGATCTCTAAATCCAAGAAGACAATTTTCTCACTACTCATATTCCAGGTCAGAGAGATGTTTTTATTGTTGGCATTCATTTTGTTCATGAAGGAATTAAGGCCACTGGTATCTCCATCCCAAATAAGTATCAGGTCATCGATATACCTGTGGTAGCACAATAATTCAGGGGGGCGGCCACGGAACACCACCTCCGACTCCCAGTGGGCCATAAATAAGTTGGCCACACTGGGAGCGAAACGGGCTCCCATGGCAACCCCCCTCGTCTGAAGATAATACTGTCTATTGTACCAGAAATAATTTCTGGATAGACAGAAAGTAAGACTTCTACACAAGAACCTTTTATTCTTCCTGGGTAAATCAGAAGTTTCTAATGCCCAATTCACCGCTGCTAAAGCCTCTTTGTGACTGATGATAGTATACAGCGAACTTACGTCCGCTGTAACCATTATCGTTGATTGGGTACAAGATAAGGATTCCAAGATTTGAATTACATGTTTTGTATCCTTAAGATAGGCCTCTGTTTTAATTACCAAGGGCTGCAGGAAAACATCAATGTATTGCCCAAGCCTCGCCGTGACCGAGTCAATCCCATTTACAATGGGACGACCTGGAGGTCGTTCTGCGTTTTTGTGGATCTTGGGAAGACAATAGATAATAGGTGTCCTGCAAAAAAGTGGGTCTAGATACTGAGACTCCTTCTTGGTCAACACACCCCTTGCTCTCCCACCTTCCACTAGGTCGTGAAGTTCATTCTTAAATGAGAAAAGCGGATCTTTACTTAACAAGGAATATGTGTCTCGGTCCGATAGCAATTTGCCCATCTCCTCACAGTAATATTCTTTACTGAGAATAACCAGGCCACCCCCTTTATCGGCAGGCCTGATAACAATGTTTTTGTTGTTCTCAAGGGATCGAATGCCCTTCTTGATATATTGGGGGTCATTAACCTTTTTCACATTCAATCCTTCAAGGTCCTTACATACCATATTCCTAAACACCTCAATGTGTTGGTTATCAGAAATGGCAGGGTTAAATGTGGATCTATTCCTAAGGTTGGAATCCACCACCACTGGTGCCGCGGTGTTCCTAACGATAGGCTTGGACAAAAAATATCGTTTAATATTCAGAGTCCTCACAAATCTATTGATGCTTATATATGCCTGGAATTTATTGAGATTTCTGACTGGGGCAAACTTAAGACCCCTATCAAGGGTCCTAAGTTCGTCATCATTGAGAGGTATTCCACTGAGGTTATAAATACCAGATCCTATTGGGATTTTGGCCTTTTGTAGCCTCCGCCCCCCTCGGTTTCCTCTCTGTCTTTTCTTTTGCGGAATGAGTCGTTGGCTCTCCCCTGTTGAACGCTCGGGGGGTCCCTCTTCCACCTTTCTACTTGAGGTCGGAATAGGGGTGGCCCCTCTGCATATCTCATGGGAGACCCTAAAAAATCATTCTGAAAGTTGCCAGTATTCCCTATGTGTTGTAAGGGTTCAAAAGCGTTTGGAGTGGAGTAGTTCGGATGGTCATAACCTCTACCCGAATAACTCCCTCTTGGATTGTGTTGAGGTCTAGGGTGATAATAGGGGGAGTGATGCCCATTATTCCGAAAGGGCACAGAGCCGCCATTCCCACCATTACCACTTGCTGGATGTTGATGATGCCAACCACCCCTCCCTCTCTTTTTCCCACCTCTTTTTCCTCCACCCCGAGGTCGGCCATTACCTCTCTGGGGAGTGGAAAACCTTACTTCCTGAGTAGCTGGTAAATACTGAGGTCTAACCCTTTCCAAAGGGGTTAAAGGGGCTGGGTCCAAGGATGGGCCAGCCTCATTAGTTTGAGGCATGGTCACTAGATTCTTTTGCCACTTAAAGATGTCATTATTGGCAAAATCACCTAGGTCCCTGGCATATTTTTTCTTCTTTTTATTCTGGCTGTCATTATCCCATTTAATCACTCGATTTTTTAGAATAGTCATAAGATTGGTGAACTCATCTTTATCTTTGTGTGGATCTAGGAGAGTTTGAATCTCCTTGATTTGACTCTCTATATCTTTCATCCTCTTTTGCTTGCGCTCCAGCAAAAACTCCTGTAAGTCAAGACCTTTTCTGATGAAAAATTCACCCCACCCTTGCAGGGACTCATCGTCTAGGAGGCCATCACAGGGGGGTATATCCCATCTGAGACGTCTAGGTACAAGTTTTGCTGAAAGATAGTGCTTAAAGGAAGTAATATCCCACCATAACTTAACCTTTTTCTCAAAGAGGTGGCCTAATTTTTTAAATAAGGATGCCAGATCACTAGGATCATTCAGTGTAATATTGTTAGTGGAGGAAAAAATGTTTCCTATATTAACCTCCCTTTTTTCCAGATACTCAAAAATATCCATAACCAGATGCTGCTAAATTGATGGTAAATTGAGAAACAGGCAAATAATAATAGATAAAAATTCAGCGCAACTGTATAAAATAATATAATAGAAAGCTGCTATGCACTAAAGGATCAATAAACCAAAAGTCCCAATAACAAATATATAACAAAAAGTGCAGCGCTATCAAATATGGATTATGAAGAAGATATCGAGGAGAGCAGTCCACAGGTGAAAATTATGGTGAAGCATGCACAAGATATAAACATTCAGTGCTCTTCAATGTGCTGGTAATCCTCCACCCAGTCTCATTAGCCTCTCACCTCACACTTAGCCCCTGTGTCACCAGACGGGCTAGTAAGACAAACTTTCTCCAAGGATATCACAAATATAGATCAAATCAGTATTCCTCTTCATCAGAAGATAAGGCTCACAGGTAACAGATCACAGGTCCATAAAGCGGGTCACAGGTCCATAGGAAAACAAAGGTCCGGACATAGTGCATTACCGCAATAAATTACTTTATTGAACATAGCATAAAATCATAAAAATTACCTTGTAAAGCACTATACAAGTGCATGTGATGAGCAGATTGTATTACACACAGCGGTCTCGACCGCAATGGATGGCGGGTGACGTCACCGGCCCCTCCCCCTTCGCACGCGTTACGTCCCACTGCACGGGACTTCCTCAGCTATTGGTAAGGGAGAAGGACAGGGCTACTTATAGTCACTCATAGCCATCAGACCCGGAAGTGCAACCAAGAGAACACCTCAGACAGGAAGTGAACACCTCACACAGGAAGTGAACCCCTCACACAGGAAGTGAACCCTCCACACAGGAAGTGAACCCTCCACACAGGAAGTGAACCCTTCACACAGGAAGGGATACTCTGTTGCCCCGGGGACAGCCAAATAAACAATAATATAATTTTGTTATATATTTGTTATTGGGACTTTTGGTTTATTGATCCTTTAGTGCATAGCAGCTTTCTATTATATTATTTTATACAGTTGCGCTGAATTTTTATCTATTATTATTTGCATGGTGGAGATATGTTTGGGACTGAGTGCAATTGTGTTTAAGGCGGCAATATTGGCTCTTTGGTATGTTCTGAATCCATCTGGGGTGGTGACAGCTATTGTAGTGCAGGTATGAATTTCCAGCGGTGGGTTTGACATAATTCTGAGCACTGATTGTATTATCATGATGGTATAACTCGAGGTCCAAGAAAGTGAGTTTTTCGGCATCTGAGACTGATGTGAAGGAAAGCCCCATCTGGTTGTTATTGCAGTGTTCGAGAAATGGTGGTATGAGGGAGGCAGGGCCATCCCAGATGATAACTATATCGTCGATATATCGACCAAAGAAGATGAGATGAGAAGCAAAGGGATTGTTGTGCCAAATGTATTGCTGCTCCCAGTAGCCCATAGTTAAGTTGGCGTAACTGGGGGCAAAATTGGCCCCCATGGCCGTGCCTTTGATTTGGGTGTAGAACTCGCCATTAACCTCGAAGTAATTGTGGATGAGACAATATTCTATGAGATCCAGGAGAAAGTGTGTTTGCCGGGGATTGAGTGCAGATTCATCATTCAAGAAGAAACGTACGGCCTGAAGTCCAATGTGATGTGGTATAGATGTATAGAGAGAGACTACGTCCAAAGATAGCCAGAGATATGATGGTTGCCATGGGTAAGAGGATAATAGGTCCAGTAGATTGATGCCATCCTTAACATATGACGGAAGTTGTTGGACTATCGGTTGAAGGAAATGGTCGATATAGATGGAAAAATAACTGGAGACACTCTCCATGGCTGCAATGATGGGTCTGCCCAGGGGATGAAGGGGATCTTTATGGATCTTGGGGAGATGATAAAAATATGGCCTATGGTAAAAGTCATGTTTGAGAAATGACACTTCTGTGGAGGTGATGACATTGTCCTTTGCCGCTTTTTCAATGAGGGAATGAGCTTCCACTTTGAATTCGGGCAAGGGGTCACTGGTGAGTTTTAAGTAGGTGGAGCTATCGGACAGAAGCCTGATGGATTCTTTAATGTAGTCAGCTTTATTTTGAACGACCAGGCTACCACCTTTATCCGCTGATTTTATGATGATATTTGGGTTTTTCATGAGTTCCTTTAAAGCCGATTTTTCCATAGGTGTTAGATTGGAGGCAGGGTGTGTTTGGTCATGGGATGATTGGCACATGCGGCGTATATCAGCGTGGACCACTTGGTAGAAGCTTTGGATGTACGGACCTTTAGCAAATGTGGGGTAAAAAACTGATTTGGGCCGAAACGTAGTATGCTGTATGGGTGGGGAACCAGGTAGGTTTTGGGAAAGAATGGAGACGTAATCATCAGTATCGCAAGTGTATAGATCTTCTAAATTCTCTAGAGCCTGTAGTTCTTGTGTATTGAAATGATAGTTCTGTTCAGTGGTGGGAGAACTGTCAATATCATCTATATTGGGTATTGGTGATTCCTTTATACTGTTTTTGTTTTTGTTAGCTTGAATATGGAAGAAGCGTTGCACCGTAAGGTTCCGTATGAATCTGTTCAGATCTAGGAAAAGGGTGAATGGATTTTCCATAAACATTGGGCAATCCTAAAGGAAGACACTTACCTACGTGCAGACCTCACCGAGCGCCCCGGTTTTTCATACAGGCGCGCAAAAAACCTCAAAACTCTAATAGCACCAAGCCAGGTCCGCTCCATTAGACCAAAAACTAACTCATCACTCACCTCCTTTCTCCAAATCAAGGGAATGTACAAATGTTGTAAGACCAGGTGCTTAACATGCAAACATGTGAGACACGGTCTAAAGGAATTCACAAACAATGGAAAAACCCATCACCTCACTGACTTCTACACTTGTTCGACGGAATATGTCATCTATTGCCTCATGTGCCCCTGCAAACTACTTTATGTAGGCCGTACTATACGGACCTTACGCAAACGCTTTGGAGAGCATCGGAACCTTGTTGAAACAGGTTCCGATAAACATAGCGTCCCCCGACACTTTACTGAGTATCATCCCAAGAGCTCCGATGGACTCAAAGTGTGGGTATTGGAAGCCATCCCTGCACACTTTCCCCCTGCTGAACGGTTCAAGCGACTGTGTACCAGAGAAAACTACTGGATTTATACCCTGGACACTCTAGCGCCAGGAGGCCTAAACGAGGGATTAGAAATCAATATCACACTCTAAAATATTGCACATATACTTGTGACACCTCATACATTCACACATCATTCCCTATCAGTGACATATATTATTTTTTTTTTTCCATCAATATTTTTTATATATATATATATATATATATATATATATATTTATATGTGTATGTGTGTATATATATGTATATATATATGTGTGTATTCTATTCTCATTTTTATTTTTATATTTATTTTTATTTTTATATTTATTTTTATTTTTATTTTTATGTTTATTTTATTTTTACTTTTATTTTTATGTTTATTTTTATTTTTATTTTTATTTTTATTTATATATTTTTATTTTTATGTTTATTTTTTTTTTTTATTTTTTTTTTTTTTTATCTTTATATATTTTTTTTTTATCTTTACATTTATTTCTATTTTTATTTTTTCCCTCCAATACCGTTTTTTCATGTAGATGTATACACACATTACCGATCTATTTTCCCCATGGCCATGTCAGTATTGTTTTTATGGGATTTATTCTTATAAGTCCTCTTTTATGTAATACCATCATGTATTTTTATGTATTTTTATGTACTTTTATGGATTTCCTAGAGACATGTATCCCCAATTGTGTTTTTACTGAGATGACTTTCTTAGAGTCTTTTGGCTCCGCCCCCCCCACAGACAGATGTCTTTGCAATTAGTCCGGCAACAGGGTATAAATTCCCTGCCCCACCTGAGACACTCCCATCGCCTGACGAAGGAGCACGGATGCTCCGAACGCGTGCAACCCCTATTTTTCTCCTGCCAGGAAGTGATGTCATCAGGGATCAGAAGTCGGCAGCCGGAGCCCTGTTGTGCATGCTCCGCCGCGGCCAGTGACAACTAGCAGCCCCACAGCGGCTCGGCTATACCTCTGGAACCTCACCACCTTCTCCTATGACCACTATCCTGGAAGAGGAAGATGGATGACCCTAACAGTCTTTGTGTACCGGTCTCACCCAACCTCGGACAATGAGTCACCAATTTTAAGTGTTAAATAAACTTGTACTATACTAAGCTGGCGCCGCTCTCTCCTTTCTTATACCAAATAAATAGCAGCCCTTAAAATGACTTTTGTGGACCTTAACAGAGCGATGTGTGTCACTGCCGAGCTTTCCCTGATGAACGCAGCATACCTGTCCCTACACTGAAAAGAGACTGCAGCCAATCTGTCCCTGATGAACACAGCATACCTGTCCCTAAACTCAAAAGAGACTGCAGACCTATACCAAATACCAGCCCTTAAAAGGACTTTTGTGGATCTTAACAGAGCGATTTGTGTCACTGCCGATCTGTCCCTGATGAACACAGCATACCTGTCCCTAAACTGAAAAGAGACTGTGGTAGACCTATACCAAATACCAGCCCTGAAAAGGACTTTTGTGGATCTTAACAGAGCTATTTGTGTCACTGGCAATCTCTCACTGATGAACACAGCAGACCTCTCCCTACGCTCACAAAAAGCAGAATGTGAAATGGCCGCCAGCTCTGGTCTATTTATAAGGTAGGGGGCATGTGCATGTGCTGAAATGTTTCAATTGGCTATCCTGTTCCACCCTACGGCTGTGTCATGGGTCAAAGTTCTCCCCAATGTAAACTAATATGGCCGCCGGGCAAACCGAAAGGCCATCTCTACTCCCAAGTATGATACCACGTGTAAGACTTTTTCACAGCCTAGCCACATAGAGGGGCCTAAAATTCAAGGAACACCTTCAGGCAGTCTAGGAGCATAAATTACACATTCAATTTCCTTAGGCCCTGGAGCACAGGGATAGTGGAAACACTCGCAAAATTACCACATATTTGAAAGCAAACACTTTTGCTTTATTTAGCTTATGATGGGTGTACAGTGCATCCCTATACCTTTAGGAAGGATGGGCTCCCTCCAGGCATACATGCTCTTAATCTATGCATTATTATATATGTGCTCCAACTTGGGGGACTCTTAAAATTATAGAGTTAGGACTGCAATACACTGGGGTGATGTGACGTGGCTGCTGCAGCTTATGCATATACTGTAGTTGCAAATATGTGCACATTAAACCAACCCCTTGCTTTTAAGTTGAACTGGTGCACACGCAGTGCGCAGTTCTGGGAGGCCCTTCGGGCACGTTATCTCAGACCGACGCTTGTCCCGTTTTGCCAGTGTATATATACAGTAAAGTGGTTAATACAATTTTATTCAATTTATGAAGTCCCAGAAATTTGCCCAATTCTATATCTGTCACAATCTTACAACTAATATATAAAATTCACAATATTCTAACATAGTGGTTAATCTCAGTATCAGCATTTGCATTTTATTTTAAGAGAACTTTGTCTGTTTATTCAGATTGTTAGGAAAACATTGATATAAGATAAAGTTGAATTTTTGCAGACAAAATTAACATGACAGAAACACTTTCTCAAATTGTGTGAATCTTTAAAATGACACTTCGTCACTGACATGTGCTACCTACTCTTCATATCGTGTAGATGAGGTTGTGTTTTACTATACAGTGTGCACTGGCTGGATGTTGAGTCACATGGTGAGGCTTGGATGGGCCCTTATGGCCCGGGTGGGGGTCCCCATGGCAGTTTTTTTTTTTTGGGAGTTTGTTTGGGGGGGGGGGGGTTCTTTTGTTGTTTATGTCTATGCTATTCAGATATGGTCGACAGTACTGTATTTATCACCTGTTTTTTTTTTATATTTGCTGTACAAAAATTTTTTTTTGGTTTAATAAACTTTGACTTTGATTCAAAAAAAAAAAAAAATGACACTACAGGGGATAATTTCAGCTAAAATAATTTTGTTATCAGCAAATTTCACAAAGGCAGAACCTCTTAATGTTTCTCATTGAACTGTTTAGTCAAAACTTGCAGAAATCTACTTTCTTTCTTTCCTAGAAGGCCGGTTGGCTTGTGGTCAGTATTTATTGTAGTTAGGTTTCTTCTGTAATTTAGTGTTCTGTTTTCTTTTTTTTGTGTAATCAATAATTATTTGCACAGTCTTGCTTTCCTATTTATTATTATTATTACTTTTTTTTTTCTGAGAAAATTTTATTTAACCAGTTTACGACCGCCCGCCACAGATGTACTGCGGCAGGCAGCCGCTCCCAGGCAAATCACCGTACATGCACGGCGCTCGCTCTCGGGAGGCTAGGGGGCGAGCGCGTGCCACCGATGGCACACTCCTTCCGTTCGCTCGTCAGCATGGAAGCTGATGCAGTGGGCAGGCGGCGCCGATGCAGTGGGCAGGCGGCTCCAATTGCCGCCTGACACCCACAATCGTTCCCCGCTGAGAGAGAAGGACAAGCAGCTGTTGTAAACACAGCTGACCGTTCTTCTCCCTGAAATGATCATAGAGCCCATGTGATCATTCTATATAGGATCACATGTCTCTATGTTAATTTCAGAAGCCACACCCCCCCACACAGTTAGAATGACTCCCCTAGGCTCACATTTAACCCCTTGATCACCCATAATGTTAACCCCCTTCCCTGCCAATGTCATTAATACAGTAACAGTGCATATTTAGCAATGATTACTGTAATAATGTAATTTAATTTAGCACTGATTACTGTAATAATGTAATAATTACATTAGCACTGATTACTGTATGTCACTGGTCCCCCCAAAGGTGTCAAAAATGTCAGTCAGGGGTCCGATCTGTCCGCCGCAATGTCGCAGTCCCGCAAGAAATCGCAGATTGCCATCATTACTAGTAAGAAAAAAAAACAATAAAAATGGCATAAATCTTTCCCGTAGTAAGTAGACGCGATTACTTTTGTGCAAACCAATCAAAATACGGTTATTGGGATTTTTTTTTTTTTTTTACCAAACATATGTAGCAGAAAACAAATTGGCCTAAAATGTTAAAAAATTTTGATTTTTAAAAATTTTTTTTTTTGAGAATGTCATATAGCAGAATGTGAAAAATATTGTATTTCTTTGTTCAAAATTGACGCTCCTTTTTTGTTTATAGCGCAAAAAAAAAATTGCACAGGTGATCAAATACCACCAAAAGAAAGCTCTATTTGTGGGAAAAAAAGGACATAGATCTTATTTGGGTACAGCGTTGCACGGCCGCGCAATTGTCCGTTAAAATAACGCAGTGCCGAATTCGCAAAATAGGATCTGGTCAGGAAGGGGGCAAATCCTTACGGTCTTAAAGTGGATATTTGTAGCAAAAGAACTAGTCCAAGATATTTGAATGGAGTTACATAAATCCTAAAGAGCTATGTAAAGCCCACCTCTTGAAAACCATCAAAAAACAGCCTACTTTTGCCTTCCCTGTAGACTTCAATATATTTTGCTGAAATTGTGTAAATTATGAAATCTAAAATCTGACTATTTTTGCCAAAATCTAAAGAAAAATGATTACATGAGTTGTTTAAAATTGTCCAATAAATACAAACATCATCCAGAGCATCTAACATAATTGTTGGAAACTGGGGATATTGGGGGCAATCAATATTTATTTTTATTTTATTTTTTTATTTTATTCTACTAATTTTTATCAAATTTTTTTTCTTTATGGAGGCTTAGGATCAGGTCCAGAGAAACCTGAATTATGAATTAACCTGAAATATGTCCGCGCCGCCATTTTCTTTTTCATTCAGAAGAACCTTGACCCATGACACAGCCGTCAGGTGGAACGGGACAGCCAATTGAAACATTTCAGCACATGGACATGCCCCTAACCTATAAATAGACCCGAGCTTTCGGCCATTTCACATTCCACATTTTGTCAGCGTAGGGAGAGGTTGCCTGTGCTCATGAGGGAGAGATTGCCAGACACAAATAGCTCTGTGAAGATCCACAAAAGTCCTTTTCAGGGCTGGTATTTCGGTATAGGTCTACAAGTATCTTTTCAGGTTAGGGGCATGTATCCAGTCGGTGCTTTAGGGGCAGTTAGAGATCGGCAGCAGTCACACAAATCGCTCTGTTAATGTCCACAAAAGTCCTTTTCAGGGCTGGTATTTCGGTATAGGTCCAGTCTCTCTTCAGTATAGGGTCAGGTATCCAGTCTGTGCTTTAGGGGCAGTTAGAAATTGGCATATGCAGTGACACAAATCGCTCTGTTAATGTCCACAAAAGTCATTTAACCACTTAAGCCCCGGAGGATTTTCCTGCTAAAAGACCAGGGGGTATTTTGCGATTCGGCACTGCGTGACTTTAACGGACAATTGCGCGGTCGTGCGACGTTGTACCTAAACGAATTTGACGTCCTTTTTTTTCCATAAACAGAGCTTCCTTTTGGTGGTATTTGATCACCTGTGCGATTTTTTGATCACGCGCTATAAACAAAAAAAGAGCGACAATTTTGCAAAAATAGCAATATTTTTCAGATTTTTTTATATGAAATTCCCCAAAAAAAAATGTAAAAATCAAAATTTTTTAACATTTTTGGCCAATTTGTTTTATCCTACCTATGTTTGGTAAAAAAAATCGCAAAAAGCGTATTTTGATTGGTTTGCGCAAAAGTTATCGCGTTTACTAACAAAGGGAAAGATTTTTGTCATTTTTGTTGTTTTTTTTTTTAACGCGTAATGGCGGCGATCTGCAATTTTTTTTGTGGTACTGCGACATTGCGGCGGACAGATCGGACCCTTGACTGACATTTTTGACACTTTTGGGGTTACCAGTGACATTTCTACAGTAATCAGTGCTATACATATGCACTGTTACTGTAAAAATACACTGGCAGTGAAGGGGTTAACTTTATTTGGGAGGGAGGGGCTGTGTGTGTCCCTAGGGGCGTGATTCTTACTGTGATTGGCTGTGGCTCTAGCTGTAAGGACACTGATCAACGGATCTACATACTAGATCCGTGTAATCAGTGTCTTTACAGCGAGGAGAATGACAGGCAGCTTGTTTACACAAGCTGCCTGACATTCTCCCTCTTCCCCCGACGATCGCCGAGTGGCCGGCGGACATTGGGTCCGCTGGTCACACGCGCGGGGGGGTACGTGACCGCGCGGGAGCGGGAGCGCGCCTCCGCGGGCGCGCGCTCGCTCCCCAGACCCTCCCAGGCTAGTGACGTTAATTAACGTCACTCTGCCTGGCAGGGGCTGACCGCCGCAGTAAATCTACTTGCGGCGGTCGGCAAGCAGTTAAAGGGCTGCAATTTTTTTGGTATTGCTGTGCAGTGCACTATATAGGGGGGGAGGGGGGTAATCCACGGTATAATATACTTTGTAGAAAGTATATTATAGTGGATTAGTAGTATAATAAAGGAAAAATCTGACCGCAATATTAAAGGGGCACTCTGACAGGAATAATAAAGGGGAACTCTGACCGCAATATTAAAGGGGCACTCTGACCGCAATATTAAAGGGTAACTCTGACCGCAATATTAAAGGGTCACTCTGACCGCAATATTAAAGGGGAACTCTGACTGCAATATTAAAGGGGCACTCTGACGGGAATAATAAAGGGCACTCTGATTGCAATATTAAAGGGAAACTCTGATGGGAATAATAAAGGGGCACTCTGACCGCAATATTTAAGGGGCACTCTGACGGGAAAATAAAGGGGCACTCTGACCGCAATATTAAAGGGGAACTCTGACGGGAATAATAAAGGGGAACCCTGACCGCAATATTAAAGGGGCACTCTGAAGGGAATAATAAAGGGGCACTCTGACTGGAATAATAAATGGGAACTCTGAGCGGGACACATAAAGGGGCACTCCAATGGGGACACACTGGATGTAAAGGGGCACTCTGATGGGGACACACTGGATGTAAAGGGGCACTCTGATGGGGACACACTGGATGTAAAGGGGCACTCTGACGGGGACACACTGGATGTAAAGGAGGACTCTGATGGGGACAATGACACAGGCTGAATGACGCAGGGGACATGGCTGCATGACAGCAGTGACATGAGCTGAATGACGGGGGAATACAGACTGGATGAGGGGGGACACAGGCTGGATGAGGGGGGACACAGGCTTGATGAGGGGGGACACAGGCTGACAGTGTGTCTCTGTCAGAGTGCCCCTTTATGTGGGCTAATTTTTGGGGCCTATACAGGCCGACACTTACTTCTGTATCCGGTGAATGCGTAATGTACCTCCAGCCACCAAATACTACGTTCTAAGCTGTCAGGTAAACCCATGTGGGCTAATTTTTGGGGCCTGGAATGGCCGACACTTTATACTGTGAATGCCTAATTTTTCAGACTGGAATTGAAAATCAATGGGTCTGTAAAGGTTCCGCCAAATTGTAGAATGGATGCGGACCCATTTTACAGATGTGTGAATGGACCCTATATGTATTAGACATGTATTTACCGGCTGCTGACAGTTCTGGCTGATTTATGAAAAAAAAAAAAATCTTTTTGCTGTAAAAAAAAAAAATTTAGGGCAGCTTTTCCAATTGCAATACTTCTGTTAAGACATTGTCCATGTGCTGGGACTATTTGTACACAGCTAGTACGTCTTTTGTGGCTGCAAATATGACCTAAAGGTTTTAAAAGTTCCCTCCCATTAAAGTCAATGGGGCCAGCAGCAAACTCGCGGTTCGCGGACTTTTGAGAAAATTTGCGGCTGACGTTCGCGAACCACCCCGGCCGATGTTCGTCCATCACTATAGACCAATTACAATAATGATCTATTGCTAGGTAATATCAGCAAGAAATAGATCACTATTGTAGTATTATGTTGCTGCAGAGGAAAGTTGGGCAGAACTGGGTGCAAAATACAGTAGATTTAAGGACAATGCAAAAGCTTTGTAAATCTCTGTGTTGCCATGGAGCAATGTTATTGATCATGCAATGTTACTGATCACTGCAAAAGCATTGCATATCACTGTGTTACGATGGAGAAATGTTACTGATCATTCTGTAGCAAGACTGGATGCCTAGACACTGACAATTAAGTTCTTTGCCTTAATGGCATGTGGGTGTTACAATAGCGAGAACGGTTTGGTACTTTAAATGAGGTATATGACACTGTCAAGGTCTTACCATGCCTTCCTGTCTGCAGCCATCTTGAACATGTGCTGGCTACTGTATAGACTCTGATTGCTTCATCACTTCCTGCTGCTTCCTGGGCATCGCTTAGTGATGAGGTTGCACACAGGATATATGTATCACCTGTAGGCTTGCAGTCCTTTGCTTGTGTGTTTGTGCTTCAAGGTGCATCTCTGCTTGCTATCTTCTGTTTTCCATGTTCCTCCTTTCATGACCTGGCTTTGGCTGATGACCTGCCTGGCTCTCGGATTTGCTTCTGGCTGACAACCTTCCTGGCTCTCAATTCCCATTGACTTTCTTGTGACTACGCTTCTGTCTAATCCCTATCGGTTCCTCCGCTCCCGGATCCGAACTCATTCAGCTCATGGTGGGGCGACCCTGAGGACCGTGACCTGGTGCCAACAAGAAGCGAATCCATCTCAACCATAAGGAGCTCTGGTGAACACCGGTTGGCGCTTAGACTCTGCACCTCAGGTTAGCCTGCATCTTCCACCAGGGTGACCCCTATTCACGTTAGGCTCAGCTTCAGAAGGCGCGACAGTACACACGAGCCTTGAATCCTGAGGATGAAGGCACCTCTACGCTCCCCATGCTAGTTTCCTTGCTCGATCAACAAGGTCACCTTTTGAGTCACTTTGCTCAGGTGTTGCAGACGTTGCTTGTACGCACAGTGCCCCTCACCCCGGGTGCTGATAGGCCAGTGGCTCCTCCTGCTGCTGCTTTTGTTGTCCCTTATGGACCTGGAATTGCTATTACCAGAGGTATTACTGGTTCAGCCCCCCCTCCCGCAGCGCTATGGGGGTGATCAGAGTCAGTGTTGAGGGTTTCTAAACCAGGTAGGCATTTATTTTGAGATGGTTCCTCAAGCATTTCCCTCTGACAGGTCCAAGGTAGGCTTCCTAGTCTCGTTGCTTTCAGATAAGGCAGTGGCTTGGGCGAATCCCTTATGGTAGAACAACAAACCTGAGATACTCGATTACCCGAGTTTTGTTTCCTCCTTCCACAGGGTATTCGATGTGCCTGCTCACTCTGCCACTGCTGCTAAGCTGCTTCTGTCCATCCAATAGGGTATGTGAACCATAGCCGAGTATGCCATTGAATTTCGTACCCTGGCAGCAGAGGTGGGCTGGTACAATGAGGCCCTGGTGGTGGCCTTCTCTCATATCCTCGACGATATGTTGAAGGACAAGATTGCAGCCAAGGATCACCCTGATGAAGCTCTCATTTCCTTCCTGATCTTGATTGACACCAGGCTAAGGGAGAGACCATAATTTAAGGAGCACCTGCGGAGGCCTCCTACCAGATTGGCTCCTGCATTTTCTTTCCCACCCATTCCTCCCTCACCTCCCACGTCTCCTGGAGATGGTGCAGCTGGCTGTGAGCCCATGAAGCTGGGGTTTAATTGCCTTTCCGAGGCTGAGCTGGCCTTGAGGAGGGAGGGCCAGTGCCTGTATTGCAGTCTGGGTGGCTGAGTATTTCCTGAAATCTTGTCCCACCCATCCGGGAAACGCTCGCACCTAAGGCCCTGTCAGGGACAGACATTAGGTGGAGTTTCCTCGTCCCCGGTTACCTATAAAGATAAACCGCTAATCACTGTTGTCCTCTCCAGGGCGGCAGGTTCGGTGGTTACTCAAGCGCTAGTAGACTCCAGTGCTGGCAGTTATTTATTGACAGTACTTTTGCTGCTGCGACTGCCATACCCTTGCAGTCCCTTATTTCTCCATTAGCCATTGAGGCAATTGATGGCAGACCTCTGCAACTGGCACAGGTTACCCATGAGACTTTTCCGGTTTACATGGCGATAGGGCTATTCACAGGGAGTCTATCTGTTTCCAGGTTATATCATCCCCACACTACTCTATTGTTTTGGGGTACCCCTGGCTTCAGAAGCATAATCCGACCCTTGATTGGCAGTTGGTCGAGATTCTCTCCTGGTCTCCATGGTGTGGCACTGTTTGTATTCATGGGCCGATTAAGGTACCGGTTAAGGTACTCCTCAGATTCAGTGTTGCCTACTGTATATCTGGAGTATCAGGATGTATTTGACAAGGTGCATTCTGGTGCTCTTCCTACCACTCATCCGTACGATTGTGCGATTGACTTGCGACCTGGTGCCGTTCCCCCTTGTAGCAGGGTTTATCCTCTCCCTGTTGCGGAGAATAAGGCCATGGAGGAGTACGTAGGGGATGCGCTTGTGCGTGGGCACATTCTTAAGTTCACTTCTCTAGCAGGTGCCTGGTTTTTCTTCGTAAAAAAGAAAGGGAGTGAGTTGAGATCTTGCATTGATTATAGGGGTCTCAATCGCATCATGGTCAAGAATGAATACCCGATTCACTGAATTATTCGACCGCCTCAAGGGGCCACCAAGCTTGACCTAAGGGCCACGTATAACCTTGAATAATACCAGAACCGGTCATTATGAGTGCCTTGTTATGCCCTTTGGCTTGTGCAATGCACCCGCTGTCTTCCAGGAGTTTATCAATGAGGTCTTTTGTGATATGTTGCAGCAATGCGTGGTAGTCTATTTGGGCGATATCTTGGTTTACTCGGACTCCATTGAATCATACTACCGGGATGTTAGAGGGGTACTGCAGCGGTTACGGGAGAATGGGCTTTTCTGTAAGCTTGAGAAGTGTGAATTTCACTTGTCTCAGGTTGCCTTCTTGGGCTACATCATTTCTGTTGAGGGTTTCTCCATGGACCCCCAGAAGGATTCGGCTGTTTTGAAATGGCCTCACCCTAGTGGTCTCCGTTCCATTCAGTGTTTCCTCAGTTTTGCCAACTACTATCGGAAGGAACTTTAACTCTTTGGCCAAACCTATGTCAGACCTGACTAGGAAGGGCAGCAATCCCCACAATTGGATGCCTGAAGCCATTCAAGCCTTTGAGGGCTTAAATCCGGCTTTCGCATCGGCTCCCATTTTGTCTCATCCTAATCCTGGGTTTGCCTTCTTTCTAGAGGTGGATGCTTCTGAGTCGGGAGTAGGCGCCCTTCTGTCTCAGCGTCGGAACGCCTGATGGTTACTTACTCCCTTGTGGGTTCTGCTCCAAGAAGCTGTCCCCAGCGGAGTGTAATTACCAGATTGGAGATAAAGAGCTCTTGGCCATTATCCTGGCTCTCAAGGAGTGGAGACACTTGCTTGAAGATTTTGTGGTTATGGTTCTCATTCTCACTGATCATAAGAATCTGACTCATCTCTCAGAGGCCAAGAGGCTCACACCCCATCAGGCCAGATGGGCTTTATTTCTTTCTCGTTTTAATCATATGGTATCCAGTGTTGGGGGTAACTAGTTACAAAGTAACTAATTACAGTAACTACATTACTTTTTTTGGTAACTAAGTAAAGTAACTAGTTACAATACTAATATTGGTGTAACGGATCTTTGTACCCCAGGTGGGCACATCCGCCGAAACTGTGTCTCCTGTCCTCCAAACGCACCCACAGCCTGCGGAGAAGCCATACCCAGCCCGTAACCCCTCAATCACGAGACAATCCACACAGGTGTTGAGGGTTAACCATGCAGAGCTTAAACTGTTTATTACATTCCAAGACAACAGTTACACACAGCTAAGGGGCACTCCCCTTAGCCCTGCAAGGGGGGGGGGAATGAGACAAGGACCAACCAATGAGAACTGAACATTTGTACATTTGAACCAGGCAGTCTTAGTACACACCCCCTGCGGAGAGATGTCTCCAGCTCAGACAAGTGTCTGTGTCATGAATACACACCCTTAGACACAGGAACAGGAGGGGGGGGGGATGGGCTGTAACATTACATTACATTAACACAATGCCATGAGTCCTGCCATGTTCCTTTGTTCTGAGGATGAATGAAGAGAAAATAAAATGCAATAAAAGGCCAATGTCCCAAACTCGTAGGAAAATGAAACGAAGGGGTTTACAATCCAGGGACAGGGTGATCCGTCACAGTGCTCCCCCCTTGTGGAACACTCCAGCAGACCCGGCTTGACCCTTTTCAGGTCAACTTGGGGATGTCCGGATTTAGGTTAGGGGCTGAGTTCCATTTGCTGGGACAACCCATCAGCGTTGCCATTTTGTTTCCCAGGGCAGTAGTGGATGGTAAAGTCAAAAGGCTGCAGCGCCAAACTCCAGTAGCTTCTGGCCCATAGTCTGTCGGTAGGAGGCTTGCGCACAGTCCCCTCCAAAACACACAGTGACAGTGGGTTCTGTCACATTTGGTAACTACACTACTTTACTAGGCTATAGGAGGTAACTACACTACTTTACTAGGCTATAGGAACGCGCTTTCCTGCGTTACCCAAGCCGTGCGATACAATCATTATTTCGAAGAATAGAGAGGGATGAAGTTTATGACTTTTTGTTGCACTTTGTTTTATTCTGTTTTTTCAGGTTTTGTTCTCATGTTTCCCAAAGCCTGCGTTTATACAATAAACTCTATGCAGAAAGAGTATCATGTATCTTCTTCTACACGGTCAATTAAGAAAGAGGAAAGTAAAGTAATAAGTAGTGAAGTTACTTTTCAAATGCAGTAACTAGTAAAGTAATCTTGTTACAATTTACAGAAGTAACTAGTAACTAGTTACATTTTTTGAGTAACTACCCCAACACTGATGGTATCCTACTTGCCCGTCTCCAAGAATGTTAAGGCTGACTCCTTGTCTCTCCAGTATTCTGAATATTCCAGAGAGGACTCCTTGCTGACACCGGTCATACCCCCAGATCATATCCTGGCTGCCATCCGTACCCTCTTTACCTCTCCTCTTGGGGATTTTGGCCGCCCAACCTAATGCTCCCACAGAGAGACCTGCTGGCAAATGTTTTGTACCTGAAGGGTTGCACGTCAGACTGTTGCGCACCTACCACAATTCCAAGACTGCTGATCATCCTGGTAGGAACCAGATGTCCTAGGCAATTTCTCATCAGTTCTGGTGGCCTTCTCTCTGTACTGATGTTACTGCTTATGTGGCCGCTTTTCCGGTCTGCGCCCTGAATATATCTCAGCGGCACCTCCCCTTAGGTCTACTGCATGCTATTCCCAATGAGGAGCATCCCTGGTCTCACCTGGCTATGGATTTTATTATGGATCTTCCCGCTTCTCGAGGTTTCATGGTTATCCTCATGGTTGTCGACCGGTTCTCCAGAATGTGACACTGTATTCCATTTAAGCGACTGCCTACCGCTCCGGAGCTTGCCTCAGTGTTTGCCAGGGAGGTTTTCCGCTTACATGAGTTGCCTAAGGAGATTGTCTCGGACCGTGGGAGTCAGTTTGTCTCCAGATTCTGATGTGCCCTTCACTCCCAGCTGGGTATTCGGCTCTCATTCTCCTCGGCCTACCATCCGCAGTCCAACTGGGCCGCTGAGTGTTCCAACCAAGCTCTTGAGCAGTTTCTTTCCCGTTTTATCTTGGACTATCAGGACAACTGGGTTGACCTGCTACCCTGAGCAGAGTTTGCCAGGAACTCTACCATTACCTCATCTTCTGGAATGTCTCTATTCATGGCCAATTATGCCTTCCAGCCCATTGTGTTGCCTGATTTGTTCTCACCACAGGACATCCCGGTGATGGAGGATCCTCTTCATGTCCTGCATTCCTCTTGGGTGCAGATTCAAGAGTCTTTACGGGTCTCTGCACAGCATCAGAAGCTCCAGGCAGACCAGAGATGTTTACCTGCTCCTTCGTACCAGGTCGGGGAGAGGGTGTGGTTGTCGACCAGTAATCTCAACCTCAGGGTTCTCACTCCTAAACTGGCACCCTTCTTTTTATTGGGCCTTTTCACATCCTTCGTAAAGTGAACCCGGTGGCCTATGCCCTTGATCTTCCTCCTGGCATGCGTAAGTCTTTCACGTGTCACTTTTGAAGCCACTGGTTTGCAATCGCTTTACTTCTTCTTTTCCTCACCCTCATCCCATTAGTGTGGGCAATCATGAGGAGAATGAGGTTAGCAGCATCTTGGACTCTTGTTGATTCCGAGGTCAGGTTCAATACCTGGTGCACTGGAGAGGTTATGGTCCTAAAGGAGCGCTCCTGGGTTCCCTCCACTGATGTTGATGCTCCCACCCTTCTCCATGCTTTCCATGCCTGCTTTCCTCAGAAACCGTTTATTGCCCCTTGGAGGAGGGGCCGTTGATGGGAGGGTACTGTCAAGGTCTTAGAAAAAACAATTAGGGAAACACACTACCGTGGGGTGGAACCACAAGTGTGTACATCATAGAACTATGTGCCACATCCCAAAACTTAGAATATGAAGAAACTTGAACAAGATGGACTTTATAGGCACTGGTAAAACAATTTAATACATTTTAGTATTTAAATATACCAAAATTTACAATGTATACAAAATTTCATATCATCAATGTTAAAATCAGAGACAGATACATTGGATTTACCCTAATCAGACTATGTGTGTCTAACCCTGGTCGGTGGGGATGGGAAATCCCCGACAATAGACACTACAGGTTTGGTTAACAGCTGATTGGATCAAGATCCAAACTCTACATGTTTCGCAAAATAACGCTTCTTCAGGAGCTTTTCAGATCATTCTACACAAAATAAAATTTTGTGTAGAATGTCCAAAGGGTGGTAATAAACAGCGCATACTCAGACTGGTCTGAGGTAGTAAGCGGGGTCCCCCAAGGCTCAGTCCTGGGACCAACCTTGTTCAATTTATTCATAAACAGCATTGAGGTCGGGGTCAGTAGTTCAATATCAGTTTTTGCAGATGACACAAAATTGGACAGGGCAATAACTGCACAGCATGAAGCAGATATCCTACAGGATGACCTAGACAAAATAACGGAGTGGGCAACAACTTGGCAAATGAGGTTTAACGTAGAGAAGTGTAAGGTTTTGCACTTGGGGACTAGAAACATAAAAGCACAATACACATTAGGAGGGGAACCCTTGGGGGAATCAAAAATGGAGAAGGATCTGGGAGTCTTGGTTGATGATAGACTAGGCAACAGCATGCAATGTCAAGCGGCAGCTGCCAAAGCTAGCAGAATATTAGCATGCATAAAGAAAGGGATGTATTCCAGAGATAAGACTATAATCCTTCCACTTTATAAAACTCTGGTCCAACCGCATCTGGAGTATTCTGTCCAGTTCTGGTCGCCAGTCCTCAGAAGGGATGTGTTGGAGCTGGAGAAAGTCCAGAGAAGGGCAACTAAACTAATTAGGGGATTGGAGGACCTTGATTATGAAGAGCGTCTGCAATCGCTGGATTTATTCTCCCTGGAGAAGAAACGCCTGAGGGGGGACATGATAGCAATTTTTAAATATCTCAATGGGGATCTCCGCTTAGAAAAAAAGCTGTTCAGTCGAAGGGATTGCATGAGGACTCGGGGGCATACAATGCGATTAGAGGAGAAGCGTTTTTACCTCAGGCAACATGGGGGGTTCTTTACTGTTAGGGCTACAAGATTGTGAAATTCTCTACCACAAGAGGTGGTTTCTGCGGGTAGTATGGTGGATTTCAAAAGACTATTGGACGTGCATCTCAAGGATCAGAACATTCAGGGGTATGTGAGATGATTACAGCCACACACACCTACACAGCTTGAACTGGATGGACTATTGTCTTTATTCAACCTCACCTACTATGTAACTATGTAATAATATGTAAAATTAAACATCAAATGAATACATATAAGTATATTCAATGCATGATGTATTACCATCACCATAAACACATATAATCTAACTCGCTGTATCTAAGGCATAGACCATCAGAGAAAAGTGAGTATCGAGTGAATGTGGGGACACACAATATAAGTCACCACTGTGGAGGAAAAAAGGTAAGAGAATTAGTGTTAAACCATCCCCAAGGGTGCATAAAAAAGTAACGTGTCACACAGAGCACACCATGTGAAGAAAAGCAATAAAAAATCAAAATAAAATAAAATAGAATAAATATAAATGTTAAGCTGGGAGTAAGCTGCAAGAATAAGCACGTACCCCCAAAGAGGTCCAGATTGGAATAATGGGAAAAGGAAAGCACAATTCCCTGGCTAGTTTCTTGAACGTGTGAACACGATATATAAAAGAAGGGACAGTATTGGTTCATAGAACTAATCTTTAAATGAGATAACAACCATTTAGGAGAACAGGACATGAACAATAGCCTGTTGAAACTGGCCAATTAAGTGCTAGAAGTTCCAATAAGTTTGGGGTATGGAAGAGAAGAGCAGAAGCTAGTAAGGCTCACCTGGTAATTAAACAACACCTGGCGAATCTCATCATTAGGGAAATGTATATACCAGAGAGGAAAAGAAAACAAGTAATTATATGGGTCACGGAATGGCCAGTATGGGGTTAATTAGATAATATTGCCAAAATGTAGCAATGATAGAAAAGTGGCCACATATATGTATAAGGGGCTACAGACTGATATAATAGTGAAACAGTGTATCTTTCCAGGTAGAAATATGTGAAGGAAGAAAGAATATACCAATGAGATACATTGAATTGGCAAATATGCCCATAACAAGCAAGTCTATGGATTAAGTGATAACACTACGGTGTGTATAGAGAAGTGTAAAAGAAGTTTTTTGTCTTCACCTGTTAAACTAAGTTATTAATGTTGTTCCCCTTCCTGATGGCATGATAAGTCAGGGTCCATGTACAAAACAAAACTGTCAAGGTCTCACCTTGTCTTCCTGTCTGCAGCCATCTTGAACATGTGCTGACTGCTGTCTTTTATAGGCTCTGATTGCTTCATCGCTTCCTGCTGCTTCCTGGGCATTGCTTAGTGATGAGGTTGCACACAGGATATATAGATCACCTGTTGGCTTGCAGTCCTTTGCTCATGTGTTTGTGCTTTAAGGTGCATCTCTGCTTGCTATCTTCTGCTTTTCCGTGTTCCTCCGTGCATGACCTGGCTTTGGCTGACGAACTTCCTGGCTCTCAATTTCCCTTCTGGCTGACAACCTTCCTGGCTCTCGATTCCCATTGGCTGATGACTTTCTTGTGACTACGCTTCTGTCTAATCCCTATCGGTTCCTCCGCTCCCAGATCCGAACTCTTTCACCTCATGGTGGGGCGATCCTGAGGACTGCGACCTGGTGCCAACAAGAAGCGAAGTCCATCTCAACCATCAGGAGCTCTGGTGAACATCGGTTGGTGCTTAGACTCTGCACCTCAGGTTAGCCTGTGTCTGACCCCTACAGACATTAGGCTCAGCTATGGGAGGCGTGACAGACACCATGCGCCTCCATCCCTATTTTTGGAAGAAGAGGGAAAGGTTGGGACTTTAAATGAGGTGTGTGGATGGCGGTGGATAATTAGTATCACATGTTACTCCAATGAAGATTCATGTATGTAAAGGAGGCGATAGTATTTGTAAGAACAAGTATTTTATTTCCTTGTTGGGGGATAGTAAAAAATTAATATGCCATGGTTACAAAATTTCATATGGTAAAACATTTATATCATTACATAATTAAACCATACCACAGTAACATGGAAATGAAGGATAAAAAGCTAATGCTGTAGTTTCTCCATTCCGGAGTGGCAACACATGATTTCAAACATGCGTAAATGTTCACGCTCTAGTGCATGCAGGGAGACACCCCTAAAAGTGGTTACAAGATGGTATTTGACTCCCTCCTTGATTCACTCCTTCTACGATTCAGTCTCTCCCCTCTGTTTCAGGGGCTGTCCAGAAGAAGGTAATTTACTTCATATTTTCTGGAGCTGCAAATGTTTGCGACCCATATGGGATCAGGCACAGAGACTGGTGACCAGATTGGCTGGGTCAGAGGTTTCTCTCTCCCCTAAGATATGCTTGCTCTTTGTAAAAGTCCCTGGTGTCCCGAAATCTACATCTAATCTGATTCATACTTTGGTGTGTTCCATTCAATGGATGATAGCTTGTAATTGGAAATCAGATACTCTAGTATGGTCTCAGGTGCTCTCCAGGATGGAATGCATCAAACTAACAGAAAAAATCTTTCATTCCCTTCATAGCACCATGATGACATTCCATGCTAAATGGGACTCTTGGGACAATTGTGTTGGACCAGTTAGTACTTCTTAACCTATATGGTATGTCTAACTAGACAGTTCTGACCCCTCAGGTGTATTTGACTACTTTATATTCTGCTATATTATGACCAACGTTTATTGCACACTTGCTATGTTTTCAGAGTATTTTTCTATGCAATATATTTTTATATATAGATGCGATGTTACATTGTTGACCTGTGTAAAAGTTAAATTGTTTTCTTGTATTGACTTTCTAATAAAATCTTTTGTAAACAAAAAAAAAAAAGCTAATGACGTAAAGGGTCACAATAGTATTACAATTTATGTTCATGGTGGACAAAAGTTGTTGCAACACAAATCATGGTTACAAAATGTAATATGGTAAAACATTTACATAAATACATAATTAAACCATACCACAGTAACGTGGAAATGTAGGATAAAAAGCTAATGACTTAAAGGGTCACAATAGTATTACAATTTATTTTCATGGTGGACAAAAAATGCTGCAACACAAATCTTGGCATTGCTGTAACAGAAAGTTTGCATCCTAGAGTGCTTGATGCGTTTCGTGGGGTTCCACTTCCTCAGAAGCATGTGCAATCAGCTTTAGGGATGATCGAACGGTTCGGGTCGACCATCGGTTCGACCCGAACATTGACTGTTCAAGGTTCAGCCGAATTCCGAACCTTTTGCTGAAAAAGTTTGGAATTCGGCAACCAGAACCGACCAAAATGCAATGGGATAGGAACTCGGCTTTAAAAGCCCGTGATTGGACCAGAACCATCAGTAAAAGCCAATTGAGGGGGCAGGAGAATGCTAGGAATGTGATTGGAGTGACTAGGGGGTCCAGAGGCCAATCATTAGGGAATACGCCCCCCAGTATATAAGATAGCCCCGCCAAATCTCTACCATTTTAATACAGGGCTGTGGAAGAGAGTGGAAGCAGTTCTGTTACTTCTGCTTCAAAGTGTCATTTAGCAATTATTAGTGTGAGGAAAGGGATATTTAGTGTAGTTAGGGTACTATTTTCCACTATAGTTAGATTTAATAATCTAGTTTCTGTAGGGAAAGTGTTAAGTGTAAGGGGACCGTAGTGTAGTGTAGGGTTAACTGACTCTGACTGCTATGGCAGGGTGACAAAACCCTTCCATGTCAGGGTGACCGCTATAGAGAAAAGATTGTTTCTCTTAGAACACTTATAGAACCGGATAATGGCTTCACCCCTGTCACCCTGCTTTTTGCTGCAGGCATTTATAGGGCTTTTTTGAGGACTTGTTTGGAGTCAGGCATGACATCTGAACTTCTGTGTAGGGGTATATACACACACACACACATGTATGTACATGTATGTATATATACACATACACATATATATGTGTGAAAGTAGCAGAAACCTATGCTTGCGCTAATGAAATAATTAACACCCATATGGCTTCTCTGCTATAACACCTATATATGTGTATGTGTATAAATACATATAAGTGTGTGTGTAAATATACCCCTATACAGAAGTTCAGATGTTTTTTTTTTTTTATAAACATTTTATTGAGAAGAATAAAAAACGCACATTAACAAGTGATGGCAATATAGTACAGTCAGCAGACACAAGTACAAATAACAGTGTACATCCAAAATAATCATAAACTGTATCAAGGAGCAGAGAGATGCCATCTGCGGAAGATACTAAGGTATAAACAAAGCAAAAGTGACCCAGCCTCGTTCAATACATGGCCAAGAATTCAGTATATTATTGCAAGTACAGAGAGCCACTGCGGCGTAGGTTCACATCCCAGCCGCATGGGCCGAAACCAATGCGTTACGGGGTTCAGTGCAATCATATGGGGTATTGGGAATTAGGGGGTAGGGGAGTAATGAGGAAAGGAGAGAATTCCGACCCCTCAAACAGGAGAAGTGAGGATGGGAGCAGCCAGGAGGCAGGAAAATGAATGTCCTGGATGGGGCACCCCCGAATCGGACACCCCCAAGGGGAACACACTGTGTCCAGGGCCGGGGGCGCACCACCCATACATGTAGATAGACCGCCCAACGCTGCGCATGGGTACGGTAGGCGACAGGAGGTAGGGGAGAAGGGAGTCTCAGGGAGAACAGGTGGGGGTGGAGGACGCTGAGAGCGTCATGAGACAGTGAGGGAAGAGAGCAATAGCATAAGAAGAGGGGATAGAGGGATAGAGAGAGCACACTAGGTAGGGAGAGTAGAAGGGAGATAGGAAATGGAGAAGGGAGGAGAAGAGGAGTGCGTGCGCACTCCCCCGGAAGACGACCGGGAAGCAGGTGGGGTGTGGCAAGCTAATGACAGACTAAGTATTCATCAGGCGACGGTGTTCATCCGATGCAGCAAAGTCGATCCACGGGGCCCAAATGTCATAAAATTTGGAGGGAGTGTCAAGAGCTTGAAACGTGAGATCTTCCATACGGGCGATCCTTCCAACCCTCCGCAGCCAATCAGCTACAGTGGGTGGGGAGGGAGACAGCCATAGGCACGGGACGCACATGTTGGCGGCAGAGATTAAATGGAAGACCAGAGACCTCCTGTACGTCCGCTGGGGGAGGCAGGAATGATGGAGGAGGAATTGTGCCGGGCTGAAATCCGGTGTATAGGTAGTGATACGGGTTATGAGGGCATGTATCGCCCTCCAAAAGGGCTGGATCCGCGGACAGTCCCACCAGATATGTAGGAGAGATCCTGTATGGAGACGGCAACGCCAGCAAAGGGAGGGGAGGTCCGCCGACATTTTATGTAAAAGTTCAGGTGTCCTGTACCAGTGTGCGAAGATTTTAAAGCCAGTCTCCTGTGTGAGGACGTTCCTGGAACCCTTGTGAATGTGAAAGAAGATTCGCTCCCAATCATCATCCGACAAGGTTTTGGCCGCGATCTCCTCCCACCTAGCCCGTAAACGGACGAGGCGAGGTGGTAGTTGCAAAGAGAGGAGGGAGTATAGTAGGGAAATAAGATGCCGTTGCGGGTCTGACGATCTGCATAGGGTCTCAAAGGGGGTGAGATCCCTAGACCAGCAGGAGACATCAGGAGTACGTAGGAAAAAGTCTCTGAGCTGCAAGTGATTGAAAAAGCGAAGCTGAAAGTCCGGGTATTTCTGTGCCCAATCATGGAGAGAGAGCAGTGAGCCCGCTTGAAAGCAGTGTTCGGCCCTGCATGGAGCGTCGGAAGCAGATCCCTGTGGGGGGATGTAGGAGAGGCCCGGAGGGAAGTCCGGATTTTTAAATAAGGGGTACCATAGGGCCAGGCAAGGATGCCAGGCGCAAGGTCTTGCACAACTTGCGAAAGATCACGATCGTGGGGTTGATGGTCGGGTGCTTGTAGCACAACGTCGGAAAGGAAGGTGTTGAGATCCAGGGCAGGTGTTGAACGGGGATGGGGGAGAAAGAGTCTTCCAACGCGACCCAAGCTTTGACATGACGATGTTTGTGCCAGTCCACCACCCTTGCCAGGTGGCAGGACCAATAGTATCTCTGAAGGTGCAGCAATCCCAGGCCACCCATCTCCTTTGGGGCAGTCAAGACGTCCCAAGACAGCCTGGGGCGTCTCGAGCGCCAGATAAAGGATGTGCATGCGGAGCGATACGAACGAAAAAACGCTGGAGGGAGCTTTAAGGGGACGGCTTGCATAGTGTAGAGAAGCCTGGGAAGAACATTCATTTTGACCACCGCAATCCTGCCGAACCAGGAGAAGGAGCCAGATTCCCATTTATAGAGGTCTGCTTTTATAGACTGCAACAGTGGCAGGTAGTTGCGTGAGTAAAGGTCAGCAAGAGTTGAAGGGATTTGGATGCCTAGGTATGTGATAGCAGAGGGTTCCCAGCGAAAAGGGAAGTTATCCTTGCAGAACTGCACTCTGCATGGCGGGAGGGATATATTCAGGGCCTCTGATTTTGCGTAATTAATTTTAAGATTGGATAAAAGACGAAAGGCGTCAAGGTCCCGGAGAAGGTTAGGTAAAGAGATTGCAGGGTTCGTCAAAAACAACAACACGTCGTCGGCAAAGGCCGCTAGCTTATAGGTTTTATGGGCTATGGTTATACCGTTTATATCAGGATTAGAGTTAATGCGGCGGAGGAGGGGCTCAAGGGTAATGATGTATATCAAGGGGGAAAGGGGGAAAGGGGGCAACCCTGTCGGGTCCCATTCGACACGGAGAAGGCGTCCAACAGGCCTCCGTTGACCCGTACCCTAGCCAAGGGCGACGAGTAAAGAGCCCGTATAAAGTTCAACATGCGACCAGCGATGCCCAGAGACTCCAATGCTGCAGTCATGTAGTCCCAGGCAACCCTGTCGAATGCCTTCTCCGCGTCGAGCGAGAGGAAGAATCCAGGCGTGCCAGAGGAAGTCAGCCAATGGTGGATGTTGAGCGCCTTGAGAGTGTTATCCCGGGCCTCGCGGCCGGGGACAAAACCCACCTGGTCGAGCGAGATGACATCCGGAATGTGGGGTAGCAGGCGGTTCGCCAGTACCTTGGCGTACAGTTTGATGTCAACATTGAGGAGGGAAATTGGCCTGTAATTGGAGACCAGGGAAGGGTCCTTACCGGGTTTAGGAATGACGGTAATGTGGGCTTCCAAATAATCTGGGTGCAAAGTCTGGGAATCAGAGAAGGAGTTGAAAGCCGCAAGCATTGGGGAGGACAGGATATCCCCGAAGGTCCTGTAGTATCCCACCGTCAAGCCATCCGGGCCCGGACACTTCCCCGGTTTAAGTTGTTTTAGTGCAAAATGCAGTTCGGGGGAGGAGATGGGCGCATCAAATTCCGCCAAGGCTTCCGGTGAAAGGGGAGGGGGGGAATATTTCTGCAAGAATGCCTTAATATGTGCTGTTCTGTCTGCGGGGGGACTTCAGGGTCTGGGGTACCCAGATTGTACAACGCACGGTAATACGTAAGGAACTGTTGAGCGATATCACTGGTGGAGGTGACCTTCCCGCCACGCGGGTCCGTGATCAAGTGGATCGTCCTTGCCGCCCGTCGAGCTTGAAGTGCTCTGGCCAGAAATTTGCCCGATTTGTTGCCATAGTCATAAAACAGACGTTGCTGTAAAGCGAATTTACGTTGCGTTATAAAGCCCAATTCTGTGAGGAGGTCTTGTCGGGTTTGAGTCAGTTCAGTCAGAGTGTGTGCGGCTAGAGTGAGCTTGTGCGCGCGTTCCAGGGAATGGACACGTTTGGTGAGGGTAGCAATATGAGCCCGTCGTTCCTTGTTGCGTTTCGCAGCCATGGCAATAAAAACGCCCCTAATGGTGCACTTATGGGCCGCCCACAACGTAGCAGGGGTCACATCAGGCGTGGCGTTACAGGCAAAATACTCTCGCAGAGCAGAGTTCAGTTCCGCGATATAGACCGGGTCGGTCAATAGGGAGTTGTCCAGGCGCCAGGAGCGGGAGCGACCAGGGTCGGGCTGTAGGGAGAGGGAGATGGTGATAGAAGTTCAGATGTTATGCCTGCCTCCAAAGACCCCCAAAAAATGCCCCAAAAAAACGCCTGCAACAACACACCTGGATGTTTATTTTTTGGCGCAGGCGTTTTTTTGGGCATTTTTTGGGGGTCTTTGGAGGCAGGCATAACATCTGTACTTCTGTGTAGGGGTATATACACACACACACACACACATGTATGTATATATACACATACACATACACATACACATATATAGGTGTGAAAGTAGCAGAAACCTATGCTTGCGCTAATGAAATAATTAACACCCATATGGCTTCTCTGCTATAACACCTATATATGTGTATGTGTATAAATACATTTAAGTGTGTGTGTATATATATATACCCCTATACAGAATTTCAGATGTTTTGCCTGCCTCCAAAGACCCCCAAAAAATGCCCAAAAAAAACGCCTGCTGCAAAAACACACCTGGGCGTTTTTGTAGCTGGCGTTTTTTTGGGCATTTTTGGCCACTATCCTGTTCTATTGCAATTCTAATACAAACAATTTTCTGGTTCTGGACATGCTACAGAGCTGAAACTTCACAGGTACACGTTTTAGGCCCCCTAGACACTAAATCCAAAGAAATCTCATTTTTCTTTTCAATAATTTTTTCAATAATTGGCTCTCTATCAAAAATGACAATTTTTAAGAACTTTTTTTGTGTGATTAATAGTCCCTGGGGCATGACCCAGAACCCTAGGCACTTTTTTGGGGCATTTATTGGGTTTTAGGGCTTCAAAATGGTGTTTTTTGATTACCGAAGTTCGGGTCCCATTGATTTCAATGGGGTTCTGAAATCCGGGCTGAACTTTCGGGAAGTTCGGGTGTTCTGGTCGAACCGAACTTTTGAAAAGTTTGATCATCCCTAATCAGCGTATCTACAAAGAATATGTAAACAATGATAGAATTGGATAATAGCCACAAAATATACATGTTTTTAAATTTAAAGAACCCAAATTGAAACAATCCTCTTCATAGCTTCACCTTACAATTCAGTTTAGAGCTTTGAGGCATGGTGCTGCAGGCCATCTGGGGATGTCTATACCAAGAACTGTGGGAGTAACCCACCAACATATTGCAAATATGAAAGGACTGCCGGAGAAGTACAGGTCTCCATTGTGGGATATGGAATGGCAAAACTAGCAATCCATCTGAGATTCTATAAGATATATATTTGTAATCTATATGAATATATTAAAAATTTAGTACATACCTATTACATGGTACCATATAATGTATGGTTGCTAGTTTAATCCCAGAAGCAGGAGAGAAAGATAAGCCCCTACTTAAAGTGCAAAATGGTGTGTCACAATACATATGTGACTGTGGTAAAACTGGAGTGAAAATAAACCCATCGAATTCCAAGATGGGGAAAGAAATTAATAGGGGTGGACATGTGTAAAAAATAGTGTGATTATCAAATCAAACAGGAACCAAAAGGGAAGAGGAGAGGGAATAGAACTAGTTTGAATCAAAGCCCAAATTGGAAGTAACCCTGTGGGGGAATAATGAAAGTGAGTGCTAATTGAGTGAAAAAGAGGTGAAGTGAATGAGTTTAGATAAACATCAGGTGGATACCTAGTACTATCTGTTGTTGCCATGGTCAGGGTGCGATACCAAATGTCCCTAAAGAAAATGCAGAGTGAGAATTGCAGTCCTGTAGAGGATGGTATATGTACCCCCTCATCATTGATCAAGGTTCCTACCAGTGTCACGTTCGCGTTCTCCACAAGGGAATGCGTCATCGCCTGGTCTGCGCTTGCCATCCAAGCCTTTGGCACCAAAAACTCCCTCATAGGGTGAGCGCTACTGAACAACCACGCATTGACGTGTTAATGCCGCCATAGTGACATCACACGCCAGGTGCGGGAGACGTGGCCCCAATGTGCTGCGGCGTGAACCTGCCCGAACCTCCGCATTCAAAGAATGAGGGGGAAGGGGAGGGCAGTTGGAGCGCATCGCAGTTCCCGAAAATAGACTGACAAACCAAAAGCCTAGTATGTGAACACCAGCTGGAGAGAAATAAAACCTCGTTGCTCTGGAATTAGTAAAAATGTAAACATGACCAGAAATAATTGCCATGAGATAATATGTAAAAAAGTATGTTATAGACACCAAAAAATGGGCCAACCACCTAGAAAAATAGCCATAAGCTATAAAAATGGCCATCTTGATTAACGTACCTCCATCCCTATGCAATTACAACAGAGAGAAGGGTTTGGGACTTTAAATTAGGTACATGACACCATGCGCCTCTATTCCTATTTATGGAAGAAGAGGAAAAGGTTGGGATTTGTGGTGTTAATGATAGCTGGCAGTTCCAACAATGGACCTTGTTGAGACCCACCAGAGCTGTTGAAACCAACATTCCTTTTAAAGAAAGAGAAAAGTCTATATACTTAGTAAGCTTTAAATGCCACCTGTCCTCTCCCTTTACTAATGTTGCATACTGTTTGTAATAACAATCAGTGTAAATACCTTTTATACATTTTTATTTAGCATTTAAATGACTGCACAGCTCCTGGTCTACTCTGGCTGGAGTGAGGAGACCTCGGCAACACTCACAGTTTAGGAGCTGGTGGTGCTCAAGAAATTCCTCACCATTGCCAGTTCTTGCAGCAGCTGCCCAGGACCTAGAATTGTGTAGTCATGCAATTGCTAGTAAACAGGTAAAATAAAGGGTGTTTACACGTATTATTTGTTAATACAAACAATATGCAGCATTAGTAGAGAAGAGAAGGGGAGGGCAAGCAGCAATGCACACCTATGCGTTTTTTAGTGTGTTTTGCATAATTGTACTACAGTCCATTTAACATGGTTTCCTATGAATCTAGTTCACATCTGTGCCTTTTTGAGCTTGTGCATTTTTTAGAAAGGGTCAGGGACTTTTTTTCCCACAGCAGATTGTGTTTTGCGTATTTCAAACTTCAATGGACCCGCACCAAAAATGCATATGCATTTTATTTTGCCTAAAAAGGAAGTATGTCAGTTCTGTTCATGGATTGCAACTTTGTTTATGACTTTACACTGTCTGGTACTCAAGTAGCTTGAAAGTTGCAACAAAGTTGCATCAAAGTAGTGCAGGAACCTTTATGTGTAAAAATTTGCATGTTATGGTTAAGGGCTAGGATTAGGGTTAAAGAAAGACTAGGGTTAGGGTTACAGGCTAAGATAAAAATGTTAAAGCGGAGTTCCAGCCATTTTACTCACCTGTCCAACGGTCCAGCGATGCGGCCGGCCGAAGCCTCAATCCTCTCCCTCGGCGCCGGCATCACTGCTGTGGGCACCCGGCTGTGACAGTTTGCGGCTTCACAGCCGGGAACCCACTGCACATGCGCGAGTCGCGCTGCGCGTCTTGATTGGCCGGCAATCTTCTGGGACCTCTGACATGTCCCAGAAGATTGCAGGGAGGGAGGGGGAGAGGAGAACTTCCGCTCAGGGCGTCACGGTGCTCCGAGCGGAAGTGGGAGCGGGTACCTGTCAAAACTAGGTACCCGCTCCCCCCCCAAAAAAATGACATGCCAAATGTGACATGTCAGGGGGTTAGAATACCTAAAGCGGAAGTTCCACTTTTGGGTGGAACTCCGCTTTAAGGTTAAGGGCTAGGGTCAGGGTTAGAGTTAGGGCTAGGAGTGATTGTTAGGGGTAGTGTTCTAACCTTAAAAATTACTGCTAACCCTAACATTTACCACTTGCTCTAACTCTATCTCTTACCCAACTCTTAACCCTAACCATAGCCTTGGACCCTAACCCTGATATGTGACTTTGGACACATAAAGGTCCCTGCACTGCTTTGATGCTACTTTGATGCTACGTGTTTGCCAGAGAGTGTAAAGTCAGATAAAAGTCACACTCCATGAACAGAACTGTCCTACTTTCCTATTAGCCAAAAAAACCTGCAAAATGCATCACAAATATGTCAAAAACACATCAAGCGCGGGCTGCATAGATGTGAACCAATCCTCAGTGAATTTATTTTACATACACAATTATTAAAATAAAATGTAGTTGGTATATTTAGCCAATCAATGCAATTAATCATTTAGTTATTTGAAAAAAAAGATATATTATAAAATAAACTTATATGTTTCTTTTATTTTGATTCTTTGTTTTTTCAAACATAAATCTTAACAATACAATTCATATGTAGATAAAAGGCTTGACATTAAATATCTAGAATTTAAGCAAACAATGAAAAAATAACAAAATCATTTCAATGTTTATCATTTTGCACATGTGCTAAAGAAATGTTCAATTATTGCATCTTGCTGTTTCAAACTTCATTATACTAAACACTTTTCTCATCTACAAAAAATGTTTTATTTTGCTCTAGTACAAGCTAATTAAGTATTAAATGGTTTTATCTTCAGGAAATTGCAAACCTGAGTATACTGTCCAACAAAAAGGAGTCTTATTAGTTGTAATAGACTGTGACAATATCCAGAAAACATGCTACTTGAAATACTAATTATATTACATTTAATTAGCAGTGAACACATTCAAGAAAAAAAAAAATATTTCCTACAAGTTAAACAAGAAATTGACTGTATCTTTTAGACTAAAAACGGAAGATCTACAAAATATTAAAGATGTTACAGTGCCTGTAATACTACTAAGAAACAGTTAAATGTCAAATTTGTTTCATAAATATTGCAAACAAATTGAGGCTGTTGGAAAACAGTTTTGGCTAACTGGAAAACTAGACAAGGGGAGCTGCCTTTACTAATGCCAAAATCCACAAGGTGTTTTAGTCTCTAATATTTTGTTGAAGTTGAAGACCATATATGTGCATATATCACAAAATCAAAATGGTTAGCTGTCAATTGATTTATAAGTAATGTGCAAGATGCAAGATAGAAAGGGGCACTAATTGCACACAAAAGGTGACCTGACCATTATTTAGCAAAATAAACAATTTTAAACATATTCTACATTTTCATTTATTTTTAAATATGTATATAAAAAAAAAGTCAAAGCCAATAAAATGATTTACCGCTTAAGCACTAAACGCAAATAGCGTTAACACATGTTTAGAAGTGTTTACACGCATTAACCTTTTTTTTTTTCTGCCCAAACTCTGCTGCTCCTGGATGCACTGGTAGTGTTTTTTGTTCTGCTTTTAAACTCCCCTGCCACTAAATGCTACTAAAAGCCTATGTGTGAATGGACACGTAGGCTAACATGCAGGGGAGTTTATGTGCATGAAACAAACATGCCAGACGCCCCTAGGAGCACCTGTAAAAGCATCCAGTGTACATTACACCACAGGCACACCCCACTTTTAGGTACACAATGGGACCGGAGTATGTATGTAAAACAAAAATGTACTTAAAGTGAAGCAATACCTTTTTTATACTTCTCAATGCATGTACTGCATTCCAATAGTCATTTACAGGCATAACTGATATAAATATTGCATTGATAAAAAAAAAATAAAACACAATATTAAAAGAAAAATTGTAAGCTTACCCTATCTGATTCTTGTCGCAAAGGCTAGAGAAGCTGAGAGAATTTTATTGTTGTAAGAAGGATGAAGGCATACAGGTATCTTCTGTTTCACAAATCAAGTCTTCAAAGGTGACACACTTTCTTGCTTGCGAATTTGGTGTACTACAAGCAGCAATCAGAGTAGGAGCAGGACTTCATGGTGATGTCAGAGCTGGAAATGGACTGGCAGGCATACAGGTATCTTCTGTTTCACAAGTCAAGTCTTCAAAGGCGAGACACTTTCTTGCTGGCAATTTGGGTGTACTACAAGTAGCAATCAGAGTAGGAGCAGGACTTAATGGATATGCCAGAGCTGGAAATGGAGTTGCAGATATACAGGTATCTTCCGTTTCACAAGTCAAGCCTTCAAAGGCGAGACACTTTCTTGCTGGTAATTGGGTGTATTACAAGTAGCAATCAGAGTAGGAGCAGGATTTGATGGTGATGTCAGAGCTGATAATGGACTGTCTGTTGATGATAATCTGGGATCAAAATGACTGTGAGTCATTGTTGATGATCTGCATGCTGATGGACTTTTAGAAAAGTAAATTTCTCTGTCGCTCATTGACAGACGTAGTCCTTCTTGATTAAATTCAACTCGGGTTATACTGCCCTCTACAGGAGTAGGACTAGACAGGAAAGAAAACGTTCTGGCCACACCTTAGGGGCAGTCCCAGAGGGTATATCCTCTCACTTCCTGCTACAGCAAATCAGTTTTTTTCTGTCTAGTTAGGAGTAAGGACCTAGATTCCTTGCTAGGATCTTCGGTCCTGGCAGGATTTTTTTTTTTAGAAATACTTTTTTAGACAGCTTTTTTTCTCCAGTGTTCCTGTGAGATCTTCAAGCAAGTACGCTGAAACTGGGCGACGGGCTGGATGTTGAGATCCAGTGGTCACCCCAGTTCAGCCTACGAGCGCGTGCAGGCCATAGCTCCGCGCTGGGTCGGCCGCGACATAGTCCCACTGGTCGGGGACTGACCCTGCGAGTTAAATGTCTCGCCTGGACGCCAATGACCAACAGAGTCACGGCGTCCGTATTGGTCGACAGCCCCCCCACCCCGGTGGAGAGGGGTTCTGTCAGGAGTTGGCGCCCGCCTGGTTCCGGTATGGTGAGTAGAATGTTCCCCCTCTCCCCCTGTCGGGTTTGTTGGTGGACGCGGGCCCCTCTCTGGGATGGTCGGACACTCGGTTTTCTGGGTCTCCCCTCTATCCTATAACAGGTCACAGATCCCCCAATTTGAGTGTGATTTTTGTGAATAGAAACCAGGAGGCTTGGTTTGGGAGCTGACGATCTAAAGTCTCTATATGACTGTAAGGGTGACTGAAGTCAGTGGCAGACTACTAAAAGGCATTACCATGAGGATAGAGGTATCCTACCTGTCATAGTGTGTACACAGGCCGATGCCTATGCCTGAGTTACTGCAGCCACAGATCGCTATCCCTCCAGAAAGCCGGTCACTTCCACAGGCCACACAGCCTCCCGCAGGCCGAGGACACCTCCCGCAGGCCGAGGCATTCCCGTAGGCCGCACAGGCCGAATGCACACCTCCCGCAGGCCGCTGCTAGCTTGCAAGCCGCCGCTATCCTATACAGACCGCCGCCATTTTTTCTTGCAGATCGCATGAGGCCGCCATATTTGCGTAGCCTCGTGTCTCCAGCATGGGGGCGGCCATGTTTGAGGTGACCAAACACCTCGTGGAGTAATTGGGAGGTGCCGGAAGGCGTGTAAAGGGGCGGAGCCGCCTCCTTGGCCCAGGAAAAGCAAGCCAAAGACTTCCTGTCAGTAACAGACAGTGCTGGAAGCAAGTTGATAAGAAACTTCTGTGCATCAGGTGAGCCTTGGGGTCTCTCTCTCTCTTTCTGAGGGGTCCAAGCAGGTAGACTAAGGGGCGCTATTGCGCTGGGTGACTAAGTTAAAAAAAAAAAAAGTTTTTTTCTTGCAATTCATCGTTGGTGGAAGCACTAGTTGTGTCTGTCCGGGAAACCTTAAATCTTGAGGTTACACCGGCAGAGGTAGCTGAGACTCATATTCCTTTTTTGTTACTAGCAAGCCTACCAAAATGGCGAAGGGTTTCCCTTGCCCAAATGGGGTCTTCCGTAAACGAGCCCCTGCTATTTCCAAACGTATTGCTAGGCGCTATCATTTTGAGGAATCCCTCATTTCAAAGATGGACGGTATCACCAATAGTGGACTCACCGATTTCCAGACTAAATAAAACCACTGTTATCCCGTTGGATTGACAGAATGGGCCCCACCCATCTCTGGGGTAGGGGGACGTCTTCACCGGTTTCCGGATCCAGGGCTTTCCAGAATCCCGGATAAAGGGGTTCGCAAGGTCATATGGTCGGGATACAAGATCGAGTTTCGATCACTTCCACCGGTGCGATTCTTCCCTTCCAATATTCAACATCCCCGGGTCGCTTAAAAAGCTTTGCGGGGGACAGCTTGATACAACAAGCAGTGGTAGTTCCCATTTACTTGGAGGAGTTCTAGTCAAACTTGTTCACAATGCCCAGGAATAAGGGCTAGGTGCGTCCAATTTTGGTCTTGGAAGAGATGGAGTCCATCCATACAGTGGTGGCCTCCCTGCATCAGGGGGATTTCCTGGAATCATAGACATTTAGGATGCCTATCTTCATATCCCCATCTTCGCAACACATTAGCGTTTTCGTTGCTTTTCCCAAAGATCATCCCTGGTTCCCACCAGGAGACTGAACTATCTGGGCCTAATTTTGGATACATCCTTGGCAAGAGTGTTTCTCCATGCGGAGAAACTCCAGAAGATTCAGTCAATGATTCGGGGGTTGCTGTCCGTCAACTGGCTGGGATTGATGGTCGCCTCCTTAGAGGCAGTACCGTTTGCCCAGTCTCATACCCGAATTCTCCAAGGAGGAGATTCTTCCCATATGGAATCGGAATCCCGATTCCCTGGACAATCGGATCCGATTGAGTGAGCGGACCAGGGAGGCTCTGGTCTGGTGGCTTCAGTCTCCGATGCTCAGCCAGGGGAAGTCATTTCTTCTGATAAATTCCAGGTTACCGATAAATGTGTTGGAACTGAGAGCAATCAGATTTACTGGACCGAGCAGCTCCAGGGCAGCCCGGTTCGGATCCAATCGGACTATGCCACGGTCATGACTTATGTCGATCACCAAGGGGCACCAAGAGTGCCCTGGCGGCCATAGAAGTGGCCAACATTCTTATTGGGGGAACAGTTGTTCCAGTTCTCTCCGCGATATTTATCACGGAGGTGGACAGGCAGATTATTTCAGCCGTCAGATTCTGGATCAAGAGGAATAGTCTCTTCATCCAGTGGTATTTCACCAGCTGTCCCTTCATTGGGGCACCCCGGATATGGATCTGTTGGTAGGTTGGCTCAACAGGGCTCGCACCCGCGATCCTCTAGCGGACGCAGCAGACGCGCTGAACGGCCTGTAAAGGCAGTATCAGCTACTGTATGTCTTCCCCCCTCTCAAATTGCTGCTGAGATTTCTCTGCAGGATAGAGGTGGAGGGAACTCCAGTTACAGTATCCTGGAAATTCCGGGCTGGCCTCGTCAAGCCGGGTACGCCGACTTGGACAGGCTAGTCGCGGACGCTCCTTGGAGACTTCCTCTCAGGGAGGATCTGCGGTCTCAAGGACTGATCTTCCATCGTGCTTTACAGTCGCTGGTTTTAATGGCCTGGCTATTGAGACCCAGGTACTGAAGGACAAAGGGTTATCAGCTTCAGTTATTCCTACTCTAATTAAAGCAAGGAAAGCGACTTCCAGCAAAGTCTATTATCGCACATGGAAGACTTATATCGCGTGGTGTGAATCCTTGGAATTTCCCCCACGTACCTATTCGGTGACCCGAATCTTGGCTTTTCTGCAAAAGGGGGTTGAGCAGAAACTATCCTTGAGCATTATGAAGAGTCAGGTTTCAGCATTAGCAATCTTCTTTCAGAAGCCTTGGGCTACTCATTCCCTGGTGTCCAGGGGGTGCGGCACTTGGCTCCGCCAGTGCGCGCGCCCTTACCGCCCTGGGATCTTAATTTGGTGTTTGTCGGTTCTTCAGAAACCTCCCTTTTAAAATATCAGGGAGATTCCCTTGCTTACATTATCCCAGAAGGTGGCCTTCTTGGTGGCTATCACTTCTGCACGCAGGGTATCAGAACTGGCTGCATTATCATGCCATTCCCCATATCTAGTGGTTCATAGGGATAAGGTAGTTCTTCATCCGAAGCCATCCTTTCTTCCTAAGGTGGTTTCAGATTTTCATCTGAATGAAGATATTGTGCTACCTTCCTTGTGTCCTAAGCCCAATCATCCTCGGGAATGTGCGTTGCATTCCTTGGATGTGGTTCGGGCAATCAGGGTATACCTGAAGACTACGGAATTGTTCCGTAAGACGGATTCACTTTTTGTGATCACGGATGGCCCCAGAAAGGGGTTGCCTGCCTCTGCCGCGACTATCTCCAAATGGATTAGACAGACGGTGGTACAGGCTTATTCTATTAAGGGTCTGAATCCTTTGTTCCCTGTTAAGGCACACTCTATTCGGGCGCTTAGTCTTTCCTGGGCCTTCCACCATCAGGCGTCAGGGGTCCAGGTTTTCAAGGCGATTACTTGATCGTCGGTTCATACCTTTACAAAATTTTATAAAGTTGATGTGATGGCATCGTCGGATGCCTCATTTGGCCGCAAGGTTTTGCAGGCCGCAATTTGAGGAGACCGTTAGTCTACCTCGAGGGTTTGTTGGGTTTTTTTCACTTAGGTCTCATCTTTTTGCTCAATGAGTCCTTGATGCTTCTGGTTGGCTCCGGTTGGGCCTTCTGGATTTTGATTTCTGTTATCCCACCCCTCATTTGTGGCACTGCTTTGGGACGTCCCGAGTTGATATTAATCAAGGAGGACTACGTCTGTCAATGAGCGACAGAGAAAAATAGATTTTTGTAAAATCTTACCGTAAAATCCTTTTCTCTTAAGCTCATTGACAGACGTAGTACCCGCCCCTCTGTTTTTGAGTTGGGTTGGGTTAAATTCTCTAAACACTGCTTTGTGACATAACTGATTTGCTGTAGCAGGAAGTGAGAGGATATATCCTCTGGGACTGCCCCTAAGGTGTGGCCAGAACGTTTTCTTTCCTGTCTAGTCCTACTCCTGTAGAGGGCAGTATAACCCGAGTTGATATTAATCAAGGAGGACTACGTCTGTCAATGAGCTTAAGAGAAAAGGATTTTACGGTAAGATTTTACAAAAATAAATTTTTCTATAGAGGTTTGAAGTGTAGCTCTCTTCTTTTCCCTGTAGATTGTTTTTGTAAAAGGTATAAGCCCCTGAAATTTTAGCAGTTCTCTCAAAATCCCTATCATGCTTTTTAAAAACAGCCATAGCGCTATCAAGATGACAGAAAGCTTCAAAGAGAATTCTTGTAGTTAAGCCTTCAGGCTGTTCAATGAGCTCAACCACTCAACCTCATCCTTCTTCTCACTCCTCTTCAAGTTCTAGAAGAGCTTCATTGCTGAGGGGCTCAGTGTGGGGCGCAAGCAGTTCAGCAACATCTTCTGGCTCCACTCTAACTGCCTTGCCATCTCTATAATATTTTCAGTAACATTAGCTACATGTTCTTCAAAGCCTTCAGAATCATCAACTAACTGTGGGCATCATTTTTTTCAGGCCCTTTTCAATGGGGTTTCCTTTATGTCATTCCAGGCATCTTTTATAGTTTTAATGCAATCTAAGATGTTCTAGCTTTTCAAGAATTGGACTTCTTTACTATCTCCTTCTTCTTTGTCTATTGCTGGAACACACTTACTGAATGTTCTTTTCAACATGAAGTCGGCTATGAAACATTGATCTGCAGTAGTGAGGTGGTATTTGGTGGTAGGAATTGCACTTGAATGTTAGAGTTCAGCTCATCTAGCGTTCGAGGGTGTCCATTATTGACAAGCAGCAAAATGTGGAAAGGGACACTGTTGTCCTTGCAATAGGCTTTCACCTCTGGAACAAAGCAGGTGTCAAACCGATCTTCAGAAAGAGTTGTAGTTACCTGTGCTTTTTTTGTTAGCTCTCCAATGCACTGGAAGTCTAGTTTTAAAGTAGTTTTTCAAATCCCTCGGATTTTGCCATCGGTAAATTAGCAAAGGCTTTAGCTTTAAAGTACCAGAAGCATTCCCACCTAACAGAAGAGTTACTGTATTCTATCTTTAGCTGGCTTGTAGCCTGGCATTGGTTTTTCCTGTCTTGTGATGAAGGTTCTTGCAGGCATCTTCCTCCAAAATAGCCCAGTCTCATGCACATTAAAAATTTGATCCGTGGAGTAGCTCCATCTTGAATAATTTGAATAATTTTGGCAAAATTACCTGGATAGCTTTCTGCAGCCTCAGTATCTTCAGCAGCTACCTCACCTTGTATTTTAATGTTATGTAGGTTAGACCTTGTCTTTAACCTATCTAACCATCCACAGCTTGCAAATAACTCTGCATCCTTTGTTGCCTACTCTTTCTTAGCCTTCAGGTCATTGAATAGGCTTAAGGCTTTACTTTTAATAATTGTCTGGTTGACAGGAACATGGTGTCTATTCTGATTTTTTTATCCAAAGTGTCTCTCCATGTCTGCAACAATGCTATCCTTTTTTCAAATTTTTGTTGTGTTGACGGGTGTAGCACTCGTATTTTCTGCAAGAATTTTTTCTGTTTTTCATGATGGTGTTAACTGTAGTCCCAGTGAATCCTAGCCTTCAGCCTATTTCAGCTTGAGTTACACCTTCATCATGCAATTTATTAACTTCATATCCAAGGTAATAGATTTACATTTTTTTTTCTGCATCTGTCATTAAAAATGTACATTAAAAATGATAGGTACATGTAACAATCAAAAGAACAAATAGAAGTTCCTAAAATATGTACTGAAACTGTATTTCAAAATTATCCCTAAATTATTGGGCTTAAATTCACAGAGTCAGGGGCTGTAGTGGGAGATCAGGGGCTGCAGTGTGGTGGGGGTGTCAGGGCCTATAGTAGGGGTGCAAGGGCTGTAGAGGGGGGTCAGGGCCTGTAGTGGGGGGGTCAGGGCCAAAGTGGGGGGGTCAGGGCCTATAGTGAGGGGGCCATGGGCTGTAGTTGGGGTGTCAGGGGCTGTAATTTGGGGCGGTAAGGAGCTGTAGTGGGGGGTAAGGGGATGTCGTGGGAGGTCAGGGGCTGCAGTGGGGGGGGGGGGTCCAGGGCCTATAGTAGGAGGCAAGGGCTGTAGTGGGGGGTTTAGGGCCTATAGTGGGGGGTCAGGGCCTATAGTGAGGGGGCCATGGGCTGTAGTGAAAATTACTGTACAGGTTTCACCAAAAAAAAATATACATATACACAACATTCGACCAGCGCCAGTGAAAGAGTCAAGTACATTCGATCTTATGAAAAAAGTTTCAACTGTGTCTGTGGGTAGTCTTTTTAGGAGGTATGCAGGATAGTTCAATCCCTGGGGTTAGTGAAGATGGATGGTGGAGGTGGCTGCAGGCTTCATGCAGAGCTAGAGGGACTCTGCAACAGACAAAAAGGGATAGGAGAAGAAAAGCAGCGCCACCTCAGTATAGATTAAAAGGTTATTTATTACATAAAAACAATGTAGTAACTCACACAGAGGAAATAGTTGATCAGCAAATGGTGATGGTTTATCTGCAGCACTGTAGGGATGTTAGGGAAGAACACTGTGGCGGCCGTGGTCCTGGCTGTGCCGGTGGAGTCCAACACTTCCTGTGTTTCTGGCAGCGTTCAGTATCCAGGCTTACATTCAATAGTGGCAGGGGGGTGCTCGCGTTCAGAGCATGCATACTCCTTCCTCAGGCTATGCTCGAGCATACTGAACGCTGCCAGAAACACACGAAGTGTCGGACTCCACCCGCACACCCAGGACCACGGCCGCTACAGTGTACTTCACTAACATCCCTACAGTGCTGCAGATGAACCATCACCATTTGCTGATCAACTATTTCCTCTGTGTGAGTTACTACATTGTTTTTATGTAATAAATAACCTTTTAATCTACACTGAGGTGGCGCTGCTTTTCTTCTCCTACACCAAAAAAAATATACAGTACTGTACAGCTACATTTGCCCTAATGTTTATTCCAAATCACATCTACAGTACAGTATGCTACACTCCACTTCCAAATGTGTGGGCAGGTTTTTGGGTGGACGGACGTTGGGCAGTCGGCAACTGTGGGCTGGCTGGTGGGTAACTCCAAACTGGCTGTGGGATGGCAACTCGGGGCTGGCTGGTGGGCACCTCTGAGCTGGCTGTGGGATGGCAACTTGGGACTGGCTGCCAGCAACTCCATACTGGCTACTCTGGGCAGGAACCTGGCCTCTTCACTAGCAGTCTCGCAACTCCAAGTGGCAGCTCCTCCTCTTCCAGGCTATACTGTGGCTGCGTGGCGCGGCACTGAAATGTCTGTACTTGTGAGGCACTTTACATATACTCTCTGGTATGTTCATACTCGCGAGTGTACGTAAAGTGAGTGTACGTAAAATGGGGTATGCCTGTATTATAATTACACATATTTTTTCCCCTGTTTTCTTCCCCCTGTTTCCCCCCTCTCCCCCCCCACCTTTCCCTTCCCCTCCTTTCTCCCCCCTCCCCTTCCCTCTTTTTTTGTCTTTGTATGTCCCTATTGTGTTTGTGTATTTATGTGAGTGATGGCATTTTATGGACATGCAGTACACACACACACACACACACACATACATACATATTACATAGTTACATAGTTAGTGAGGTTGAAAAAAGACATCAGTCCATCCAGTTCAACCTATGATGTGTGTGTGTTTGCTTTTAACCGTACATTGTATACCCCTGTATGTTGTGGTCTCTAAGGTGCCCATCTAATAGTTTTTTGAAACTATCAATGCTCCCAGCCGATACGACTGCTTGTGGAAGAGAATTCCACATCCCTACCGCTCTTACAGTGAAGAACCCCTTGCGCATTTTAAGGTTAAACCGCCTTTCCTCTAGTTTTAGTGAGTGGCCACGTGTCTTATTGTATCTCCTCTCTCTGAATAGTTTGTTCCTTATGCTAGGGTCGCCAGTACAGTATTTGTACATTGATATCATATCCCCCCTCAATCGTCTCTTCTCCAGAGAAAATAGGTTTGCTTGCAGCGGCTTGGCATTGCATGCCACTGCCAAGCCTGTTGTCTACCAGTACCCCCAAGTCCTTTTCCATCCTAGACTCACCCAGAGGTTCCCCCCCTAGTGAGTAGCTTGCTTTCTGGTTTCTGGCACCCAAGTGCATTACTTTACATTTTTCAACATTAAACCTCATCTGCCATGTAGTTGCCCACCCCGTTATTTTGTTCAGGTCCGCTTGTAAGGTTTCCACATCCTGCATAGAAGATATTGGCATGCTTAGTTTAGTATCATCCGCAAATACTGAAATTGTACTCGATATCCCCTCCTCTAGATCATTTATGAATAAATTAAACAGGATTGGTCCCAGGACAGAACCCTGGGGGACCCCACTTTCCACACCCGCCCAATCCGAGTACTCCCCATTAATCATTCACCACACTCTGGTCTCTCCCCTGGAGCCAGTTCTCTATCCAGGTACTCACCTTATGGTCCATACCTACCTTCCTTAGTTTGTACAGTAAGCGTTTGTGGGGAACGGTGTCAAAGGCCTTTGCAAAGTCCAGATACACCACATCCACAGGCTTCCCTTTATCTAGGTGGCAGCTCACTTCATCGTAGAAGGTTAATAGATTGGTTTGGCAAGAACAATTTTTCATGAATCCATGCTGATTACTACTAATAATACAGTTTTCATTACTAAAGTCTTGTATGTGGTCCCTTAACATCCCCTCCAAAATCTTGCAGACTACAGATGTTAGGCTGACCGGCCTATAGTTACCCGGGATACATCTCGGCCCCTTTTTAAATATTGGTACCACGTTGGCTTTTTTCCAATCAGCTGGCACCATACCCGTCTGTAAACTATCCTTAAAGATCAAGAATAATGGTCTGGCAATCACCTGGCTGAGCTCTTTCAGAACCCTCGGGTGCAAGCCATCCGGTCCCGGTGATTTATTTATGTTAAGTTTCTCTAGTTTAGTTTTAAGTCTGTCTTCTGTTAGCCATGGCGGTATTTCCTGAGGTGTGTTGTTTAGTTCGGCCTTACAAGCTGGGTTAGTGTAGCCCCCCGATTCTTTTGTGAAGACTGAAGAGAAGAAATTATTTAACACTTCCGCCTTTTCTCTGTCCTCAGTGGCCATATTTCCTTTGTCATCTTTTATGGGGCCAATGTGTTCTGGCCTCGCTTTCTTACTGTTTATATACTTAAAGAACTTCTTGGGGTTCTTTTTACTCTCCTCCGCTATATGTCTCTCGTGTTCTATTTTAGCCGCCCTGATTTCATCTTTACATTTCTTATTACACTCTTTGTAATGCTTAAATGCAGCCAATGACCCCTCAGTCTTGTATTTTTGAAGGCCTTTTCTTTAGCACTAATATGCATTTTTATGTTGGAGTGTAGCCACCCAGGGTTTAGCTTTGCTCTTTTAAATTTATTTCCCTTTGGAATGCACTGGCCAATCCCCTTGTTAAGTATGCTCTTGAAGCACTCCCATTTTTCCTCCGTGTTCTTTGTTCCCAGGGTTCTATCCCAATTGATATTTTCTAGCAGCGAGCGCAGTTTTGGGAAATTGGCTCTTTTGAAATTCAGCGTCTTAATATTACCCTTGTGCTTCCTATAACTGTAATTAATACTGAAACTTATTGACCTATGGTCACTGTTTCCTAAGTTGGCCCGTATTTCTATATCCGTGTGCAGATCTGTATTGTTAGTAATCAGTAGGTCAAGTACTGCATTGTTTCTTGTCGGTGCATTCACCATCTTACCCATGAAATTGTCCTGCAAAACATTTAGGAACTGCCGAGCCTTGGCTGAGTGTGCGGTTCCTTCTGCCCAGTCTATATCAGGATAATTAAAGTCCCCCATTATAATGACATTTCCCATCCTTGCTGCCAATCCTATCTGTAAAATGAGGTCCACCTCCCCCTCCTCCCTCTGGTGGGGGGGCCTATAGCATACGCCCAATATTACCTTCCCAACCGTGCCTTCCCTTTGAAGCTCTACCCATAGGGATTCTGCCTCGTCCTTAGCTCCATTATTAATATCATCCCTCATATTTACCTGTATACTGTTCTTAATATACAAACATACCCCTCCCCCTTTTTTACCTTCTCTATCTCTGCGATAAAGGGAATACCCCTGAATGGTCGCCATCCAGTCATGAGAGCTGTCAAACCAAGTCTCAGTTATCCCCACAAAATCTAAGTCCTCCTCAAACATCAGTAGCTCCAGCTCTCCCATCTTGTTGGCCAGGCTTCTGGCATTGGTATACAAGCCTCGTAATTTTGACTGGTTACAAATATCCTCATTTGATGTTTTTAGGCTGCTCTTGTGATTTTTCCCCATACCCACCCTGGGTATAGGAGCTCCGAACACCATACCGCTAATGCCCCCATTTCTGCCCCCTGAATCTTGCTTTCCACTGGCTAATTCTACATCTGTACTCTCCCCCCATTCCCTAGTTTAAAAGCCCCTCTAACTTTGTGGCCATCCTCTCACCCAGTACGGCTGCACCCTCCCCATTTAGGTGCAATCCGTCCCTACCAAAAAGCCGGTGGCCGACTGAGAAGTCGGCCCAGTTCTCCAGGAACCCGAAACCCTCCGTACTACACCAGCTCCTCAGACACTTGTTAACTTCCCTAATCTCCCGCTGCCTCTCTAGTGTGGCTCGAGGTACAGGTAGTATTTCGGAAAATACTACCTTGGAGGTCCTTCTCCTCAACTTAGCGCCTAAGTCCCTGAAATCGTTTAGGACTCTCCATCTTCCTCTGCCTATGTCATTGGTACCCACGTGTACCATGACAGCTGGGTCTTCCCCAGCCCCACCCAATAATCTGTCCACCCGATCCGCGATGTGCCAAACCCGAGCGCCCGGCAAACAACAGACTGTTCGGCACACACGGTCTTTGTCACAGATTACACTGTCTGTCCTTCTAATAATTGAGTCCCCTACCACCAGCACCTGTCTTTCCTTTCCCTTTCTCCCCCTGGCAGCTAGGGCCGTCACTCTGCTCCAGCAATGCTGGTCCTTGACTGGTTTCCCCAACACCATGCAACGGGGCGTATCTATTGGGGAGCTCCAGCCCAGGATCAGCCTCCTTGCCTTGTTCCCTTCTACCCCTCCTAACTGTCACCCCTCTACTCTGCTCTGATGCCTGCACCTCCGATACTCCACCTACCTCTATGCAGACCCCTGCCTGCACCTGACTGGTACGATCCTGGCTCTCCTCAGGTATGGACATTCGTCTCAGTGTTGCCAGCTGCTTCCCTAGATTCAGGACCTGAGCTTCCAGGGAAGCAACTTGCTTACATTTTGCGCATTTGTATTCGCCCTCGATCGCATGACCAAGGAACGCATACATATCACAAAATGTACACCGAGTCGCATCTCCACACCCGCCGGGCATTGTACCTACTAATCTAATCTAATGGGGATTCAGTGATTTAAGTCTATCCTATGTGGCTATTTCCTGGCTTCCTAACTCTACCTTCTCACCCTCTGGTACTTCGCTACCCTCACTTGACACTCAGTTGCACAACACTCACAATAATATATATATATATATTATTAGGCATTTGTTGACTTGACTGCTAGATTCAGAGAGTGCTTAACACATTTGTTATCCCAACACTTCATATTCCTGATATGTGCCTGCTGTACCATGTACGTGTATGAGAACGTATCCTGTTCTCATTGTATTGCTTCCTTTGTGTGAAATCCCTGGTGTTCCTGCCAGTCCCTCTGCTTTTCTTTTAAAGGAGAAGTATGGGAAAGCCAAAATAAGAAGTACATGTCACCCTCATGCTTCCATAATGTTTCTCTTTCCTCAGTCCTTTAAATCATCTAGTGTGGGCACTTAAACTGTCAGGAATGTGTAAATGATGGTTCTCTCTCTGTTTAAAAGTTAAGAGTCAGTGGATACATCTCCAATCCAACCCCTCTTTAAGTCCCTCCTTCTATTAGATAAGTGGCCATGCTTGGCGCACCCCCGAGCTGGCAGCTAGAACAAGCACATTCCTAACTTTCCCTTGCAACATCTTACCACTAAAACCAGAAAGCAGAGGCAGCTAACAGGGGGTACAGTGTGTTCACATCTGGGTAGGTTCCCACTACCACGCAAAGTACTCCAGTTACTCCAGGGGAGTCAGTGTCTTGGTGCACCGATCGCATCCTTTTCCGCTTCTGAACATCAGGACTGACCCGGGAGGCCGTTACATTATTATGCATGTTTTAAAAGCAGATTATCTGTTAATGTTAGTGGGCATCTACCTACCACCTCCAGCGAATGTTTCTATACTTAATACTGTTATGCTAATTGTGCTTGATTATGGTGCTGAGGATGTACTTTTAATGGGAAATTTCCACTTGACCCTCACCCCACATCTGGACAGGCTCAATTCCACCTTCCGGTGGTCTCCTGGTTTGGCTCAGTGGGTGAATGCATTCAAACTTGTAGACATCTAGTGACATTTTCACCCCACCCTTAGAGAGTTCACTTGCCACTCAGTGTCCTCCAGAATGCTATCACGCATATAGTTAGTCTATACTGCCCAATCCACACTACAGAGAGTGTCAGAAGTTTCTATCCTTCCCAGAGGTATTTTAGACCATGCCCCACTGATGGTAATGATTAGGCCCCCCTGGGGAGCGGCTATGGAGACTGTCCAGATATTGGATAGAGGATACTGCTGTTCAGATAGCCATACAGGAGAGTGTATGCCACTATTGGTTAACTAATGCTGAATCCACCACTCCCCTGGTCCAGAGGAGAGTACATATCTTCGTATTGCTGCTGTGCTTAAAGCCTCTGCTCAGTCTCTGAATAGGTTAAAGGAGACAGTTTCTCTGCAGGAAGCTGTAAATGTAGACAAGAAAAACCCTAACACCTATGGGGCCTGACAACATGCTCTTAGAGAGGTATCCCTACTCCAGGTGGATGTGACTCAGAAGTCATTATTAAATACTGCGCAGAGAGTCTTTGAGCACGTCAACAAAAACAGCAGGCTGCTGGCTTGGTTGGCTAAAGGACAATTTGCTGTTACACATGCTAGTGGTATTAGGAACTCTGTGGGGGAATTATAAGGAAACGAGTTTGAATCCACCTGAGCAATCCCAGCCAGAAACCTGTCACTGTGGACAGCCATTTATAAGTGTCTAAAGCATTCCCCACATCACAGCCGCACATATACAAGGGGCATGTAGACAAGCAGATGCAGGGAAGAGAATACCTCCACTGCTTATAAGTTTAGGGTTGAGAGGTCAGTAGAAAGTAGGGGAAAACGTAGAGGTATGTAGTAAGTAATACAAAGTTCAGAGGTCAGTAGTAAGGGATGCAGAGTTCAGAGGTCAGTAGTAATAACGAGTGTCTGCAGGTAACAGTGTACCAGGACCAATATTATAGCTGTGCGGACCATGTCTCTACCTGGACAATTCCCTTGGACAAATGCTTTGGCTGTGCTGACAATATCCCTGTATTGACTATAGACAATATTCCTGCCTGCTGCCTGTATATTTACTATTGTTGTCACTAAGCACGTCCCTGCCTGCTGCCTGGACCAATGCTCTCCTCTGTGGACAACTGCACTGCTAAAACCATATTTTTTTAATATTTTTTTTTTACCCTTTCCTCAATATAATTTATTTTGGAGTGTAATGCTTTGTATGTACATGCCATATGTTAGAAATACGGTTTTCAGGTTTTCAGGAAATTAGATGTGTAATTTATGCCTGGAGGTGATAGTTGAATGTTGAGCCTCTGTGTGTGGCCAGGCTGTGAAAAAATCTCACACATGTGGTATCGCCATACTCAGGAGGAGTAGCAGAATGTATTTTGGGGTGTAATTTTTGCTATGCACATGCTGTGTCTTACAAATATTGTAAATGAATAATGAAATAATGTAATGAAAAATATTGTAAATAAATGGACAACTTTGTGTAAAAAAAAAAGCGTTTTCATTTCCTTTCCAGATTTATGGAAAGACATTGAATTGAGGCACTGAGAACTTTCATGGTACAGTATGAACACACAACACAATAGTACTATAAAATATAAAAAAATACAAAAGTTTACTATATGAATGTATGTCAAAATTTATTTAAAATAACATATGGCAAAATTCCTCTATTATATTGGATATTGATTGAGGTGTCTACCCGGTAATGGGGGCCTTTAATAGTGAATCTCCAATCATACTCTACATGTTTCTCGGATTAGATCTGTAAAAAATAACAAATCCAAAAATAATTCAAGGAAGCAACTGATTAATGTGTATATACTCATGTATAGTTCAATATATGTATATAACATCAAAAGTGAAAATAACCACCAAGGTGTAAATACAAAATAATAAATAAGTAAACCTAAATCTTTTTCCACACATTTCCCAAATGCCATAGAGGTGCAGCAAAACATACACACCAGCTGTCAAACCAATATCAAGAACATCAATGCCAACTGGTAGTCTCCCGGGAGAGTGCGAGACTGAGAGGAGGTATAAATACAGAATCTCACATAAGTGAGTACACCCCTCACATTTTTGTAAATATTTTATTATATCTTTTTATGTGACAACACTGAAGAAATGATACTTTGCTACAATGTAAAATAGTGAGTGTACAGCTTATATAACAGTGTAAATTTTCTGTCCCCTCAAACTCAATACACAGCCATTAATGTATAAACCACTGGCAACAAAAGTGAGTACACCCCTAAAGAAACATGTCCAAATTGGGCCCAATTAGTAATTTTTCCCTCCCCGGTGTCATGTGACTCATTAGTGTTACAATGTCTCAGGTGTGAATGGGGAGCAGGTGTGTTCAATTTGGTGTTATCTCTCTCTCACTCTCTCATACTGGTCACTGTAAGTTCAACATGGCACCCCATGGCAAAGAACTCTCTGAGAATCTGAAAAAAATAATTGTTGCTCTACATAAAGATGGCCTAGGTCAGGCATGTCCAACCTGCGGCCAGAGTGCCGCATGCGGCCCAGAACCACAGGCAATGCGGCCCACTGCCCCCTGACAATTATTTTTTTTTTTGCTGGGGAGGAAAGAAGTCGAGTCAGGGGCACGGCCACAATGGCTTCCAACTAACTGTAGGCAGAGGCTGCCTCAGTGAGGAGGGGGGGTGAGTGCCAGTTTACAAACAGATCGGGGATCTCCTGCTTACCCAGCGGCCACTGTCATACCAAGCCCCGCTTCCAGGACCGGCTCCTATGATAGGCAGCACATTGGTGACTACTATCATAGGAGCCGGTCCAGGAGGAAGGACTTCGTATGACAGCAGTCGCCGGGTAAGCGGGAGATCCCCACTCTGTGTAATCTAGCGGCTCTCCTTTCTCTTCATTGCAGACTGCATTGGATGGGCACACACTGGTGAGGCTGCATTGGATGGGCATGCACTGGTGAGGCTACATTGGATAGACACTGATCAGGCTGCATTGGATGGACATGCACTTGTGAGGCTGCATTGGATGAGCACTGATCAGGCTGCATTGGATGGGCATGCACTGGTGAGGCTGCATTGAATAGGCACTGATCAGGCTGCAGTGGATGGGCACGCACTGGAGAAGCTGCATTGGATGGGCCTGCACTAGTGAGGCTGCATTGGATAGGCATGCACTGGTGAGGCTGCATTGGATGGGTACTGGTGAGGCTGCATTGGATGGGCACTGATCAGGCTGAATTGGATGGGCATGCACTGGTGAGGCTGCATTGATGGGCACTGATTAGGCTGCGTTGGATGGGCGCTGATCAGGCTGCATTGGATGGGCACACACTAGTGAAGCTGCATTGGATGGCACTGTTTAAGGCTGCATTGGATGGGCACGCACTAGGCTGCAAGTGCAGTGCGATCCCCAGCTGCCACGGGAGACTTAGGATGTCTGCAGTCAGTGACAGAGCTGCTGCTTCCTGTATAGTTCCAGCTCGGTCACAGGCGGAGTGATATGTAATGCACTCTGCCTGTGCCAGGAGCTATACAGGAAGCAGCGGCTCTGCTCTCTACTGCAGCCCCTGCTTCCACCAGCAGTACCCAACTTCACGTCATTACCAGAAGTACCCGCATGACCAGCATTACCCGCCAGCAGTAATTGCCAGCAGAAACCGCACCAGAAGTACACGCCAGCAGTAACCGCCAGCAGTCTTTAAAATAAGTAGAAAAGGTTGTGCATTAGTGCGTGTAAATTGTTGCAATATGTTTTTTAATAACTAATTGTGTTTTGTCATAAAATGTCATGTCCTTGTTCATACATGTATGAATGAGGACATGACATTTTCTGGCTGCCTATATCACATGTGCTAGGGGTGCAACTAGCCCCCAGCACATAACTGTAAATATCCCAGCATGTGCAGTGTTTCTGACTCCTATCACCATAACCACTTCAAATCACTGAAGTGGTCATGGTGGTTAGAGTGTTCCTTTAATTTCTCTCAGAAGAAGTAAACCTCTGTATACTGATTCCATTTCATTTCATCATCCTCTAGTTGTGTTAAATTAGTGCAGGGGAAGGGGCGGCCGGGGCGTGGGAAGGACATGGTGGCGTTTTATTACTTATATACCTTAAATATAGTATATATTTTCTATGCGGCCCGAGAAAATTTCTCTACACTCAATGTGGCCCAGAGAAGCCGAAAGGTTGGACACCCATGGCCTAGGCTATAAGAAGATTTCCAAGACCCTGAAAATGAGCTTCAGCATGGTGGCCAAGACCATACAGAGGTTTAACAGGACAGGTTCCACTCAGAACAGGTTTTGCCATGGTCGACCAAAGTAGCTGAGTGCACGTGCTCAGCGTCATATCCAGAGGTTGTCTTTGGAAAGAGACATATGAGTGCTGCCAGCATTTCTGCAGAAGTTGAAGGGGTGGGGGGGTCAGCCTGTCAGTGCTCAGACCAGTGTTGGGGTAGTTACTCAAAAAATGTAACTAGTTACTAGTTACTTCTGTAAATTGTAACGAGATTACTTTACTAGTTACTGCATTTGAAAAGTAAATTCACTATTTATTACTTTAATTTCCTTTCTTAATTGACCGTGTAGAAGAAGATACATGACACTCTTTCTGCATAGAGTTTATTGTATAAACACAAGCTTTGGGAAACATGAGAACAAAACCTGAAAAAACAGAATAAAACATAAAGTGCAACAAAAAGTCATAAACTTCATCCCTCTCTATTCTTCGAAATACCGATTGTATCGCACGGCTTGGATAACGCAGGAAAGCGCGTTCCTATATCCTAGTAAAGTAGTGTAGTTACCAATATTAGTATTGTAACTAGTTATGTTACTTTGTTACCAAAAAAAGTAATGTAGTTACTGTAATCCGTTACTTTGTAACTTGTTACCCCCAACACTGGCTCAAACCATACGCCGCACACTGTATCAAATTGATCTACATGGCTGTCATCCCAGAAGGAAGCCTCTTCTAAAGATGATGCACAAGAAAGCCTGCAAACAGTTTGCTGAAGACAAGCAGTCTAAGGACATGGATTACTGGAACCATGTCCTGTGGTCTGATGTGACCAAGATAAACGTATTTGGTTCAGATGGTGTCAAGCGTGTATGGTGGCAACAAGGTGAGGAGTACAAAGACTAGTGTGTCTTGCCTACAGTCAAGCATGGTGGTGGGAGTGTCATGGTCTGGGGCTGCATGAGTGCTGCCACCACTGGGGAGCTACAGTTCATTGAGGGAACTATGAATGCCATTATGTACTGTGACATACTGAAGCAGAGCATGATCCCCTCCCTCCCAAGAGGGTTAAGGCAGTGCTGGAAAATAATTGTGGCCACACAAAATATTGACACTTGGGGCCCAATTTGGACATTTTTACTTAGGGATGTACTCATTTTTGCTGCCAGTGGTTTAGACATTATTGGATGTGTATTCAGTTATTTGTATTTTTTGTAAATTCTTTACTTATCAAGAAAGGCATACAACACGAGCATGAAAATCAACAAACACCAGCTCTGCAACACCAGTTCCGCCTTGGATTGTCAGAAGGTCTTAAAGACGAGTTAGCCCGGGTTGGAGTACCTAATACCTTGGAGGGCCTTATCACCCTGGCTATCCAGATTGACTGTCGGCTCCGTGAGCGTCGGTCAGATAGATCTTCCCCGCAGTTTCGTCCTACATGGATGATGCCTAGATCTCCAGTTCCTGCTCATCCTATGTTTACAACTTCAGCTCCAGCCAGTTCAAGTTCTATTAACCCTGCATCAGATGTCCCTGAACCCATGAAACTCGGGTTAATGCGTCCTGCATTGTCTCCTGAAGAGCGACAACGCCGCCGACTAGGCAACCTATGTCTTTACTGCGGAGAAGCCGGCCACTATGTGCGGACCTGTCCTATTAAGATGCGTAAGTGTCCATCTGTCTTCCCTGCTAACCTGTCAGCTTTATCTGCTAATGCAACTCACCTAACTCTCTCACTCTCGTTCCAGTTTCCAAAAGGAACTATCTCAGTTAACGCCATTATTGACTCTGGAGCATGCAGTTGTTTCATTGACTTAAATTTTGCCACTCAGCAGCAAATTCCTCTGCGACCTAAGACTCAAGGACTTTCTGTCTACCTGGCATATGGCTCATGTATTAGATCAGGACGAGTTACTCAGGAAACACCTCCATTACCCGTGATTACTCCTACTAAACATAAGGAGTTATTGAGCCTGGATGCCATCTCTTCTCCATTATTTGCCATCATCTTGGGCCTACCTTGGCTTCAAGCCCATAACCCTCAGATTGATTGGAGTTCCGCGAGGTCAGTTTCCAATCACGCTACTGTCAAAAACACTGCTTTTCTGAATTCCCTGAGGCCTCATTGACTCTGTTATGCACAGACCCTGATTCCGAAATACACCAGTTGGTGCCTGAGGCCTATCATGGGTTTGTTGATGTTTTCAGCAAAAAGGGGGCTGACACTCTCCCTCCACATCGACCATATGACTGCCCGATTGAACTATTTCCCGGGGCCGAGATCCCCTTTGGGCGAATATTTCCACTCTCTGAACGTGAGCAAGAGGCCTTAAAGGAATATGTTGATGAAAATCTAAAGAAGGGATTCATCCGCCCATCTACTTCTCCTGCAGGGGTGGGAATTTTCTTTGTTACTAAGAAAGATCAGTCTCTGCGACCATGTGTGGATTACCGGGAATTAAATAAAATCACGGTTAAAAAACGCTATCCCCTTCCCCTCATGCCTGAATTATTCCAGAGATTAGGGTCCGCGACCATTTTTACCAAGTTGGACTTGCGAGGGGCCTATAACTTGGTCCGTATCCGCGAAGGAGATGAGTGGAAGACAGCCTTTCGTACCAGATTCGGCCACTTTGAATATCTGGTCATGCCCTTCAGCTTGTGCAATGCCCCTGCCACCTTCCAGCATCTTATAAATGATGTGTTCAGAGACTTTCTGGATATCTTTGTAGTCATGTACTTAGATGACATCTTGATTTTTTCTACGTCCCTTGACCTGAACCGAAGACATGTCAACCACGTTTTGGGCCGGCTCCGCCAACATGGACTGTATGCTAAACCTGAGAAATGTGAATTCGAGCAGCAGAGCATCCAGTTCTTGGGGTTGGTGATTTCCGCAGCAGGAATTAAGATGGACCCCCAAAAGGTTTCTCCTATATTGGACTGGCCTGCACCTACAGATAAGAAGGGGATACAACGTTTTGTGGGGTTTGCAAACTTTTACCGGAGATTCATTAAAGGCTTCTCTGCTATCATTACCCCAATCACGCAACTGACCAAACAGAACCTGCGGTTCTGCTGGAGCCCAGAGGCTCAAGACGCCTTCAAAACTTTAAAGAAATTATTCACTTCAGCCCCTAATCTCAGCCACCCTGATCCATTGCTTCCCTACATACTTGAAGTGGATGCATCTGAAACAGCAGTAGGGGCAGTTGTTTCACAACGTCAGGGTCTTAAAGATTTAATGCATCCTGTAGCCTTCTTTTCACGCAAACTCTCCCCAGCAGAAAAGAACTATGATGTAGGGGATCGAGAACTACTAGCCATCAAAACAGCTTTGGAGGAATGGAGGTACCTGTTGAAAGGCGCAGCACATCCCATATTAATATACACGGATCACAAGAATTTGGAGTACTTGAGGTCTGCCAAGTGTCTAAAGCCTCGCCAAGCTTGATGGCATTGTTCTTTTCTAGGTTTTCTTTCCATATAACCTACCGACCAGGATCAAAGAATATTAAGCCAGATGCTTTATCCCGCATGTATGATGACCCCAAGGAATCAGTAACCCCAGATACCATCTTACTCGAAGGTAACTTCCTGATGATACAGTCTGACCTACTCTCACAGATAAAACTAGCCTCCGTGGGCATCTCTGGCCCTGCCGGAATCACTTTGTCGTCTAAGGAAGGGTTGTGGCAGGAAGGCCGGATTTTTGTGCCAGAAAATTTACGGGTGAATGTTTTAAAGCTACTTCACGATCACCCATTGGCAGGCCATTTCGGCATCCATAAGACTCTCGATTTGGTACGACGTACCTTCTGGTGGCCAGATCTGGAAGGGTTCTGCAAGAGATACGTGAGCTCATGTGCTGTCTGTATCCGAAGCAAGACTGCAAGAAGCAGGGCTTGGGGTTTACTCAAGCCTTTGCCTGTCCGTGACAGGCCTTGGAAAATTATCTCTATGGATTTTGTAGTAGAACTTCCACCTTCTGAAGGTTGCACAGCAATCTTTGTAGTGGTCGATCGGTTATCTAAGATGGCCCATTTTTTGCCCTTAAAAAATACACCATCTGCCGTGGAAACAGCCCAAGTATTTATTAAAGAGATTGTTAGGTTGCATGGAATCCCTGCAAACATCGTGTCTGATCGAGGTGTGCAGTTCACATCACGTTTCTGGAGGGCCTTATGTGGGGTCCTGAAGATTGAATTATCCCTTTCCTCAGCTTATCACCCTCAAACTAATGGGCAAACAGAAAGGACTAACCAGACACTTGAACAGTACATTCGATGTTTCACTTCCTTCGTTCAAAACGACTGGGTGTCTTTATTACCATTAGCAGAATTTGCTTATAATAATGCCAGTCACTCAGCTACAGGACAATCACCATTCTATGCCAATTATGGTTTTTACTTGTCTTTTTTGCCCGATTTTATTCCAGAATCTACAGTTCCAGCTGTCCAGAGCACAGTGGACTTCCTCAAACGCAATAACCAAGTACTACAAGAAGCAGTAACAAAAGCACAGGCAGACAACAAGAGAGCATTTGACAAGAAAAGAAGAGGGGAACTAAGTCTTCAGTTGGGTGATCAAGCATGGCTATCTACAGCAAACCTCAGATTGGCGTGTCCTTCGAAGAAACTTGCACCCAAGTTTATAGGTCCGTTCCCGGTGAAGAGGAAATTGAACGAGGTATCGTATGAACTATCCTTACCTGACTCGTTTAAAATTCACCCTGTATTTCTGTACCCTGTATGTGTCACTTCTGAAACCTGCAACACCAGATTCTTTTCCTAATAGGGGGGCGGGCCCACCTGAACCAGTGTTGGTTGATGGAGAAGAGGAATATGAGGTGGAAGCAGTGTTAGACTGCAGAAGGAGGAGGAACCAATTGCAGTATCTAATTAAATGGAGAGGTTATGGTCCTGAGGAGAACTCTTGGGAACCAGAATGTAATGTCCATGCCAGAGAGCTAGTTCGTGCCTTTTTCCGTGCCCATCCAGAAAAAGAAAACCAGCTAGGCATCCGGAGGCTGCCCGTCGGGAGGGGGCAAAGTCATGGGTCTGCCACCTAAGGGTTAACTTAGTGCAGACTAATTGCAATGATTGGTAACAGGCTGCCCTATTTAAACAACTCAGAAGCACTGTGTCATTGCTGTCTGATCTGCAGCTTTACTTTGAGTCTGTTCCTGTGCTTGTATTGATTCCTGTATTGACCTGGCTTGTCTGACTTCGTTGCTATCTCCAGTCCTGACCCCGGCTTGCTTTGACTCTGCTATACCTGCTTCCTGCCTGATATCCTGCTGCCAACCCCTGCCTGTACACCGACTACTCTCTGCCTGCTGCTTGAACTGTATCTGATTACCTGTGTCTGAAACTGGCTTGTCTGACCCTGCTCCAGTCTTTGCCCATCCAGCTCCTTCCAGTGCCTGGAGACGCTGTCCTGCATCCGCTGTGCATCTGCTGTGCATCCGCACCTCTTTACCTGCTTCTTCCTGCTGCTCAGCAATCCAGCCATGTTCAGTGACTTATCAGCTACTCTTCTCAACTGCCAACAGAAGACCAGCGCAGGCACTCTTACCTCACTGCGCTCTTGCATCCACTGTTGCAACTCCAGTAGTGCCTGAGCCAGGGTTGTACGAGAGGTCTCCCTCTGCACGTCAGGCTCTGCTACAAGGTACGTGACAGGGTATAAAAAATAGATGCACCGATATAACACGAGACTGATAAGAAAAGTAAGACTGCATGGTATAACAGGTGATGCATCCCGAAGGATAGAGGTAGGCTTATATCCATGACATACACGAATAGTCGTATATTCAAATTCTAGGAAATCAATGATCAATAGGAGGGAACGCGGTGGTGAGTCCCGAGGGCACCTCTGTTCCCACCGGCATCTATCTCCTGGCTGGCACAATGGAACGAAGGAACACGCCACAGGGGACAACCGGCCACGGCATTCCCAACATACCCTACTCAACAGCAAGCATGCCCGTGGGAATGGGGAAGAGGGAACATTTTTCACGATTCAAGGAGAATCGAGTGATTCAGAAGGGGGCAGAGAAGTAAGAGTAGCAGAAGAGAACCGACAGGAGCGGAGAAGGGGGAGAGGGAGAGAGAGAGAGAAAAAAAAAGGGGGGGGACCAGACAAAGACGGCCGACCTTAGAACCCAACATCTCTTACACGATAAGATCTCTGTATTCCGCAGAGAAGATGAATTCTACTAACCAACGTTTCAGAAACGTCTCTCTCATGCCATGCTCCATCGCCACAAGATCCTCCATCTCATTGACGTAAGCAACTTTACATAGCCACATGGTTACCATGGGAGGTTGAGACCGTTTCCAGAGTAGGGGAATGCAGCTCCTGGCCCCCGTAAGCAAGAGCGGCAGAATTGACTTCCTATAAGAAGCTTGCGGAAATCGATGGTGATGAAGAAGGATAAGAGGTGGGTCCAGTGTAAGCTTATGGTCCGTGAACTTTTGGGCAATCCGTAACACAGCCGACCAGAATGGGAGCAGATGTCGGCAAGACCAGAAGATGTGGAGAAGGGAACCACCCTCCTCCCCACACCTCTAGCAAAGATCATAGCACGAAGGGAACATCTTATGGAGTTTAACAAGGGTAAAATACCACCTAGTTATGAACTTGTATCCCCCTTCCCGCTCCATCTTTGAAACCGATAGAAGTCTTATATGTAAAGAACAGAAGTCTATCCACCTGGCGGTCTCAAAAGGACAAGCCCAGGTCACGTTCCCACTGTGCAATGTTATGTTATACAAGCTGTACACTCACTACTTTACATTGTAGCAAAGTGTACAATTTCTGGGGAAATAGTTTGAAGTGTTCTTGCCGCCACCGGTAGTCTCCAGCTGGAGTGGACGGAGTAACTATGTGTGTGTGGGAGTGGCAGCAGTTTGTGTGGTGTGTGTGTGTGTGAGTGTATTGTGTATAAGTGGTGTGTGTGTGTGGGGTGTGGTGTGTGTGGTGTGTGTATGGGAGTGGCAGCAGTTAAGAAATGTTGGCAGTTGGAAACCAACTACTAGTTTTGAACATTCCGGAAAAAATCCGCCATTCATTCTTATGGGGCAACTTACCAAAGTTGGAGCTGCCCATCTTCATACGGCTCTAGTGTAAAAGCTCTAAATTTCACAGCTTAGAGACTTATACCATAGGAATCACAAGACCCCGGCCGACATTTTGTTGTATAGTATGTCTATGAAACATTAAAACTGAAGGCACAGTCACAGGTTAGAAAATGGCCTGGAAATTTGAGATGGTTTGAGTGCAGTTTTAATGAATGTCAATGGACGGCGTGAGTTGGAAACAAACGGTCATAGTGTAAAAACTATTAGGGCTATGGCTTAGATGTGGGCATGTTAACCACTTGCCGACCGACGCAAGTACATATACTGCGGCGGTCAGCCCCCCCTGGGCAAAATGACGTATCGGTACATCACTCACCAACGAGCCAATAGGGGGCGAGCGCGCTCCCCCGGAGGCACGCTCCCGCCCCCGCTCGTTCACTGCCATCCCCGCGGGAGTGACCGGCGGCTCCGATGTCCGCCGGTCACTCGCGATCTCCCCTGGAGAGGGAGAAAGGCAGGCGGCTAATGTAAACAAAGCCGCCTGCCTTTCTCCCTGGTGTAATTGCAGAGATCATACGATCCTGCTATGTAGGATCGTATGTCTCTGTGGTTACATCAAAAGCCATGCCCCTTGACAGTAAAAAGCATGCCCCTAGGGACACACTTAACCCCTGGATCGCTAATAAAGTTAGCCCCTCCCCTGCCAGTGTCATTTTTACAGTAACAGTGCATATGTATAGCACTAATTACTGTAGTAATGTCACTGGTACCCCCAAAAGTGTCAAAAATTTCAGTCAAGGATCCAATCTGTCCGCCGCAAAGTCGCAGTGCCGCAAAAAAAATCGCAGATCGCCGCCATTACTAGTTAAAAAAAAACAATAAAAATGACATAAATCTTTCCTGTAGTTAGTAAACGCAATAACTTTTGCGCAAACCAATCAAAATGCGCTTATTGCGATTTTTTTCAGCAAAAATATGTAGCAGAAAACAAATTGGCCTAAAATGTTAAAACATTTTGATTTTTAAATTTTTTGGGGGGGAATTTCATATAAAAAAAATGTAAAAAATATTGTTATTTTTTCAAAATTGTCGCTCTTTTTTTGTTTATAGCGCAAAAAGTAAAAATCGCACAGGTGATCAAATACCACCAAAAGAAAGCTCTGTTTGTGGGAAAAAAAAGGACATCAATTTCATTTGGGTACAGTGTCACACGACCGCGCAATTGTCCATTAAAGTTACGCAGTGCCGAATCGCAAAATAGGCCCTGGTCTTTGAGCAGCCAAATCCTCCGGGGCTTAAGTGGTTAAGTGGCAGCAGGGATAAGTGAACGTTTTGATGTAACATTTGTGTAGGTGGCCTTAAAAATGAGGGAGTGGCAACAGTTTAGAAATAGTGGCAAGATTTCTTCGCTCTAACTATTTTCAGGCCCCACTCTAGTTTTGAACATTCCGCCATTCATTCCTATGGGACCAATTTCATCAAATGTCGCCACAAAAACAAAGATTTTTTGCAAACCATTCGGCGAAACCTTCCAAAAAGTAATAGCAATGCGATTGGCTCGTTTCAGTATATTACTTGCCTATGTAGTGTAAAAACTGTGGGAAGAGTTAGAGTGCCAAATTTTCCCATAGGCTTTCACTATAATAAGAATAATATATATGTGAAAGAATAGTAAGTGTAATTGCCATAGGCAAGAACACTTAAATATTAAACAAAAAAATGTGAGGGGTGTATTCACTTTTGTGAGATACTGTATAACCTTGGTTGGAAATAAATAAAACTAAAAAAGATGCATGTATTAGACAAAGGATTCACATATGCCCCAGTAAAGAATCTTAATAAGTTCAAAACATATGCAAAGATTCAGAAATATATACTGTAAGAACACTGAACACAAAAAAGTATTTTGTGATGAATACAAGTATTAGGAAAGATAATACAGGAATTATTCATAGTACCCTCAGAAACAAATCTATTTGTTAATCCACAAATAAAAGACAATAAATATGTAAATATTTTTTTACAAATGGAACCGGAAAAAATGAAAATAAAAAAAGCACCAGACACAATACATATAAGAAAAGAGATCAAGGAACTGGAAAATAGAATTAAAATCCCCCCTCCTATGCTTTATCAACTGGCCTTATAATGATATTATTTCTGTTAAAAAAATTTGGAAAATCTAGTAAAAAAAGGAGGCAGGAAAAACATCCTGAATAAAAAGGAAAACAATATTTGGTACCATCATCACGTAGAGTACCAGTAATTTATAGTGTACCCAAAATAAATGAAAATAGCCAAAATCCACCTGGATGTCCCATTGTAAATGGGATAAATTTTATAACTGCTAGTATGGGACAGTATGTTGACGGGCATATCTAAGAAATACCAAACATTTATTGTACGCTCCAGATATTGAGAGAAACAAAAGTAATGAAAAACACCATAAAAGCAATTGCAAATGTATGTTCTCTCTATACATTAATAAACCTTGGAGATGCATTAAAATCAGCCAAAATAGCATTAAGAATGAATAGACAGATGGGAGAGCCACAGAAAAGGTATCTATGGCAATGTTTGGATTGTGTTTACAACATATTACTTTTGCTACCATAAGTGTTATTATAAACAAATTATGGGTGTAGCAATGGGAGCAAAATTTACTCCTAGTATATCAAATATGCCTTGACTACTGCAACTCCCCTCTCACTAGCCTACCTTTACACAGGCTATCCCCTCTTCAGTCTATTATGAATTCTGCTGCCATACTAATATACCTTACTAACAGATCTGTGACTGCAGCCCTTTAGCTCCCGTGTTACCTTCTCCCATGCTCATCTTCAGGACTTCTGCAGAACCTCCCCCATCCTCTGGAAGTCCCTGTCTGCCTTTAGCCATCCCTTAAAAACTCAGTTATTTAAGGTAGACCTACCTACCTCCACCTAAGAACTGTAATTGAGTCACCTCCATCAGATCATCACCTGCAGCTATTACCTTTTGTATAACTTCCCCCTCTCTTTAGATTGTAAGCTCCATGAGCAGGGCCCTCCTATTCCTCCTGTGTTGAAATTTATTGTAATTGTACTGTCCCCCTTTTTATTGTAAAGCGCTGCGTAAACTGTTGGCACTATATAAATTCTGTAGAATAATAATAATAATAATAATTTATATAGCATTAAGTGGGAAGAAGAGAAAGTATTTAAGCAGAAACCCAAAATATGGGTTTATAAGAGTTATATAGATGACCTAGTGTTAATCTGAGAGGGTCAAGAAAAAGATTTGCAACAATTTATTACAACAAAAAAGAAATTGCACAAGAGTAGCTGATTACAATCAACTAGCAAAAAAAAAAAAAAAAAAAAAATTAGCAATGTGTTTGTGTTTATAAAGAAAGGTTAAAAAAAAAAAAAAACTATTTATTGAGGATGTAACAGAAATGGTTTGCACAGGATGGGTCCTGGTCGGCAGGTATATTTCTCTACTATTTGGGTTGGTTTGAAGGTAATGTTGAGTGCTCAGGCATTAATCAAGGGGAGCCCTGAAAAGGAAGAGGAAGCACTTGGCACCTGGCTGTAAGAGAGAGCTGGGCACACCTGAGTGAGCAGGGTGAACGGAGTTTGGGTTTGAGCCACGGCTGGTAAACTGTGAAAAAAGCAAATAATGATACTTAAATTATACTTAATCACTTGCAGTCACAATAATGTACAATCATGTGGCTGCCTGGGTTTAGAAGCACACTGCACTGTGCAATTCATTCATAACAGTAGTGTTTCCTGTGCTGTGATTGGGCCACATGGTACCTGGGCCAATCATAGCACCCTGTACCATATAATTAGCTGTAGCCAATCACAGATCACTAGTGATTACAGCTGTCACGAATGTAACCCATTCATAACAGTTGAAAACTTTGCTGTTACAAAGATCTTTTTTGTAACAGCAAATGAAGTATAAAAAAAAATCCCTGATCACATCCTTAGAGTGTACAGCAGTGCTACTATAGTGGCAAAAAAAATGTTAAAAATTAAAAAATAATGATTTTCAACATACTGTCAGAAGTATGAACCCTGATCCCTGATCAGTGCCACATCAGTCATATGATGATGCTGTACTGCACTGGTTACAGTATGAAAAGAAAAACTTTTTTTGTTTAAAATATTATTCATTTTCAAAAAAATTGCGAAAAAAATAACAACTTCAAAAAACTCGCCATGCCTCTTACTAAATGCCTCAATCTACTATCCAAAAAAGGGTAATTTGGTAATTTGGTTGGAAGTTTGTACTGTCCTAGCAGTTTAGGGCCTCAAGAAATTAGGCTGTCAGTACATCAGAATAGATCAATTTACACACATATATATATATATATATATATATATATATATATATATATATATATATACCATAGTTTATAGATGCTAAAACTTTAACACAAAGCAATATACACTTTTTGGGATTTTTGTTTTACTAAAGACATGTAGCAGAATACAGTCTATGATGAAATTGTATTTTTTTGGATATGTTTTATAACAGAAAGTATAAAATAGAGGGTTTTTTTTTATTTTTTTTAATTTTTGGTCTTTTTTTTATTTATATCACAAAAAAAAAACCCAGCGGTGATCAAATACCACCAAAAGAAAGCTCTATTCATGTGAAAAATTAAAACAAACGTAATTTGCGTACAGCATTGCATGACCACACAATTGGCAGATAAAGTAGCACAGTGCTGAATAGCAAAAAATGCCTGGTCATGAAGGGGATAAAACCTTCCAGAACTTAAGTGGTTAAAAGCAATTGCACAAGTGTAGCTGATTACAAACAACAACAAAAAACTATTTATGAGGATCAGATAGAGAAGGTTGAAAAAATGGAGAGAGATATTTTACTAAAGGATAAAGATAATAAGAGCCAAGATAATACATTTGAGATGGTGATGGAAGTCAACATGTTGTTAATATAAAATATTTTTGGACGGTTAGGACCTGGTTAGAACAAAGCCATTTTGCCTGATGGAAGTGGGCCTGAAATGCCAGCAGAGTAGGATCACCCAGTGGGGTGTGTATAGCAGAAGAATGCATATCAGACTCTTCATCTGAAAAAAAGGATTCACACATACCACCTGGCAGTGAGGGTATGGAAGTAGGAGAGGTTTTCCTCACACCACCTGGTGATGGGAAGATTAACCACTTTAGCCCCGCTCACATTGAGGCTACTGCGGCAAAGTGCCGCGATCCCGTCCAGCGACGTAGACCTACGTCGCTGGACCCCGCCCCTTGTGGGCAGCGCTCGTGCGCCGCCGGAGGCTCGCTCCCGCTGTGTTCATTCACAGCGGGAGTCGGGCCAGCGGAGGAGCAGCGGCGATTGCCGCTGCTCTGCCCCGATCGTCGGGGATCGAGTCTGGAGATCCGCCCGCTGTGTGTAAACACAGCGGGCGGATCTCCATAGTGACAGGGACTGACAGATCGGAGTGTTCAGCATAGCTGGACATCCGATCTGTCCTTCTGTCACACAGTCACCTCCCCCTCCACACGTCAGTAAGCACCAGGCATACATTAACCCCTCCCTCTCCAATAAAATTAACCCCTTCCCTGCCAGTGTCATTTTTACAGTAACAGTGCATATATATAGCACTGATTACTGTAGTAATGTCACTGGTACCCCCAAAAGTGTCAAAAATGTCAGTCAAGGGTCCGATCTGTCCGCCGCAATGTCGCAGTCCCGCAAAAAAAATCGCAGATCGCCGCCATTACGCGTTAAAAAAAAAAACACCAAAAATGACATAAATCTTTCCCTTAGTTAGTAAACGCAATAACTTTTGCGCAAACCAATCAAAATACGCTTATTGCGATTTTTTTTACTAAACATAGGTAGCAGAAAACAAATTGGCCAAAAATTAAAAAAAAATTTGATTTTTACATTTTTTTTGGGGGGAATTTCATATAAAAAAATGTGAAAAATATTGTTATTTTTTCAAAATAAACGTTCTTTTTTTGTTTATAGCGCAAAAAGTAAAAATTGCACAGGTGATCAAATACCACCAAAAGAAAGCTCTGTTTGTGGGAAAAAAAGGACGTAAATTTCGTTTGGGTACGGCGTCGCACGACCGCGCAATTGTCAGTTAAAGTCGCACAGCGCCGAATCGCAAAAAGTGGCCTGGACGGAAGACAGCAAAATCCTCCGGTGGTAAAGTGGTTAAAGTACCTAATTGCCATGCCTGCAAACAGAGCTTCAAAAGGCCAGCTGTTGATGGAATGTTGACCTGGGTCAAAGCAGGTGTTCATAGACTAATGCTGCCCCCTTGTGGAACAGAATAATATAGTTCCTGGTGATTAGGAAGAACAGCCCCTTGCAGCTGAAAAATATAATAAGAAAACACTGACCACTACTAAAAATGGAAAAAACATCTTGGCACCATTAAACCTGACAAACCAACACCAAGAGACAAACTGGTGAAAAATGTCATAGATCCTGCAGCATAAAGGCAATTTACTTTTTTTGGGGTGAAGGCTTCTACTCTTGTGGCAAATGTTATGCAAGCCTTAGAGTAAAAAACCATGAAAGAAAAAAGAAAATTCTTTAAGGATTATGCTATGGGAGAAGAATGTGAAATAAAAGATTTTGTTTCGTATTAAACTGAGGAAATTATGTATTACAATGTCAATGCAAACTACAATATGTAGGACGAACAAAGAGACCTCTGGCAAAATGCATAGGAAAGCATGTTTATAACATTACAATTAGTTTTAAAAAAACACAGTGTTCAAATAGTTTTTCTATAGGTCACAATAAATATCCCAGAGGGCTATAGGTTTGGGGGATTGAAAAATACTTAAAACATTGAAAGGTAAGTAACAAATGAGGTAATTAAGCAGCAAGGAGTCAAAATGAATATATCAATTGAAAACACTAGTACCTGAGGGATTAAACATAAAGTTTGACCTAAATTGCTTTATAAATTATTTCTGTAGGTTGTTTGTATTGTGACCACCAAATGTTGCTATAACATACTAGGAAACCATATAATACAGTTGATTATTATAAGGGGGCTTATCAATCTGTTTCTAAAGCTAGGGTATTTTAAATAGGGCAGCTGTATAGATTTTAAATATATAAACATGTTATGTACAGTATATAACATGTTATATATAAGAGGCAGCAAGGTTTGATTATATCCATTAATGTAGAAAAGATGGCATTAGGAGTAACGATAAGTTCACCTTTTTTAACCACTTCAGCTCCGAAAGGTTTTATCCCCTTAACGACCAGGCCATTTTTTGCGATTCAGCACTGCGTTACTTTAACAAGTGCGTGTTCGTGCGACGCTGTACAAAATTCAATATATGTACTTTTTTTCCCCACAAACTGAGCTTTCTTTTGGTGGTATTTGATCACCTCTGCGTTTTTTAGATTTTGCGCTATAAACAAAAAAAGAGCGACAATTTTGAAAAAAAAACAAATTTTTTACTTTCTGCTATGAAACATTTCTAACAAAAAAAAATGTAAAAATCAAACTTTTTATCAGTTTAGGCCAATTTGTATTCTGCTACATATTTTTGGTAAAAAAAAAAAAACCAAAAAGCATATTTTAATCGGTTTGCGCAAAAGTTATAGCATTTACAAACATGGGATAGATTTTTTTTGGCCTTTTTTTATTATTTATTAGCAATGGCGGTGATCAGAGATTTTTAGCGGGACTGTGACATTGTGGCGGACAGATCAGACCCCTAACTGACATGTCTGACACTTTTTGGGGACCAGTGACATTAATACAGTAATCAGTTGTATTTTTGTGATCACGGAAACATGGCTTAGCAACAGCGTTCCCGGCTGCGCCATTCAGCTCGATCAGCTGACGTGCTATCGAGCAGACAGAGCTCTCGTCACGAGAGGAAAAACCCGCAGCGGACTGTGTGTTTACATCAATGATGCGTGGTGCCGCGATGCTGTTGTGATTTGCAAACACTGCTCACCTCTGGTGGAGTTTATTATTAAGTGCCGGCCGTTCTATCTCCCGAGGGAATGTACTGCCATACTGCTTGTTTCAGTTTACATTCCTCCGAATAACAGCAATAGGAACGATGCACTAAATGAACTGTACCAGTACATCAGTGAGCAGCAGACAGCACACCCTGATGCTTTTCTCATCATAGCTGGGGATTTTAACCATGCTGACTTAAAGAGTGTGTTTCCAAAAATACATCAACACATTAATTTTCCAACAAGAGGAAATAACATTTTAGACTTTGTTTATACTACACAGAGAGGAGCTTACAAAGCCCTCCCCCACCTTGGTGCCTCAGACCACATCACTGTTATGCTAATGCCTGCATACAGACCGGTCGTTAAAGTTGTCAAACCAGTTCAGAAACAGATTCAGGTGTGGCCGGAAGGGTCGTCAGACGCTCTTCAAGACTGTTTTGATACAACTGACTGGAATATGTTTAAGTGGGCTGCCACTTGCAATAACATCATTGACCTCCAGGAGTACTCGGAGACTGTCACTGCCTACATCAACAAGTGTATTGAGGATGTAACAGTCGCAAAAATCATCACTGTCCGGGCCAACCAGAACCCGTGGATGACAGGGGGGGTCTACAGACTCCTGGAGACACGGAATGCTGCCTTCAGAGCTGGAGATGAGGTTGGCCTGAGAACAGCCAGGGCCAACCTATCTCGCGGCATTAGAGAGACTAAGAGACAGTACTCCAGGAGGATAGCCCATTGTTTCAGCGACAGCAGAGACACTCGGAGCCTGTGGCGGGGGATACAGTATATTACAGACTACAAGCCCCCACCACAGACCGGTGACAGTAACATCTCTCTGCTGAACGAGCTGAACACCTTTTTCGCTCGCTTTGAGGCACAAAACAGACCAACTGCACAGAAGATTCCATCTTCTCCCGGTGACCAGGTGATGATGCTGACCCCGGACAGCGTGAGGAGATCCTTCAGTATGATCAATGCACGCAAAGCTCCGGGTCCTGACAACATCCCTGGGCGTGTACTGAGGGACTGTGCAGCAGAACTCACTAAAGTTTTCACAGATATTTTTAACATCTCACTTAGTTAGGCTGTTGTTCCCACATGCTTCAAAGCTACTAACATCATTCCAGTCCCGAAAGAAGCCATCTCCATCCTGTTTCAATGACTACCGTCCTGTTGCACTTACTTCCATCATCATGAAGTGCTTTGAACGGTTAGTCATGCATCACATCAAGTCTGCCCTCCCCTCCTCCCTGGACCCATTCCAGTTTGCATATCGGTCCAACCGGTCGACCGATGATGCTATTTCAACTACCCTTCACTTAGCACTCATACGTTCGAATGCTGTTTATAGACTTCAGTTCAGCATTCAACACAATCATCCCTCAACAGCTCATTCATAAATTGATCGAGTTGGGGCTCAACACTTCGCTGTGCAACTGGCTGTTGGACTTTCTGATTGGAAGACCTCAGGCAGTACGGGTCGGCACAGAAAAACAAAGAAAGGGCGCACCGACCTAGCGCATTATCCTCATTAACAGGCTTTATTTATGCAACATTTAAAAATGGCTACTCATAAACATAGGTGAAAATAGATCATATCGAGCTCAGTTGCTCAAATGTCAGGAATAGTCCATAAATTCGTCCATATCCGATAAGATGACGGCTGAGCTCGATATGATCTATTTTCACCTATGTTTGTGAGTAGCCATTTTTAAATGTTGCATAAATAAAGCCTGTTAATGAGAAAAATGCGCTAGGTCGGTGCGCCCTTTCTTTGTTTTTCTGTGCCTTTAGTATCGGTGGACTACCCCAGTCCGTTTTGGGCAGCAAGACCTTAGCCATCTGAGACGCCAGTTTTGAGTCCCGTGGGGAGTGTGGTCGGGGGGCTTGAATTCCAAGTGCAGGAGAAGGGTGTTTACACCTTATTGTTTTGGAGCAGTACGGGTCGGCAGCAACACATCCAGCACCATCATACTGAATACTGGGGCCCCTCAAGGATGTGTGTTGAGCCCCCTCCTTTTCACTCTGCTGACCCACGATTGCACACAGTTACACAACTCCTACCTCTTCATTAAGTTTGCAGATGACATGACGGTGTGGTGGGTCTCATTAGTAACAGAGATGAGACAAACTACAGGAGTGAGGTGAGCCGCTTGGCCGGGTGGTGCAGTGACAACAATCTCTCTCTGAACGTGGAGAAGACGAAGGAGATTGTTGTTGATTTCAGGAGAGTGCACACTCAGCATGTTTCTCTGACCATCAACGGTGCGACTGTGGAGAGAGTGAGTAGCACCAAGTTTCTGGGTGTGCACATCTCCACTCTCCACTCTCTGCTAATGTCACAGAAGTCGGACCAGGCACCACGTCATCACAACCAGGAGGCAGAGCAGAGAGCTGCTGAGTGACACTCAGCATCTCTCTTTCGGGGAACTGCCAGAACCGAGCGATCAGTGGTGTTCAGTCGCTCGGTTCTCAGTGCAGAGGCACTGGGGGACAGATGCAGCATTGGATCGATGCTGCATCCACTTAGGTAAGTATAAATTGGGGGAAAAAAAACAAACTCCATTCATCTCTTTTAATTGCTTGGTAACACAAATTGCTAGGCAGCCAATCACATGGCAGCAGCTCAGATCATTAAGGCATCTAGTCATCTTCACCATACTTGATAAAGTTCACACTGAGCGTTTATGGGGTTAGGTACCTCAGGCCTAAAGATTGGTGGGACTTTATGGGCAAGGTATATATAGTAAAAATGAGTACAATACTTAGTAAAAATAAATTTTGTTTACTGTATGTAAAATCATATATATACAGTATACAATGGTAATAGTGAGGGGTTGTAGACCCCTGAGTGAGAAGGGTGAGGAAAATAATAGAATGGTGACAGTGTGTAAATAGTGACTTGGTAAGATAGGAAGTTTCTCTATTTCGTTTAAGAGAGTTTTCCTCTTTTGCATCCCAACACGTTTCGGCTCGCTCCTGGAGCCTTTTTCAAGGGTGTAAGTCACATAATATTCCTGAAATAGTCAGATAGATACTCTCAGTTACATATTGGTGATACCTATTGATTGGTGAATCAAGCAATGGTATCTCCAGACAATATTGTTACATACATTTTGTTTTGCCGTGAGTAGAGATGGAGTTCCCTCTAGAAACAGCGAGAGCGTGAGCCTTGTAAGCCTGCAAGGTATTAAGTGAGTTTAGGAAATCATATTTGTATCGACCAGTGCTGAGTGTTGTTGGGGTTAAACTTACTGGCTATGTGGTAGGTCTCGGTGCCCAGGATTGCCAGATGGGACATACAGAAAGGTCCCATTCAGGTGATGCTGGGGTGTCTTGCTGGGTTGTACTCCAGATTAGAATAGTATATCCAGTCAGGGAAAATCTCTGAAAGAATGATTTGAGGAGTTAAGTTCAGTGTGTGGGAATTTTGAGTGCAACCGGCATGTATAGACCCTTTCATAGACTAGTACCTTGTGGGTTCCTTGCTTGCGTTGAGGTCGGGCATCTGATTGTATGCCTGTTGGAGCCTGTTGGATGGTGTGCTCCGATCTGCAGGAATGCATGGGTATGATGTATTGTATGTTATATGAAGATAAGTGTAATATAATATATATAAAGTATATATGTAATAAAAAATGAGAGATGGACGGTAAAGTGGTATAGGCCACTTGTGCTTGTATTATTATATTTTGGGATAATATATGTGTATAGCCATCTATGGGCTTTAAAATTCTGGCTATGTATTAGCCACTTATTAAATTAGTATATATTGGAGCATCTATCCGTGCATCTTTGTGGTGATTAGTGCCTCAATTTAAGCGACTGTGTGTCGCTGAATGCATTGCAATTCCTGGTAAAAAGTCAGCAAAAGTGTGAGGGAATTTACTTGATTTATGAGCCCAATATGTATCAGGTAAGGTGCCATCATATACTAGAAAGTGTGTGTACTGGTGGCTGTAAAATATATATATATGCAAGACCAGAAGGTATCCTCACAGTGGGGGTACAAAAACCAGTGTGCAAAAATGTGACTCTTTTTATTGCTGTTACATGTTTGAATAATGCTGGCCTGTTGGGGCCAGTAACTCACTTTTGAAAAATGCAGGAATGTCTCTCCAATGTGCGGGCTGGTAGCGGCTCTTGGGTACCTCTCTCCTCTCAGCCTGTGTGAGAGTGAGAGGACCCGATGCTCCCCGGCCTTTTAACGAGGCTCGCGCATGCGCAGATCGCGCCGCACGTTCCTCTCGCTGATTCCCTTCAGCTGACGTTAGGCTGTGGGGCGCGTGCGCGAGTTGCGCGCGCAACCTCACCTACGTCATCCGGGATATCAGCTGGCGGCCGCCGACAAGGTAAGGCGTGCTTCCACTGATGTGGGAGGGGGCGTGATGACGAAGCCTCATCGCTTCTGTGTGCCCCGGTCGGCCTGGTGGGCGGCGACAGGGGCTTACCTTGTCGGGTGTTTGTAGTGGGTAAAATCATGTCATAACTATGCGGCTCACATGAAAAGATAAATAATACAAAACTGGCATGTAATTAAATAAATACTGAAGTTAAACATATGTAATCTCTTTAGTGGTCTCATATAAAGAAGTATTAACAGCAGTGTGCAATTGGATCTGAATATCAATGGGATAACAGATGTTCTGGGAGGGGGATATATATATACCCCGGGATGGTTACCCGTATACTAATCGGATTGGAGGTTGGGAAGGCCTGTGCCCGACATACTTGGACCATTGGGGGGTACAGTGATAGATGTTTTTATGGGGGGGGAAAGGGAAAAGGATTGGAGAATAGGAGATATGGAGCCAAACGGCGAAAGAGGACAGTGGTGTTAATAGCCCACCTGTGTGTCTAGGGCTGGGGTTTTGGACTGTGGGCAGGAAAGGGGGAGGAGTCAGAGCATCGATCGGAGAATCAACGATCGTGGAGTTTAGAAGTAGAGATGTAAAATCATGTCAAAGTGATGAAGCGAATGATAGAAAAAATTGATAGAAAAATGACCCAGGTTTCTGATGTGTTTATGTTCCAGTTATCTCAGTCCGTTTTCCCAGAAGAGAAACCCTCTAGGAACGGTCTATAACTTTCTGCTTCATTTAGTCCTGGTGGTGTGGTGGCCTTGAGGCGTTGAATCCACCTCATCTCAAGTTGTAATAGGGTCTTGTTCCAATCACCCCCCCTCCTGGGGATGTGTACCCTTTCTAGGGCCATGAAGGTTACATTCGGCATTCTATGGGCATGTTTGTGGGCCACATGACGTCCTAAAGGTAAATAGAAGTTGCATAACTCCATGCTGTTCATATGCTGGTTTACTCTTTTGCCAAATTCTTGCTTTGTTTTGCCAACGTAAAACGCATTGCAGTCGCATCTCATTAAATAGACGATGCCCTTAGTATGGCAATTCGCATAGTGTTTGGGTTCAAAGGACTCTCCATTTGGTAAGGTGGTTTTTATGCATTTTTTTATTACTCTGCAGTTGTCGCATGTTCCACATGGATAGGTCCCCCTGACTTTGCATGGGTCCTTGCGATTTCCTTCACAGAATTCACTTCTGATTAGGTCATTTTTGATTGCTCCTGCTTTCCTGTATGTGATTGGTGGCTTCTCGGTGATGAATCTTTTTACAGTTGGGTCCTCGTTGAGGATGGCCCAGTGTTTCTTTAGGATGTTGCTTATTTTATTGTGTTCGTTCGTATATCTCATAATGAGTCTAGTCTTGTGTTCTTTTGGTTCTGGGTCCTTGTTCTTTTTCTTAAATAGAATATCTCTTCTGTCTTTTCTCGCCACTCTGTTGAACGCCTTCCTAAGGGAGGTCTTGGTGTAATCTCTTTCCATCAATCTACAAGTCAGTGCATCCGCTTCTTTTTTGAAGTCTTCATATTTAGAGCAATTTCGTCTGATCCTTAGGAATTGACTATAAGGGATCGCTTGTTTTAAGGGAGTTGGATGGAAACTGGTTGCATGCAGGATAGAGTTTCCTGCAGTGTCTTTACGGTATAGGGTGGTTTTTAGTGTTCCATCTTTTTCTTTATAGATCCACGTATCCAGAAACGGGATCTTTTCTTTGCTGTAATTTAGCGTGAAAAACATGTTAAAGTTGTTGTTGTTTAGTTTTCGTCTCAGGTCTGGGATGGATTCTTCAGGTCCTGTCCAAACGATCAATATGTCGTCAATAAATCTCTGCCACATCAGTATATGGTCTGTGTATGGTCTATTTCGGTCATCCATGAGGAATTCCTGTTCCCAGGTTCCTAGATAGAGGTTTGCATAGCTGGGTGCACAGCTTGTGCCCATCGCCACACCGCATACTTGCAGATAGTGTGTGCCATCAAACGTAAAATAGTTTCTTCTCAGAATATATTCAAGCATATTGATAATGAAGTTGTTGAAAGCTGGGTCTTCTAGGCTTTGTTCTCTCAGTATTTTACTGATGGTTGCTATTCCTTTGTCGTGTGGGATATTGTTGTACAGGGCCTCTACGTCCACTGTAATAAGTATCGAGTTGATTGGGATTGTTATGTCTTCCAAGATTTGTAGCAAGTGCATAGTGTCTCTTACATAGGACGTGAGGCTTGTCACGTATGGGCGAAGGTAGGCGTCAATAACTTCACTCATGCCTTCTGAGATACTCCCATTTCCTGAAACAATCGGTCGCCCTGGAGGGTTCTTCTCGTTCTTATGAACTTTGGGTAACGAGTAAAATGTTGGAGTCCGTGGATATTTAGTCCTTATAAAGTTCCAGAGGGTAGGTGATATTATCCCATCGCTTCCTGCTCTGTCGACTTTCTGATAAAATTCCTCTTTGTACCTTTGAATCATAACTGGGGAGATTTTTGTGTAACATTTTGGGTCATTCAAAATCTTCAAGCACATCTCCTTATAAAGTGTGTTATCCATAATTACGACATTTCCGCCTTTGTCAGATGGCTTGATCGTAATGCCTTCTAGTTCTCTTAGTTCTCTTAATGCCTTTTGCTGGGATTTAGTTAGGTTTTGCTTGCATTTTTCTCTGGGCATCTTTTCGATGTCCTTTGTAGTTTCTCGCACGAATAGTGCTATTGCAGGGTTTAGATTAAGAGGTGGAAATTTGTGTGATTTTTTCTTAAATTTCTTCAATATTTCATCCTTGTCTTGTGGTTTTTCAATGTCTTCTTCATCCCCACTGTCAGTGACGTCTGGATTGTCGTCTGTCCATTCATCAAGGCCTCCCTCCTGTAAAAGGAGATTGAGGTCTCTTAAGGCGCGGAACTCCGCGGCCGATAACTGGGGTTGGGGTTCGCTCACAATCGCTTGCTTACTGTACATTACTTGCTGGAGAAGTTTCCTAGCAAAGAGGTGAATGTCTTTTATGGCTTCGAACCTATCCACCGGTTTGTTGGGACAGAATGATAGGCCCAAAGTCTGTTCCCTCTGTCTGTTCCTTCGTTAGTATGTGTGAGGAAAGGTTGATAATGGTAAGTCCTTGCTTGGTCATCTCCTTGTTGGTATTTGTTGTTTCTGTTATTTGTTCCCCTTTGTCGATCTCCCTCGCGACCCTAAAAAAGGTCTTTGTTTCTTTGGGTCTTGTTGGGATCTGGTAAAGATCTGGTGGTGCTTAACTGGGGGTGCATTTGCCATTTCATTGCTCGGTTCTTCTGGTGCGTCAGTGTCCTCCTCGTTCCTGTCGGTGGTTTCCACGTTGGTTCTTTCCAGTTCTTTTTGTGCTCCCCAATGTGGTTGGCGAGCTTGTGCTCTTTTCCTTTCATCGTTCTCCCCTCCAGAGGTATATGTGGAAGAGTCTGAAGAGTAGTTTCTCGGATTTCTCTGTCCATATTGTGTTCTATTCCTTGATGTCTTGTTATTGGTCCATCTATATGCCCTGTTCTGGCTGAACGCATTTTTATCCCTCCAATATTTCTTTTCTTTCTTTCCTAAAATTTCTCTACTATGTTGTTCCAAATGCTCCTTCAGTCTTTTTTCCTGTTCTGAATACAGGGTTACCGACTTCAAGGGGGTTAGTTGTTCATAGACCCCCTTAATCTCATCTTCAATGGTCTTTAATTGGTCTTCATATTCATTCTTAAGAAGGAGCATTAGGTTCTTTGAGCAAGTGTTGAGTATTTCTTCCCATTCTTTCTTCATTTTCGTACTGATATTTTCCATGGTCGGGAATATTTGTACTCTCAGACCTATGGGATTAATGTTTTCTCGTATATAGCGTTCAAAAGATTTTATGTGCCAATATAGCGCTGATTTTCGTTCCAAGTGTCTTCTGAGAGTGTTGAATAGGGCCGTAACGTCAGAGTCCTGTTGTTCTTGTCCCTGGAAGGTCTTATGTATACCAGTCATTAGGTTTTCCCATTCTTTTCCGATTAGTTCTCCGCTTGTGTCCTCCATTTCTTCCAGGTTCATTAATGTTGTCCACCACTTCTTTTAGTGGGGGAGGGTTAAAGTTGCAATCGGTTATCGATGTTCCAACCTCCTTGTTTGGTTACCAAACTCGGTAATCCGTCAGAAGGGGGAAACTGTACTTTTTTACGATTGCTCACAGTATTTTGTCCGATAACGTGTTTATACTGGGATCCTGCTGATTGATTCCAGTGTTATCAGATAATATAAAGACATGTCTTTTGTAAAGGGTGAGGTTGGATGATGATCAGTGAGGTGTGGATGTGTTGTCCATCCTAAATTGTGAATTCTAGGGGTTGTTTGATCATTATCCACCTATAGGATAGTGTGTGGTTTGCCACCGTCCCTGTCGTAATGTTTATGGGGTTAGGTACCTCAGGCCTAAAGATTGGTGGGACTTTATGGGCAAGGTATATATAGTAAAAATGAGTACAATACTTAGTAAAAATAAATTTTGTTTACTGTATGTAAAATCATATATATACAGTATACAATGGTAATAGTGAGGGGTTGTAGACCTCTGAGTGAGAAGGGTGAGGAAAATAATAGAATGGTGACAGTGTGTAAATAGTGACTTGGTAAGATAGGAAGTTTCTCTATTTCGTTTAAGAGAGTTTTCCTCTTTTGCGTCCCAACGCGTTTCGGCTCGCTCCTGGAGCCTTTTTCAAGGGTGTAAGTCACATAATATTCCTGAAATAGTCAGATAGATACTCTCAGTTACATATTGGTGATACCTATTGATTGGTGTATCAAGCAATGGTATCTCCAGACAATATTGTTACATACATTTTGTTTTGCCGCGAGTAGAGATGGAGTTCCCTCTAGAAACAGCGAGAGCGTGAGCCTTGTAAGCCTGCAAGGTATTAAGTGAGTTTAGGAAATCATATTTGTATCGACCAGTGCTGAGTGTTGTTGGGGTTAAACTTACTGGCTATGTGGTAGGTCTCGGTGCCCAGGATTGCCAGATGGGACATACAGAAAGGTCCCATTCAGGTGATGCTGGGGTGTCTCCCAGCAAGACACCCCAGCATCACCTGAATGGGACCTTTCTGTATGTCCCATCTGGCAATCCTGGGCACCGAGACCTACCACATAGCCAGTAAGTTTAACCCCAACAACACTCAGCACTGGTCGATACAAATATGATTTCCTAAACTCACTTAATACCTTGCAGGCTTACAAGGCTCACGCTCTCGCTGTTTCTAGAGGGAACTCCATCTCTACTTGCGGCAAAACAAAATGTATGTAACAATATTGTCTGGAGATACCATTGCTTGATACACCAATCAATAGGTATCACCAATATGTAACTGAGAGTATCTATCTGACTATTTCAGGAATATTATGTGACTTACACCCTTGAAAAAGGCTCCAGGAGCGAGCCGAAACGCGTTGGGACGCAAAAGAGGAAAACTCTCTTAAACGAAATAGAGAAACTTCCTATCTTACCAAGTCACTATTTACACACTGTCACCATTCTATTATTTTCCTCACCCTTCTCACTCAGGGGTCTACAACCCCTCACTATTACCATTGTATACTGTATATATATGATTTTACATACAGTAAACAAAATTTATTTTTACTAAGTATTGTACTCATTTTTACTATATATACCTTGCCCATAAAGTCCCACCAATCTTTAGGCCTGAGGTACCTAACCCCATAAACATTACGACAGGGACGGTGGCAAACCACACACTATCCTATAAGTGGATAATGATCACACAACCCCTAGAATTCACAATTTAGGATGGACAACACATCCACACCTCACTGATCATCATCCAACCTCACCCTTTACAAAAGACATGTCTTTATATTATCTGATAACACTGGAATCAATCAGCAGGATCCCAGTATAAACACGTTATCGGACAAAATACTGTGAGCAATCGTAAAAAAGTACAGTTTCCCCCTTCTGACGGATTACCGAGTTTGGTAACCAAACAAGGAGGTTGGAACATCGATAACCGATTGCAACTTTAACCCTCCCCCACTAAAAGAAGTGGTGGACAACATTAATGAACCTGGAAGAAATGGAGGACACAAGCAGAGAACTAATCGGAAAAGAATGGGAAAACCTAATTACTGGTATACATAAGACCTTCCAGGGACAAGAACAACAAGACTCTGACGTTACGGCCCTATTCAACACTCTCAGAAGACACTTGGAACGAAAATCAGAGCTATATTGGCACATAAAATCTTTTGAACGCTATATACGAGAAAACATTAATCCCATAGGTCTGAGAGTACAAATATTCCCGACCATGGAAAATATCAGTACGAAACTGAAGAAAGAATGGGAAGAAATACTCAACACTTGCTCAAAGAACCTAATGCTCCTTAAGAATGAATATGAAGACCAATTAAAGACCATTGAAGATGAGATTAAGGGGGTCTATGAACAACTAACCCCCTTGAAGTTGGTAACCCTGTATTCAGAACAGGAAAAAAGACTGAAGGAGCATTTGGAACAACATAGTAGAGAAATTTTAAGAAAGAAAGAAAATAAATATTGGAGGAATAAAAATGCGTTCAGCCAGAACAGGGCATATAGATGGACCAATAACAAGACATCAAGGAATAGAACACAATATGGACAGAGAAATCCGAGAAACTACTCTTCAGACTCTTCCACATATACCTCTGGAGGGGAGAACGACGAAAGGAAAAGAGCACAAGCTCGCCAACCACATTGGGGAGCACAAAAAGAACTGGAAAGAACCAACGTGGAAACCACCGACAGGAACGAGGAGGACACTGACGCACCAGAAGAACCGAGCAATGAAATGGCAAATGCACCCCCAGTTAAGCACCACCAGATCTTTACCAGATCCCAACAAGACCCAAAGAAACAAAGACCTTTTTTAGGGTCGCGAGGGAGATCGACAAAGGGGAACAAATAACAGAAACAACAAATACCAACAAGGAGATGACCAAGCAAGGACTTACCATTATCAACCTTTCCTCACACATACTAACGAAGGAACAGACAGAGGTACTGACTTTGGGCCTATCATTCTGTCCCAACAAACCGGTGGATAGGTTCGAAGCCATAAAAGACATTCACCTCTTTGCTAGGAAACTTCTCCAGCAAGTAATGTACAGTAAGCAAGCGATTGTGAGCGAACCCCAACCCCAGTTATCGGCCGCGGAGTTCCGCGCCTTAAGAGACCTCAATCTCCTTTTACAGGAGGGAGGCCTTGATGAATGGACAGACGACAATCCAGACGTCACTGACAGTGGGGATGAAGAAGACATTGAAAAACCACAAGACAAGGATGAAATATTGAAGAAATTTAAGAAAAAATCACACAAATTTCCACCTCTTAATCTAAACCCTGCAATAGCACTATTCGTGCGAGAAACTACAAAGGACATCGAAAAGATGCCCAGAGAAAAATGCAAGCAAAACCTAACTAAATCCCAGCAAAAGGCATTAAGAGAACTAAGAGAACTAGAAGGCATTACGATCAAGCCATCTGACAAAGGCGGAAATGTCGTAATTATGGATAACACACTTTATAAGGAGATGTGCTTGAAGATTTTGAATGACCCAAAATGTTACACAAAAATCTCCCCAGTTATGATTCAAAGGTACAAAGAGGAATTTTATCAGAAAGTCGACAGAGCAGGAAGCGATGGGATAATATCACCTACCCTCTGGAACTTTATAAGGACTAAATATCCACGGACTCCAACATTTTACTCGTTACCCAAAGTTCATAAGAATGAGAAGAACCCTCCAGGGCGACCGATTGTTTCAGGAAATGGGAGTATCTCAGAAGGCATGAGTGAAGTTATTGACGTCTACCTTCGCCCATACGTGACAAGCCTCACGTCCTATGTAAGAGACACTATGCACTTGCTACAAATCTTGGAAGACATAACAATCCCAATCAACTCGATACTTATTACAGTGGACGTAGAGGCCCTGTACAACAATATCCCACACGACAAAGGAATAGCAACCATCAGTAAAATACTGAGAGAACAAAGCCTAGAAGACCCAGCTTTCAACAACTTCATTATCAATATGCTTGAATATATTCTGAGAAGAAACTATTTTACGTTTGATGGCACACACTATCTGCAAGTATGTGGTGTGGCGATGGGCACAAGCTGTGCACCCAGCTATGCAAACCTCTATCTAGGAACCTGGGAACAGGAATTCCTCATGGATGACCGAAATAGACCATACACAGACCATATACTGATGTGGCAGAGATTTATTGACGACATATTGATCGTTTGGACAGGACCTGAAGAATCCATCCCAGACCTGAGACGAAAACTAAACAACAACAACTTTAACGTGTTTTTCACGCTAAATTACAGCAAAGAAAAGATCCCGTTTCTGGATACGTGGATCTATAAAGAAAAAGATGGAACACTAAAAACCACCCTATACCGTAAAGACACTGCAGGAAACTCTATCCTGCATGCAACCAGTTTCCATCCAACTCCCTTAAAACAAGCGATCCCTTATAGTCAATTCCTAAGGATCAGACGAAATTGCTCTAAATATGAAGACTTCAAAAAAGAAGCGGATGCACTGACTTGTAGATTGATGGAAAGAGATTACACCAAGACCTCCCTTAGGAAGGCGTTCAACAGAGTGGCGAGAAAAGACAGAAGAGATATTCTATTTAAGAAAAAGAACAAGGACCCAGAACCAAAAGAACACAAGACTAGACTCATTATGAGATATACGAACGAACACAATAAAATAAGCAACATCCTAAAGAAACACTGGGCCATCCTCAACGAGGACCCAACTGTAAAAAGATTCATCACCGAGAAGCCACCAATCACATACAGGAAAGCAGGAGCAATCAAAAACGACCTAATCAGAAGTGAATTCTGTGAAGGAAATCGCAAGGACCCATGCAAAGTCAGGGGGACCTATCCATGTGGAACATGCGACAACTGCAGAGTAATAAAAAAATGCATAAAAACCACCTTACCAAATGGAGAGTCCTTTGAACCCAAACACTATGCGAATTGCCATACTAAGGGCATCGTCTATTTAATGAGATGCGACTGCAATACGTTTTACGTTGGCAAAACAAAGCAAGAATTTGGCAAAAGAGTAAACCAGCATATGAACAGCATGGAGTTATGCAACTTCTATTTACCTTTAGGACGTCATGTGGCCCACAAACATGCCCATAGAATGCCGAATGTAACCTTCATGGCCCTAGAAAGGGTACACATCCCCAGGAGGGGGGGTGATTGGAACAAGACCCTATTACAACTTGAGATGAGGTGGATTCAACGCCTCAAGGCCACCACACCACCAGGACTAAATGAAGCAGAAAGTTATAGACCGTTCCTAGAGGGTTTCTCTTCTGGGAAAACGGACTGAGATAACTGGAACATAAACACATCAGAAACCTGGGTCATTTTTCTATCAATTTTTTCTATCATTCGCTTCATCACTTTGACATGATTTTACATCTCTACTTCTAAACTCCACGATCGTTGATTCTCCGATCGATGCTCTGACTCCTCCCCCTTTCCTGCCCACAGTCCAAAACCCCAGCCCTAGACACACAGGTGGGCTATTAACACCACTGTCCTCTTTCGCCGTTTGGCTCCATATCTCCTATTCTCCAATCCTTTTCCCTTTCCCCCCCCATAAAAACATCTATCACTGTACCCCCCAATGGTCCAAGTATGTCGGGCACAGGCCTTCCCAACCTCCAATCCGATTAGTATACGGGTAACCATCCCGGGGTATATATATATCCCCCTCCCAGAACATCTGTTATCCCATTGATATTCAGATCCAATTGCACACTGCTGTTAATACTTCTTTATATGAGACCACTAAAGAGATTACATATGTTTAACTTCAGTATTTATTTAATTACATGCCAGTTTTGTATTATTTATCTTTTCATGTGAGCCGCATAGTTATGACATGATTTTACCCACTACAAACACCCGACAAGGTAAGCCCCTGTCGCCGCCCACCAGGCCGACCGGGGCACACAGAAGCGATGAGGCTTCGTCATCACGCCCCCTCCCACATCAGTGGAAGCACGCCTTACCTTGTCGGCGGCCGCCAGCTGATATCCCGGATGACGTAGGTGAGGTTGCGCGCGCAACTCGCGCACGCGCCCCACAGCCTAACGTCAGCTGAAGGGAATCAGCGAGAGGAACGTGCGGCGCGATCTGCGCATGCGCGAGCCTCGTTAAAAGGCCGGGGAGCATCGGGTCCTCTCACTCTCACACAGGCTGAGAGGAGAGAGGTACCCAAGAGCCGCTACCAGCCCGCACATTGGAGAGACATTCCTGCATTTTTCAAAAGTGAGTTACTGGCCCCAACAGGCCAGCATTATTCAAACATGTAACAGCAATAAAAAGAGTCACATTTTTGCACACTGGTTTTTGTACCCCCACTGTGAGGATACCTTCTGGTCTTGCATATATATATATTTTACAGCCACCAGTACACACACTTTCTAGTATATGATGGCACCTTACCTGATACATATTGGGCTCATAAATCAAGTAAATTCCCTCACACTTTTGCTGACTTTTTACCAGGAATTGCAATGCATTCAGCGACACACAGTCGCTTAAATTGAGGCACTAATCACCACAAAGATGCACGGATAGATGCTCCAATATATACTAATTTAATAAGTGGCTAATACATAGCCAGAATTTTAAAGCCCATAGATGGCTATACACATATATTATCCCAAAATATAATAATACAACAAGCACAAGTGGCCTATACCACTTTACCGTCCATCTCTCATTTTTTATTACATATATACTTTATATATATTATATTACACTTATCTTCATATAACATACAATACATCATACCCATGCATTCCTGCAGATCGGAGCACACCATCCAACAGGCTCCAACAGGCATACAATCAGATGCCCGACCTCAACGAAAGCAAGGAACCCACAAGGTACTAGTCTATGAAAGGGTCTATACATGCCGGTTGCACTCAAAATTCCCACACACTGAACTTAACTCCTCAAATCATTCTTTCAGAGATTTTCCCTGACTGGATATACTATTCTAATCTGGAGTACAACCCAGCAAGACACCCCAGCATCACCTGAATGGGACCTTTCTGTATGTCCCATCTGGCAATCCTGGGCACCGAGACCTACCACATAGCCAGTAAGTTTAACCCCAACAACACTCAGCACTGGTCGATACAAATATGATTTCCTAAACTCACTTAATACCTTGCAGGCTTACAAGGCTCACGCTCTCGCTGTTTCTAGAGGGAACTCCATCTCTACTCGCGGCAAAACAAAATGTATGTAACAATATTGTCTGGAGATACCATTGCTTGATACACCAATCAATAGGTATCACCAATATGTAACTGAGAGTATCTATCTGACTATTTCAGGAATATTATGTGACTTACACCCTTGAAAAAGGCTCCAGGAGCGAGCCGAAACGCATTGGGACGCAAAAGAGGAAAACTCTCTTAAACGAAATAGAGAAACTTCCTATCTTACCAAGTCACTATTTACACACTGTCACCATTCTATTATTTTCCTCACCCTTCTCACTCAGGGGTCTACAACCCCTCACTATTACCATTGTATACTGTATATATATGATTTTACATACAGTAAACAAAATTTATTTTTACTAAGTATTGTACTCATTTTTACTATATATACCTTGCCCATAAAGTCCCACCAATCTTTAGGCCTGAGGTACCTAACCCCATAAACATTACGACAGGGACGGTGGCAAACCACACACTATCCTATAGGTGGATAATGATCAAACAACCCCTAAAGTTCACACTGAGCATCAGAATGTTTAGAGATTTAAGTGATTTTGAACGTGTCATGGTTGTTGGTGCCAGAGGGGCTGGTCTGAGTATTAAAAAGCTCAGTAAAAACTGCTGATCCATGGGGATTTTCACGCACAACCATCTCTAGGAAAATATTCAGTGAGCTGCAGTTGTGTGGACAAAAATGTCTTGCTGATGTCAGAGGTCAGAGGAGAATGGGCAGACTGGTTTGAGATGATAGAAAGGCAACATTAACTCAAATAACCACTCGTTACAATCAAGGTATGCAGTATTTTATCTCTGAATGCACAACCTTGTAGCAGATGGGCTACAGCAGCAGAGGGCTACACTGGGTGCCGTTTGTGTCGGCTAAGAACAGGAAACTGAGGTTACAATTCACACAGGTTCTCCAAAATTGGACAATAGTAGATTAGAAAAACATTGCTTGGTGTAACAGATCCCCAATAGTGATGTCGCGAACCTAAAATTTGCCGTTCGCGAACGCGAACCTCCGCAAATGCTTGCGAACGGGCGAACCGCCATAGACTTCAATAGGCAGGCGAATTTTAAAACCCACAGGGACTCTTTCTGGCCACAATAGTGATGGAAAAGTTGTTTCAAGGGGACTAACACCTGGACTGTGGCATGCCGGAGGGGGATCCATGGCAAAACTCCCATGGAAAATTACGTAGTTGATGCAGAGTCGGGTTTTAATCCATAAAGGGCATAAATCACCTAACATTCCTAAATCGTTTGGAATAATGTGCTTTAAAACATCCAGTGTGTGTATACGATCAGGTATGATGTTGTATCGATCAGGTAGTGTAAGGGTTACACCCGCTTCACAGTGACAGACCAAACTCTGACAGACCAAACTCCCCATTGTCATGGACATGCAATAATGTCTGGTAGTTTACCTGTTCCTCATGTCTGCATTAAGGGCCAGACTCTTCCTTCTGGCTGCTTTTATCATCTCTCTTCCCTGTTTGGCTCCACCCCAGGCCATTCCAGGAAGTCTATATTAACCAGTGCACGGCAGGTCTGCTTTGCTGCTCCCTGTTGCTAGTTTCCTGTGTGCTTGATCTACTGTTCTGTGTATCGACTTTGGCTTGTCTCTGACTATTTCTGTTTGCCGTTTACCCTAACCTTTGGCCTGTCCCGTGGTTACCCTTGTCAGCCTGTTACCCCGACCTCGGCTTACGGCTTACCCATCACCATTCCGTGTGTCCTGAGTGGCTGCTTCCCTTCTCTCCCTATGGAGCGTGACCTGGGGGACCCCAGGGGCCGCCACCTGGGCCCAGCTGCAGCCAAGTCCATCCTCACCACTAGAGGCTCTGGTGAACACGTGCTGGGTCTTAGACTCCGCGCCCTGGGGAATCTTGGGCTCACTTTCCGGTCCATCCGCAGCAGTCTGCTATCGGGTTCACTACCTTGCGCTGCTCCCCTGCCTCCAACAGGGTGCAGTTGTCACCTGGCCACAGGTGACCTGACACCCATTTAACAGTCAGTCAGTCCATTTGCACAACCGCAAACTCCCCATTTGCACAAGGTTGGATACCAAGCTAGCCATGTCCCTTTCCTTGTCCTCACTGATGTCATTGAAGGTCTCTTCCTCCACCCAGCCATGTACAACACCAAGAGTCCCCGAAAGGTGACAACAAGCCCCCTGGGACGCCTGCTGTGGTTGGTCTTCCACCTCCTCAAAGCCACCTTCCTCCTCTAACTTCTCTTCTTCAGACTCCTCTCTCTGCGTTGCCACAGGTCCAGCAATCGACAACGACAAGGCTGCTTCTGGTGGTGATGGGGACCACAACTCTTCCTCTTCATGCTCATCTACGGCCTGATTCAGCACTCTTCGCAGGGCGCGCTCCAAAAAAAACGCATATGGGATGAGGTCGATGATGTTGCCTTGGGTTTGACTGACCAGGTTTGTCACCTCCGCAAAAGGACGCATGAGCCTACAGCCATTGTGCATGAGCATTCAGTAACACGGCCAAAAAATACCCAGCTCCGCAGAGGCTGTCCTCTTTTTTTTTAAATTAAAAAAATCTGTTCTTATCAGTTTAATCCCTGTTACGTTACGTCCCCTATCAGGGGCCGGTCTACGGAATAGATTTTAGGAACCGGGAGATGGAAAAAGATGGTTGGTCTGTCCTCTTACTTCCAATTTTGGGCACTGCGCGTGCGCCGTGCAATGTACTGTGCCATCCTATATGAGTGGTGTGTTAAGTGGTACTATTCTTATCAGTTTAATCCCTGTTACGTCCCCTGTCAGGGGACGTGTATCGAATAGATTTTAGACAACCGCAAAGAGTTGTCAATAGTTGACACACTCATGACATACATTTTATTCCTCAATGCGTTAATCTTGCTGTAGTGATGACTGTGCTCATGCGCACGTTTGGGAGATTGCAGGCGATGGCGGTTTTTCAAAGCCTATGGTCGTGCTGAGGTAGTTCAGTGACAATTAAGTGACCCAGAAAACAATGATTCTGCAGTGTGGGCCCATTGTTGGCCTAGTAGGCTTTAATGATCACCCAAGATGATCATAAAGAAAATTAATGTTTTTCTATGAAAAATTATCCAGCGGATCGCTTTTGGTCTGTTCACAATGAAGCAACGAACTTATCATCTGGGGTGTGCCAACATTGCCAACACACTCCTAGAGGTGATCGCTTCATTGTGATACGCAAGCCCCTTCACCACAACAAGGTAACAATCACGAAGGGGAATTGACACATGTATGTGCCTTTTTTTGTGTTTTGTTTTTTGCAGCCACAGTGTAGCACCAGAGGCCAGAAAAATTCGGCATGTACACATGCCTGAAAAAGTAGGTATTGTTGCAGCCGCTGCTGTAGCAGCGGCCGGGAAAATTGAGGTTTTCCAGGCAGAAAGTTCACTAAAACATTGCGGCTTGAACCGTAGTTGGTGGCGGAGAAGTCACATAAGACATCCGGCATGCAGAGATTAAATACAGCAGCGTGTGGACCATTTTTAGCCCAAGGCATCTCATCAGGCCTTTTTTAGTCAAATGCATCCCCCACTGTCAGTCCCTTCGGGATCCATGCCTCATTCATCTTAATAAAGGTGAGGTAATCTAGACTTTTTTGACCTAGACGACTTCTCTTCTCAGTGACAATACCTCCTGCTGCGCTGAAGGTCCTTTCTGACAGGACACTTGAAGCGGGGCAGGCCAGAAGTTCTATCACAAATTGGGATAGCTCAGGCCACAGGTCAAGCCTGCACACCCAGTAGTCAAGGGGTTCATCGCTCCTCAGAGTGTCGATATCTGCAGTTAAGGCAAGGTAGTCTGCTACCTGTCGGTCGAGTCGTTCTCTGAGGGTGGACCCCGAAGGGCTGTGGCAATGCGTAGGACTTAAAAAGCTCTGCATGTCCTCCATCAACAACACGTCTGTAAAGCGTCCTGTCCTTGCCGGCATGGTTGTGGTAGCAGAGATGTATAGTAACTAAGTAGAACTACTTCACTACTGTACTTAAGTACCGAAAGGCGGTATCTGTACTTTGCTGGAGTAGAATTTTTTTCTCCTACTTCCACTTTTACTTCACTACATTTTTTTGATGATTTCAATACTTCTACTCCGATATTTTTTTTTTGTGCTGCATAGTTACTCGTTACTTTTATAAAAATTACCACTGCCAGAACAGTAGATGGCAGGTTTCATGAAGCTCAAAACATGTGTATTATCAGCGCATACGAAAATAAATGCTACTGTATGTATAAATTAAAGCTGCATTTGAAATAATAAAAAACAATATGATGTTCAAACTTTTGACTTCTTTCTTTAATAACTACATAACACAGTACTTGTACTTTTACTTTCAGTACTTGAGTAGCAATTTTTTTTAAAAACTACTGGTACTTTTACTTTCAGTACTTGAGTAGCAAAATTTTTTAAAAAACTACTTGCAATACTTAAGTACAAAAAATGTTGAATACTTTAGTACTTCTACTCAAGTCACTTTTTGATTGAGCACTACCACTTCTACTGAAGTCACTTTTTGATCGAGCACTTGTACTTTTACTCAAGTATGGGTTTCGACTTTCGAGTACTTTATACAACTCTGTGTGGTAGGAGGAGGATTACTTTCACCTCTTCCCCTGTTAGATTCCTGTTGTGCTGTGACATCACCCTTATACGCTGTGTAAAGCATACTTTTTAACTTGTTTTGTAACTGCTGCATCCTTTGTGACTGCCGGTAATTCGGTAACATATCAGACACTTTCTGCTTATACCGGGGGTCTAGTAGCGTTGCCACCCAGTACAGGTCGTTCTCCTTCAGCCTTTTTATACGAGGGTCCCTCAACAGGCATGACAGCATGAAAGACCCCATTTGCACAAGGTTGGATGCCGAGCTACTCATGTCCAATTCCTCGTCCTCACTGATCTCATTGAAGGTCTGTTCTTCCCCTCAGCCACGTACAACACCACGGGTACCAGATAGGTGACAACGAGCACCCTGGGATGCCTGCTGTGGTTGGTGTTCCTCCTCCTCAAAGCCACATTCCTCCTCTGACTCCTCTTCCTCAGACTCCTCTTCCAGCATTGCCGCAGGTCCAGCAAGCGATGATAAGGCTGTTTCTGGTGGTGATGGTGACCACAACTCTTCCTCTTCACGCTCATCAACGGCCTGATCCAGCACTCTTCGCAGGGCACGCTCCAGGAAGAAAACATATGGGATGATGTCGCTGATGGTGCCTTCGGTGCGACTGACTAGGTTTGTCACCTCCTCAAAAAGACGCATGAGCCTACAGGCATTGCGCATGAGCGTCCAGTAACGTGGCAAAAAAATACCCAGCTCCACAGAGGCTGTCCTAGCACCCCGGTCATACAAATACTCGTTGACGGCTTTTTCTTGTTGGAGCAGGCGGTCGAACATTTGGAGTGTTGAATTCCAACGTGTCGGGCTGTCGCAAATCAAGCGCCTCACTGGCATGTTGTTTCGCCGCTGAATATCTGAAAAGTGCGCCATGGCCGTGTAGGAACGCCTGAAATGGCCACACACCTTCCTGGCCTGCTTGAGGACATCCTGTAAGCCTGGGTAAAATCAGATTCAACACATGTGTCATGCACAGCACATGTGTCAACTTGCCCAAATTCAATGCCGCCAACAAATTGCTTCCGTTGTCACACACCACTTTGCCGATCTCCAGTTGGTGCGGGGGTCAGCCACTGATCCACCTGTGCGTTCAGGGCGGACAGTAGTGCTGGTCCGGTGTGAGTCTCTGCTTTCAGGCAAGTCAACCCCCAAGACAGCGTGACACTTTTGTATCCGGCATGTGGAATAGCCCCTGGGGAGCTGGGGGGGTGCAGTTGGTGTGGAGCAAGACGCAACAGCAGAAGAGGACTTAGCCGAGGAGGTTAGCAAAGAGGATGGAGTAGGAGGAGTAGAGGAGGTGGCAGCAGGCCTGCCTGCAAGTCGTGGCGGTGTCACCAACTCCTCTGCAGCAGAGCCACGCATTCCATGCTTGGCAGCCGCCAGCAGGTTTACCCAATGCGCAGTGTAAGTGATATACCTGCCCTGACCGTGCTTTGCAGACCAGCTATCAGTGGTCAGGTGGACCCTTGCCCCAACACTGTGTGCCAGACATGACATGACTTCCTTTTCCACAATAGAGTACAGGTTGGGGATTGCCTTTTGTGAAAAAAAATTTCGGCCGGGTACCTTCCACTGCGGTGTTCCAATAGCGACAAATTTTTTGAAGGCCTCAGACTCCACCAGCTTGTATGGTAAAAGCTGGCGGGCTAAGAGTTCCGACAAGCCAGCTGTCAGACGCCGGGCAAGGGGGTGACTTTGTGACATTGGCTTCTTACGCTCAAACATTTCCTTGACAAACACCTGACTGTGGGCAGATGAGCAGGAACTGCTGAAGGTGAGAGGCGGAGTGGCGGGTTGTTGATAGGGGGCAAGGAGGACAGCAGTGGTTGACGTGGCTGAAGATGCTGGACCAGGAGGAGGATGGTGGCTTTGAGTTTGTGTGCTGCTTTTACTCATGTGTTGATCCCATAGGCGTTTGTGATGTGAGATCATGTGCCTTCGCAAAGCAGTTGTACCTAGGTGGGTGTTGGACTTCCCACGACTCAGTTTCTTTTGGCACAGGTTGCAAATGGCATCACTGCTATCAGAGGCAGACACACAAAAAAAAATGCCACACTGCTGAGCTTTGCAATGATGGCATTCTGGTGGTGGCAACAGCTTGCGTTGATTGACGTGCTGTCTGGCTGACCCCGGGTGCCGATACATGCTGTCTGACTGTGCCACTAGCTCCTTGCGATGACCTCCCCCTGCTTCCAACTCATCTCCTCCTCCTCTCTGTCTCCCCATCTGAACTTTCACCCTCTTCTTCTGCTCTTCGCGCAGGCACCCAGGTGACATCCACGGACACATCGTCATCATCAGCCGCTTCACTTGACAACTCAGAAAAGGCAGCAGCAGCAGGTACAACATCATCATCATCATCACAATGTACAACCATGTGTATAATGCTGCCTGACTGAGACATATCCCCGTTATCTACATCCTCTGGCACTAATGGTTGCGCATCACTTATTTCTTCCAACTGATGTGTAAATAACTCCTCTGACAGATCAAGTGAAGCGGCTGTGGTGCTAGTGTTGGTGGTGGTGCCGGCGGGCAGGTGGGTGGTAAATTGAGAGGTGCCCGAAGCTGAGCTGGAGGAGGATGGTGCATTAAGGTTCCGAGCGGAAGCTGTAGAAGATTGGGAGTCCTGTGTAAGCCAGTCAACTATGTCCTCAGAATTTTTTGAGTTCAGGGTACGTGGCTTCTGAACACTGAACAACTTATTCTAGGGCCAAAGGAAATCACAGCACCACGACCACGACGGCCCCTGCGGGTTGGCCTGCCTCTGCCTGTCATTTTTTTTTTAGATTTGTGGTACTATGCGTGCAAGCTGCTGTGCCACCGTATATATGAGTGGTGGGCACTGCAGTGGGCACAGTACACTCTGTGGACCTGACACTCACTGGCAGGCCAGGCAACTGCAATTATAAAAAAATATATATTCTTTTAATTTGCAAGCTGCTGTGCCACCATATATATGAGTGGTGGGCACTGCAGTGGGCACAGTACACTCTGTGGACCTGACACTCACTGGCAGGCCAGGCAACTGCAATTATAAAAAAATATATATATTTTTAATTTGCAAGCTGCTGTGCCACCGTATATATGAGTGGTGGTTACTGCAGTGGGCACAGTACACTCTGTGGACCTGACACACACTGGCAGGCCAGGCAACTGCAATTATAAAAAAAAATATATATTTTTAATTTGCAAGCTGCTGTGCCACCGTATATATGAGTGGTGGGCACTGCAGTGGGCACAGTACACTCTGTGGACCTGACACTCACTGGCAGGCCAGGCAACTGCAATTATAAAAAAATATATATATTTTTAATTTGCAAGCTGCTGTGCCACCGTATATATGAGTGGTGGGCACTGCAGTGGGCATAGTACACTCTGTGGACCTGACACTCACTGGCAGGCCAGGCAACTGCAATTATAAAAAAAGATATATATTTTTAATTTGCAAGCTGCTGTACCACCCTATATATGAGTGGTGGGCACTGCAGTGGGCACAGTACACTCTGTGGACCTGACACTCACTGGCAGGCCAGGCAACTGCAATTATAAAAAAATATATATATTTTTAATTTGCAAGCTGCTGTGCCACCATATATATGAGTGGTGGACACTGCAGTGGGCACAGTACACTCTGTGGACCTGACACTCACTGGCAGGCCAGGCAACTGCAATTATAAACAAAATATATATTTTTAATTTGCAAGCTGCTGTGCCACTGTATATATGAGTGGTGGGCACTGCAGTGGGCACAGTACATTCTGTGAACTTGACACTCACTGGCAGGCCAGGCAACTGCAATAATAAAAAATATTTTTTTTTCAATTTGCAAGCTGCTGTGCCACCGTATATATGAGTGGTGGGCACTGCAGTGGGCACAGTACCATCTGTGGACCTGACAGTCACTGGCAGGCCAGGCAACTGCAATTATAAAAAATATTTTTTTGTTTCAATTTGCAAGCTGCTTTGCCACCGTATATATCAGTGGTGGGCACTGCAGTGGACACAGTACACTCTGTGGACCTGACACTCACTGCAATTATAGGGGTTTTTTTGGTGTCTCAAGCCAAGATTTGGGACTTTGTGGGCAATTAGTAAATTAAATTCAAGAAATAAAATAATTGGGGTTTATTCTGTTATATACATATAAACATACATCTCAATATTGTGAACATTGGTGTTTGGGTATAGGCCCAATGTGATTGAAGAAAAAGAGAGATTCTAGTGAATCTGTGACATGTGTGGTAACTTGTGACATAAATCGGAGTAAAATCTCTGTGTTTTCCTGTAGAATTTCCAGGAAAGGATGTTTCACAGAGTTCATCCGAGTTCTGACGCGTTTCGGCTGTTAATCGCCTTTTTCAAAGAGTTTTTTGTCACCCAGCTGTAATGTATAAACAATAACATTTCCGTTATTGCAAATATACATATAAATAAAGTTTCAAAAAAATGAATAAAAGAAAATAGGGTATTTGTACATACATAGTTTTACTTTGTTTCAGCAAAAAAGCTTTCTCTGTATCCTCAGCAACTGCAGCAAGGAACCGTAGTGTACCTTGGTCTGGAAAAATATATATTGTATATATATATGTTTAGTTTGTATTTTGGTGTTTTCTACCGTATAATTTTAGTTGTTCATTTACTCACAGATTAAGTATACACGTCCATATAAGCGTAACCCAATGGCTTGCAGCACTGTCATAGGAAGTTCATTCTAGAAAGATCATATGTATATTTTGTTAGGATGCTTCTTGCATCCAGTTTATAATATAATTTGTATCAATGCTGTGAGGTAGCTCTTGTGGGTCTTTAAATGCCCATTATAAACTTACTTTTGTCAAGTAAAGGAGGGAGAGGTGTTTTTCAGCGCCACAGGTAGGATGCAGCTCTTTCCTCATATAACGTTTCTAGAAGAGTACATGTGGATGGTTTCAGTGTTTTTACATCAATGGGTGTTTTTGCAGTATTTATTAGTGACTTCAAATGGTTTTGTATGGATCAATGAGATCCATATAACTTACGTTTTTATTGAAGAGAAATGGTGTGAGTGATCTTCTTCCAGAGCTGTAGGTCGGCGTCCGTCCTGTTCCCTCGCCTGGAGGGAAGTGAGGAGAGACATCGGCTCCCCGGCCTTTTAAAGCCGTTCGCGCATGCGCGGTTAGCGCTGCACGTACTTGGCTTTATTAGTCAGTGACGTGGCATCCCCATACTGCGCAGGCGCCTGGGTGGTGCGCGCGCAGTATGGACCAGTCTGACTTGCGGCCGCCGACACGGAGAGAGAGGCTCGGAATCGTCTGACCGCGGTCAGATGTGAAGTTGACAGTTAACCCTTCCGGTCTCATTAGCAGCCCCTGTCTATTAGAACAGGGGCTTACCGTGTCGGGAGCAGATCTGAGGATGGAGATGTTTTGCCATTTTGAAACAAAGTGTATATATTGAAAATAAAAAGCAATAATTATTACAAAACATATAGTAATATATATATATATATATATAAACAAAGAAAATAGTTTTAACAGCAGTAATAATGTGAGAATTACCCACAGTGTTTTTCCATGAGGCATGTTATTGGTGTGCCTAATAGTCAGGCATATCAAAGATGTTTTCTCGGGGTTTTTTTTGAGAACTCCTTATTGGAGAATCCTATATAGTCCTTTAGTTTCTTTTTGGTTTCTTTATTTAGGAGGTTGTTGGATCAAGCTTTTGGGATGGATGGATGGATGGGATATCTCATTGTTAATTATAGTTGTTTTGTTTCTATCATTTGGTATTTTTTTAAAAAATCAAAGGATAACTAAAAATAGGTATTAATCTGTTTTACCTGAGGCGAAACCCTCAAGGAACGGTCTGAAACTTTCAGTTTCATTTAAACCTGGAAAATTTGTGGCATTGAGACGCCTAATCCATCTCATTTCCATTTGCAAAAGTTTTTTGTTCCAGTCGCCTCCTCGTTGTGGTATGTGCATCCTTTCTAGGGCGATGAATGACACTTTAGGCATCTTATTTTTATGGGTGTATTTGACATGTCTGCCTAAGGGTAGATGAAAGTTACAAATTTCCATACTATGGATATGTTTATTGATTCTTTTTCCCATTTCCTGTTTTGTTTTACCCACATAAAAAGATCCGCACTCGCATCTCATAAGATACACAACTCCCCTCGTCTTACAGTTTACGTAATGACGGGGTTTAAATTTCTCTCCATTTGGGAGGATAGTATTTGTGCATTTTTTGATCACGCTGCACTGTGCACAAGTGCCACAAGGGTATGTGCCCTTGTTCTTGCAGGGATCATGTCTTCGTTCTTTGTATTCGCTGTGTGTTAGAGTTTGCTTAAGTGAGCCGGCTTTTCTGTAGGTGATAAGAGGGTTTTCGGATATAAAATCTTTTACCGTAGGATCTTCTTTTAGGATAGTCCAATGTTTTTGGAGAATTTGTTTAATTTTTTGATGTTCGTTTGTAAATCTTAGAATAATCCGGGTTTTTTTCTCCTTGTTCATTTGTTTGACTGGCATTAGTGGTTTTGAATAGGATTTCCTGCCTTTCTAATTCTTTGACTTTGTTGAAAGCTTTCCTAAGTGTAGTTCTAGTATATCCTCTTTCAATCAGTCTACCTGTAAGGAGATTGGCCTCTTTCTGAAAATCGTCTTCCTTAGTACAATTCCTTTTCAACCTTAAGTACTGGCTGTACGGTATTGCCTTTTTCAGAGATGTTGGATGAAAGCTTGACGCATGCAGGATTGAATTTCCTGCTGTTTCTTTACGATAAAGCGATGTTTTGATGTTCCCATTGTGTTCTTTAAGTATCCATGTGTCCAAAAATGCAATTTTGTTTTTATCGTAATTAAGTGTGAAATACATATTATAATTATTAGCATTCATGCTCTTAAGACAATCCTTAATTTGACATTCTGGACCTGTCCAGATGATGAAGATATCGTCCAAGAAGCGTTGCCACAGTAGTATATTATTTACAAAGATATTGTTCTTCTCATCTGCAAAAAAATCGAGTTCCCAGGCGCCCAAATATATATTCGCATAGGATGGTGCGCAGCTAGTTCCCATCGCAACCCCGCACGTTTGCAAGTAATAAGAGCCATCGAAGGTAAACACGTTGTGGTTCAAGATGAATTCCAACATCATTATGATGAATTCGTTAAAGTTGTTGTCGCGGTCGCTCTGCTGTTTTAGCGTTTGTCTAATTACGTCTATTCCTTTTTTGTGGGGTATGTTATTGTACAAGGATTCTACGTCAATTGTGATGAGAAATGCGTCTTCTGGTATATTTAATCCGTCTAGTATTTGGAGCAAGTGGACAGTGTCCCTAAGGTACGATGGAAGTTTTGTCACATGAGGCCTCAAATATGCATCAATGACTTTGCTTGTTGTCTCTGTAAGATTGCCATTTCCGGATACAATTGGCCTTCCAGGTGGGTTATCTTTGTTTTTATGTATCTTGGGTAATGCATATAGAGTAGGAGTTCTGGGATGTTCTGTCCTCATATATGTCTATAGAGTTTCTGTGATCGTGCCTTTATTTAAGGCAATCTTACAGAGACAACAAGCAAAGTCATTGATGCATATTTGAGGCCTCATGTGACAAAACTTCCATCGTACCTTAGGGACACTGTCCACTTGCTCCAAATACTAGACGGATTAAATATACCAGAAGACGCATTTCTCATCACAATTGACGTAGAATCCTTGTACAATAACATACCCCACAAAAAAGGAATAGACGTAATTAGACAAACGCTAAAACAGCAGAGCGACCGCGACAACAACTTTAACGAATTCATCATAATGATGTTGGAATTCATCTTGAACGGCAACGTGTTTACCTTCGATGGCTCTTATTACTTGCAAACGTGCGGGGTTGCGATGGGAACTAGCTGCGCACCATCCTATGCGAATATATATTTGGGCGCCTGGGAACTCGATTTTTTAGCAGATGAGAAGAACAATATCTTTGTAAATAATATACTACTGTGGCAACGCTTCTTGGACGATATCTTCATCATCTGGACAGGTCCAGAATGTCAAATTAAGGAATGTCTTAAGAGCATGAATGCTAATAATTATAATATGTATTTCACACTTAATTACGATAAAAACAAAATTGCATTTTTGGACACATGGATACTTAAAGAACACAATGGGAACATCAAAACATCGCTTTATCGTAAAGAAACAGCAGGAAATTCAATCCTGTATGCGTCAAGCTTTCATCCAACATCTCTGAAAAAGGCAATACCGTACAGCCAGTACTTAAGGTTGAAAAGGAATTGTACTAAGGAAGACGATTTTCAGAAAGAGGCCAATCTCCTTACAGGTAAACTAATTGAAAGAGGATATACTAGAACTACACTTAGGAAAGCTTTCAACAAAGTCAAAGAATTAGAAAGGCAGGAAATCCTATTCAAAACCACTAATGCCAGTCAAACAAATGAACAAGGAGAAAAAAACCCGGATTATTCTAAGATTTACAAACGAACATCAAAAAATTAAACAAATTCTCCAAAAACATTGGACTATCCTAAAAGAAGATCCTACGGTAAAAGATTTTATATCCGAAAACCCTCTTATCACCTACAGAAAAGCCGGCTCACTTAAGCAAACTCTAACACACAGCGAATACAAATGTAACGCTCCTGCGTTTCTTATATGGTGTGGATTTTCAGCTGCAGAAATAGTTCCACGTCAGTTGTCATGTAAGAGATATGCTGAGATACCATTCCCAACCTCAATGACTCATCATGTGTGGAAGGTCTTATTTCAGCCAGTAAATACACACAATTAGCAAGCTGGTTCCTAGAGTGACTTTATATATGTGGTAACACAATGATGAAGGTTTGAGGGATAGGTTGAGTGGAGGTGGTAGGTGATAGACACTTGAAGGTGAGACAGTAGCAGATGGATGCAGGAAGGTTTAGCAATGTTGTATGATAGCAGATGATAGAATAGCAGGTGGACATACAAAAGAGATCAACCCAGTGCAGAAAAGTAGCAGTAGTCTCAAGAGCTAGCAATCTAGTTTATGCAGATGTGATAAACAGTCTCTACTATGCAGAGCTAGATAGTGTAAGCTTAGTATAAGTTTATAGAGAATTCCCCTGCGGGGTACTTAGCACTATTAGCGATACAGCCGAAGGGTGGTTCAGGAGAGGCGGATGATCCAGTAGCGGGATACAGGGATCAGCGCAGCGAGGTTCCGTCAGCGAAGTAAGCTTGCAAGCATGGAAGCTTCAAGCAAGGTTAACATCCAGATAAGGGTGTTTGAACGAACACATGTGAGTGAGAGCCGACGCCCCAAACAGCCATCCAGTCCGGCGCTGAGTGATGACAGCTCCAGTCTTAAAGGTGTATGCGCACCTTTCCAAAAGTAAATGGTAGGGCGCATACACTTGTGGAAAGTGTAATTTAGGGTACCAAAGGTACCGGAACATTACAATACCCCCCCTTTAAGGCCTGCTCCTGAAGGCCTCTGGAGCTGGTTTGTCTGGGTATCTCGCATGAAAATTGCGGATTAATCTAGGGGCATGTATGTCAGAGGTGTTTAGCCAGGTGTCGTCTTGGGGCCCATAGTTCTTCCATCTAACCAAGTACTGAAGTCTTCTTCTGTAGATACGAGAATCCAGAATCTCTTTTATCTCGTATTCTTCTCCACCTTCAACTTGTACAGGAGGGGGAGGTGGAATATTAGGCCTTATTCCTTGGTCCGGAACATGGGGTTTTAGTAGCGACACATGGAAAATGGGATGGATTTTTAGGTCCATTGGCAATGTAAGATGCACTGCAGCTTTTACAATAAGTTTCTTGATTGGGAAAGGTCCCAAGAACAGAGGTCCAAGCTTTTTGCTAGGGATCTTCAGTCTCAAGTTTTTTGTTGAGAGCCAAACGAGGTCCCCGATAGTATACTGTGGAGAAGGTCTTCTACGAAGATCATAGTACTTCTTTTGTTGACTGTGAGCGTGTGCAATGGTAGTATTTAGTAAACCCAGGGAATCCTTTATTTGGGTAAGATAGTCTGAGGCTACTGGGTTATTTGAAGGAAGGATGCGTGGAGGGAGAATAGAGGGATGGAACCCATAGTTCAAGTAGAACGGACTCTGCTTGGTTGTACTGTGAGTTGCGTTGTTGTAGGCAAATTCTGCCAGGGGGAGAAGATCCAACCAATCATCCTGTTGGTAAGAAGTGTAACAACGTAAATACTGCTCGATGCATTGGTTGACTCTTTCAGTCTGTCCGTTGGTCTGCGGATGGTAAGGAGAAGTGAGCTTCCGCTCAATCCGTAGTATGTGACATAGTTCTTGCCAGAATTTAGAAATAAATTGGGATCCACGGTCAGACAAAAGAGTTTTTGGGATACCATGTAATCTGAAGACCTGTTTCATCAGGAGTTCTGCCGTTTGTTTGGACGAAGGTAGTCTGCGAATAGCAATGAAATGTGCCATCTTTGTCAGATGGTCCACTGACACCAAGATGGTATTAAATCCTTTGGAAGGAGGCAATTCTACGATGAAGTCCAATGACAGAACCTCCCATGGAGTTTGGGGTATTGGTAGACTGCATAGTAGGCCGGATGGTCTCGTAGTGTCAATTTTGGACCTGGCACAGACATTGCATGAAGAGACGAATTTTTGTATAGATGTTTTCATGTCAGGCCACCAGAATTGCCGAGAAATCAAATTGAAAGTCTTTGTCATACCCATATGTCCTGCCATAGGCACATCATGCGATAATTCCAAGATCTTGGTGCGTAGGGTAGGTGGTATGTAAAGTTTGTCGTTGTAGTAGAGGAAGCCTTCTGCATCAGTATTTAGTTGTGGTGGGGGTGAATCCAACCTTATACCATGCAGAACCTCTTCCTTCAAGGAACGGACAACTCCAATAATGCGTTTGTGAGGTATTATAGGAACGGAAGGAATTTCAAAGTAATTTTCTTCAGTTAGTCGTGATAGTGCATCCGCCTTTTTGTTCTTATCTGCAGGTGTGTAGGTCACTAGGAAGTTAAACCTTAGAAAGAATAGTGACCATCGTACCTGTCAATGCGAGAGAGTTTTGCTAGTCTGAAGATATTGGAGGTTTTTATGGTCCGTGTATATAATTATTGGTAATTGGGTGCCTTCGAGTAAATGTCGCCAATTCTCCAGAGCCAATTTTATAGCAAGCAGTTCCTTCTCACCCACGGGGTAATTTATCTCGGGACTGCTCAGGGATTTCGAAAAAAAGGCGACTGGATGAAGTGGTGAAGTGGGGGTAGGTCGTTGGGAGAGTATTGCTCCTACTGCCAGGTTTGACGCATCTACCTCCAGAATGTATTGGAGGGATGGGTCTGGATGGCGTAATATGGGAGCGGAAGTAAACCTTGTCTTTAACAAGTGGAAAGCCTTATTTGCTTCTTCTGACCATTTAAATGGTATTTTTATGCTAGTGAGCTGTGTGAGGGGTCTCACAATAGCAGAACAGTTTTTTATGAACTTCCTGTAGAAATTTGAAAATCCCAGGAATCGCTGTAGCGCCTTGCGTGTAGTTGGTGTAGGCCAATCCTGAATGCAGGATATTTTACTCATGTCCATCTCGATTCCTGTTTTGGATATGATGTAGCCTAGAAAGAGTACCTCATCTTTATGGAACAAGCATTTCTTCAGCTTCACATAAAGATTATGTGCAAGCAATCTCGATAATACAAGTCTTACATGTCTTATGTGTTCAGACAGGGTCCGTGAATATATAAGTATATCGTCCAGATATACCACAACACAGACATCTAGTAAGTCTTTAAAAATATCGTTTATAAATCGTTGGAAAACTGCAGGGGCATTGCATAGGCCGAATGGCATCACAAGATACTCGAACAATCCGTATCTAGTTCTGAATGCAGTCTTCCACTCGTCTCCATCACGGATTCGAATGAGATTGTATGCTCCTTTCAGGTCTAATTTTGAAAAATAGGTAGCTCCACGCACCTGCTCAATGAGCTCAGGGATAAGTGGTAGAGGATAGCGATCTTTTATTGTGATAGCATTCAATTTCCTGTAGTCGATGATAGGTCTGAGACTTGAATCTTTATTGCGAACAAAAAAGAGTCCTGCTGCTGTGGAAGAAGTGGAAGGTCTAATAAAACCTTTTTCCAAGTTCTCATCCAAATAGGTTTTGAGATGGGCAAGTTCATCCTGTGAAAGAGGATAAACATGACCGAACGGCAATTTGCTATTTGGGAGTAGATCAATGCTACAATCATAGTCTCGATGAGGAGGTAATGCTTGAGCATTTTTCTCAAGAAAAACCTCAGAAAGATCCTGATAACATAGTGGTGCAATCTCATCTGTCACCACAGACAGAATCTTCCCGGAAAACGGGAGGTTACACGTTTCCTCGCAATAACAAGAAGGGAAGGTCAAGGACCGTTTCTTCCAATCTATGGTTGGTTGGTGTGTGTGCAACCAGGGAAGTCCCAACACAATGGGAAAGTGGGGTGATGGTATTAAATCGAAGGTAGAAGTCTCCCTATGAGAATCGTTAATAGTGACTAGAAGTGCTTGTGTCTGATCGGTGATCGGACCAGAGGATAACGGAACACCGGTAATAAGACTTACTGAGACAGGTTTGAGTTTAGAAATAATAGGAATTTTATTTAAAGCAGCAAAACATATATCCATATAATTTCCACAAGATCCTGTGTCAATCATGGCCTTAGTAGTAATCCTGTTCTGGTCCCACTGTAATGTCAAAAAAACAGAAATGTAGGGGTTAGTGAATGAAGTTGTCAATCCTCCTAGAGAGACATGTGAACATTCACCCTTCTTTTTGTTGACTAGGGGACAGACGTTTATCTTGTGATCCGGGGATGCACAGTACAAGCAGAGATTTTCATTACGTCTTTTGGCTTTTTCCATAGTTGATAGCGGTGGGCGTATGGTTCCTATCTCCATAGGAACGGGGTCAACGGCCAGACTCCGAGAGGAAGCGGATAATGGCATTCCCATCTTTTCAGCCTTTCTTTCTCGTAGTCTTCTATCTATGGTAATACTGAGTTGTATTAATGCATCCAGGGTTTTTGGCAGATCCGCTCGGGCGAGCTCGTCCTTAACGTTTTCTGATAGGCCAAGCCTAAATTGGGTTTTCAGAGATGCATCATTCCATTCTGAATCAAGGGTCCATCTCTTGAACTCTGCGACAAAGTCTTCCACAGGCCTCCTTCCTTGTTTCAAGGATCTTAACTGAAGATCAGCAGTACTCTGCCTATTGGGGTCATCATATAGGCTAGTGAGCTCTGCCAGGAACAAGGCATAGGAGTTGAGAAGCTGGTCGTTTTTCTCAAAAAGAGAATCTGCCCAGGCTCGAGGATCGCTTGATAGGTAAGAAATAATAGTACAAACCTTAATGTGATCAGTAAGGTAGGTACGAGGTTTTAGCAAAAAAAGTAACTCACATGCGTTTTTAAATTCGCGAAATTTTTTGCGATCGCCTGTAAATACCAAAGGGGGATTTATCTTGGGTTCAGGGGACTGAGCAGAGGTAAGTTGTGTTAGTCTAATTACCTGCTGCGACAGAGCCTGATTGTCTTCTTTTAATTCAGCAAGTGCGTGTATTAACGCAGATACTTGCTGTTTTAATTGTGTCACCTGAGTGGCTATTTCTGCTGAATCCATTTTTTAGGTTCGTTCAATCTGTAACGCTCCTGCGTTTCTTATATGGTGTGGATTTTCAGCTGCAGAAATAGTTCCACGTCAGTTGTCATGTAAGAGATATGCTGAGATACCATTCCCAACCTCAATGACTCATCATGTGTGGAAGGTCTTATTTCAGCCAGTAAATACACACAATTAGCAAGCTGGTTCCTAGAGTGACTTTATATATGTGGTAACACAATGATGAAGGTTTGAGGGATAGGTTGAGTGGAGGTGGTAGGTGATAGACACTTGAAGGTGAGACAGTAGCAGATGGATGCAGGAAGGTTTAGCAATGTTGTATGATAGCAGATGATAGAATAGCAGGTGGACATACAAAAGAGATCAACCCAGTGCAGAAAAGTAGCAGTAGTCTCAAGAGCTAGCAATCTAGTTTATGCAGATGTGATAAACAGTCTCTACTATGCAGAGCTAGATAGTGTAAGCTTAGTATAAGTTTATAGAGAATTCCCCTGCGGGGTACTTAGCACTATTAGCGATACAGCCGAAGGGTAGTTCAGGAGAGGCGGATGATCCAGTAGCGGGATACAGGGATCAGCGCAGCGAGGTTCCGTCAGCGAAGTAAGCTTGCAAGCATGGAAGCTTCAAGCAAGGTTAGCATCCAGATAAGGGTGTTTGAACGAACACATGTGAGTGAGAGCCGACGCCCCAAACAGCCATCCAGTCCGGCGCTGAGTGATGACAGCTCCAGTCTTAAAGGTGTATGCGCACCTTTCCAAAAGTAAATGGTAGGGCGCATACACTTGTGGAAAGTGTAATTTAGGGTACCAAAGGTACCGGAACATTACAACAAAGAACGAAGACATGATCCCTGCAAGGACAAGGGCACATACCCTTGTGGCACTTGTGCACAGTGCAGCGTGATCAAAAAATGCACAAATACTATCCTCCCAAATGGAGAGAAATTTAAACCCCGTCATTACTTAAACTGTAAGACGAGGGGAGTTGTGTATCTTATGAGATGCGAGTGCGGATCTTTTTATGTGGGTAAAACAAAACAGGAAATGGGAAAAAGAATCAATAAACATATCCATAGTATGGAAATTTGTAACTTTCATCTACCCTTAGGCAGACATGTCAAATACACCCATAAAAATAAGATGGTGGCCGGCAGCGGAACGTGGCGGACGCAGGAGAGAAGAGCTCCGCCGACTGTTACCTAAATCCCTTGTAATCCTCTCTCATCCTCCAAGTTACACGACCATCCTTACCAGGACCGGCTTCCCGCAGCGGTAGGGGATCTTTTCCACCGCTTATTTTGACTTTTTAAGCGCCGGGAGCGCATTCCAATTCGAGGCCTAGGTAGGCCCAAAAGCCGCGGTCTCGCCTGAGTGCGGCAACCGATCGCGATCCGTGACCCGGACGCCGCAATTCTCCTCCTTCCGGCCTGGCACCGAATCAGACACACCAGGTGGGGCTCCCAGCAGCTGTGGGGGACCCTCTCAACGGTTTTTTTTGGCTGTTTTAAAGCGCCGGGAGATCGTTCCAGATCAAGGCTGGGGAAGGCCTAAAGCCACGGTCTCGCCTAAAAAGCGGCACCCGGACACTGGTAAGACCACAACTGAAGTTGTTTCTCCCATGCTACCTTACCCTGCTGCACACATGAGGATGTAACACCCCTTCAAAGCCAGCCGACCCCCTTCTTATGTGATCAATCTGTGCCAAGTACTGCCTTTATAATAGATACACATCAGCACTACACTCAGCAAAAACTATGAGCAAATCTGACCGGTCCAACTCCTCATCCCGCTCACGATCCCCAAGGGACCCGGGGGCTCATTCTTCACCCCATATACCTGAGATGTTCAAGATGGGGTTGAATGACACAATCTCACAAGCTCAAGTGTTACCACAGGCTGCGTCATCTATAAAAGAAACCAGTGATCAGGCAAATCCAGCAGCACCCAGCCTATTAAATTCTAACACCCCTCTCCAGCTTCCTTCTACTCCTTCAGTGTCTTTGAAGGAATTAAAAGAAGTTGCGGATGACATAAAAAAAACCCTGTCAGCGGCAATGTCATCAGCAATAGAGGATCTTAAAAAAGAAATGCACAGCGTGTCATCCAGGTTGGAGGAGGTTGAAGAGCTAACTGATAGGCATGACACTGAAATATTGGATGCTCAGAGAGAACTATCGTCTCACAATACTCAATTGAGAGACTTACAGAGACACGTAGAGGATCTTGAGAACAGAGGCCGCAGGCATAATATACGCATAAGAGGCCTGCCAGAATCCATTGAGCCGCCACAACTTACCCGATCCGCACTAGCAATTTTTAATGATCTCTTGGGGAGACCCCTGGATACCCCAATTGAAATAGAGAGGCTACACAGAGCATTACGGCCGAAAGGCAGAGAGAATGAGCCCCCCAGAGATATAATTGGATGCCTTGTAAACTTTAAACTGAAAGAAGAAATCTTACACAATGCAAGGATCAGGGGAAGAATCTTGTTTCAAGGTGTGGAGGTAAAGCTCTTCCAGGATCTCTCTCAAATAACTTTGCAGAAACGGAAAGAACTCCGCCCATTACTATCAGTGTTAAGGGAGAGAGAGATCCCGTATAAATGGAAGTTCCCATTCTGTCTCTTTGCCGGCTCTAGGGGCCGTTTTGCTTCGCTTAGATACCCGGAAGACACAGCAGCGTTTTGTGATACCCTGGGCTTGCCACCATTGGAGATCCCAGGCTGGTCTCACATTGATAGATCATCTCATCCGCATCAAGTTGAAGAAATGGATGTGCACCAATCAAGCAACTTTACGAGTCCGAAACGACGTAACTTATCTCCTTATCGCCCCTCTACTTCACGTGAGGGATTTCCACCGAGACAAGGTAGTGTACCTACCTCCCCTGCTCACAGGAAACCCCGCATACTGTGAGATATAACGTCTAACATCTCCTAAGACTGCGCTTTTCTAATGTTGTACCCTCCAAATGTCGTTGACCTATCAGAAGATCCACACGATACTTCTTACCACTATTCTCCTCCAGAAAAGACAATTTACAGTACTCACTACATTGCATCCTATTACTCTGTATTTTTGCCCATATTTCTCACAATTCCCATCTCAGGCGGATGAGGACTGATAGCATTCTAAGAGACATCTAGATGATTCATCAAGACATGATATATTCATCAATGCTCTCTTGAATAGTGGTAAACATGGGATAGAAGCCACTCCACCACATCAAAATGAGGAAGACAGCTGCCTGCGTTGAACCACTCTTGCTATGGAACTTTGGTTAGATTAATTCTTATGGAAATAGGTTAGCTTTCCTATGTTTGACCACTAGATGGCGCTAGATTCCTGCAAGGAAAGGTGATGAAGAAAGGTAACAATTGAGAGAGTAATATGTGATATAAGGTTTTGTTACAGATTTTCTTGTTATATAACAATTCCACATAAGTTTTTGATTGCTTTCTTATTTGACATGGGGTATCTCTGGTTCTCCGGCTTAGAGACAAGTTGATATTTTTCTTGAATGGTTTTCTCTCATAAAGTTAGATATAAGACAGGCCTTATTTTTAATATTCACTGACCTGGCTGTTCTGATTTAATATAAATTACAACTTGCAATTTATCTGAATATCTCCGCACAGAGTTATTACATGAGGTTTCTAATTAACGTTAGTGCATAGTAAGGGAGTGTCGGTTGGCATTTTTCAATGACTATAGTCATACCTTACTGTTTTTGTTCTACCACTCAGAACTAGTTCTTTTTCTTTTTTTTTTCTCTTTTTGCATTTTTGTCCGCAGATACTTGCCACGAACCCACACAGTACAATTTTTGTACTGACACTTACCAACGACTTCCCCCTAGAACAGTGTCGGCAGGTCCTTCACTTTAGTTGGTTATACCTAACCTACCTATCCTCCCCCTCTTTTTCTCCCCCTCCCTCCTCCTCCGCTTAGTACCCTAATCGGAAAATAGATACATCTAAGAATACCCATACGGTTTTCTTTTCTTTGCTTCAGTATACCTAAAAAATAAAATTGATCTCCTCAATATATCTACTGAGTGACGTTCTCTCAACATGCTACAAAACGCACAAACTTATGATTCCAAAAGGTTAAAGATTGTCTCATTGAATGCCAAAGGTTTGAACCTACCCGAAAAGAGATCCAAACTAATATTGTATTTACATTCTCTTAAAGCAGATATTGCCTTTATACAGGAAACTCACTTCAAGACGGACCACGTTCCAACATGGAAAGCCAAAGAATATCCAGTGATGTTCCACTCTTCCAACAGTCTTGCAAAAACAAAAGGTACCTCAATCCTTATCTCAAAACGCATTTCCCTTGACATATCAGATTCTCTAATTGATGAAGATGGAAGGTTTGTGGCCCTCAAAGGGAAACTATGGAGCACACCTTTCACATTCATCAACATTTATAGTCCAAACTCTGCCCAAGTCACTTTTTTCAGACACATTGCCTCAACGCTAGCAGCATTTCAAGAAGGTTGTACCATTTGCGGTGGTGACTTCAATGTTGCACTTAATCCCTTGGAGGACACCTCAACTGGTCATTCTTCTATGCCCTTTAAGGCATTAAAACAAATAAAAATCCAACTACAAGATTTATCATTACATGACACTTGGCGTCTCCTGCATCCAGACAGGAGAGATTACACCTTTTTCTCAGCACCACACAACCGCTACTCCAGAATAGATTATCTATTTATATCACAAAAAGATATCCCACTTCTGGAATATGCCACGATTGAGCCAATGTGCCTATCTGATCATAATGCAATCTCTTTAGCTTTAAATATCCCCCACGAGGGTACATGTGAAAAAATCTGGCGGTTAGATTCGTCATTGATTATGAACACCCAGAACGCGAAACAACTAGACCAAGAACTTAAAGATTATTTTTTACTAAATAATACCCCAGACATAGGACCTACCTCTACATGGGAAGCGCATAAATGCGTGATCAGGGGTTCGTTACTCAGGATGGCTGCTACCAGAAAACGACTAACCCAAAAAACCATCGCCGACCTCTACTCACGAGCCAAAAAATTGGAGCTCACCCACAAATCATCCCTGGCCCAAACACATCTAGCAGAGTTGAAGGAAATAAGAAGTGAAATTCGGGACATAATTGGTAAAAAAATTAAGAAACGATATGTACTCTCCAAAAAACTATTTTATGAGTTCAGTAATAAGAGCGGGAAGTTTCTGGCCAGAGCCCTTGCTACTCAAAAAAGTCAAAATACTATTCATAACATTACTGACCCGACTGGGAAAAAAAAACATTCATATTCGGACATTGCTCATGAATTCACTACATATTATGAAAAATTATACAATCTTCCCCCTGAACAGAACCCGTTCCCCAAATCTAGCTCTAGATCCAAAATTGTTGAAGATTATATCAGAGATAATGGATTCAAACCCTTATCAAAACAACAATCAGACAAAATAAATGGTCCGCTTACAAAAGAAGAATTCCTAACTGTATTACAACAAATGAAACCCGGGAAAAGTCCAGGACCCGATGGTTTCTCACTAGCATACTACAGAATGTTCTCTACCATTCTGGCGGAACCATTCTTACGAACATTTAACAATTTAAATAATAGCAATTCGAATCATGCAAGTCTATTGGAGGCTCACATTTCAGTGATCCCGAAACCAGGGAAAGATCCATCACTAGTACAAAACTATCGCCCAATATCCTTACTTAATGTTGACCTGAAAATTTTTGCTAAAATGTTGGCCAATAGAATAATTGACTTTATACCTTCCTTAATCAACAAGGACCAGGTGAGCTTTGTTCCGGGGCGGGAGGCCAGGGACAACACAATCAAGGCCTTGAACATACACCACCTTATCACATCGACAAAACAGAAAGGCTTTATGCTCTCTCTCGATGCTGAAAAGGCATTTGACAGGCTAGCCTGGGATTATTTAAGAGCAATCCTCGAGTCCATAGGCTTGGGACCCAGGCTGGTTGGTCTTGTGTTGTCCCTGTACTCTCGCGCTTCTGCTAGGGTCCGGATTAATGGTTCACTCTCTAAACCTTTTACAATTGGCAATGAGACTCGCCAGGGTTGCCCCCTCTCTCCCCTATTATTTATCCTCACACTAGAACCACTTCTAAATTCAATAAGGAAAAACCCTGACATAACGGGCATCAAAACCCCCTCGCGGCACTACAAATTAGCGGCATACGCCGATGATATTCTGGTATTTCTCTCTAATCCGGCTATCTCCCTCCCAAATTTACAAAAAGAACTTCAAATCTTCCAATATATTGCTAACTTCAAGATTAATAAATCGAAATGTGAAGCTTTGAATATTTCTCTTACTGACTCACAAGTTACCCAGTGCAAACAATCATTTCCCTTCACATGGAAACCAAACGCCATCACCTATTTAGGGATAGAAATCCCACACAAACTAAAAGATCTATATAAACTGAATCACTTAACCAAATCACAATCAATTCTTCAAGATCTCAACAAGTGGCATCAAGCACATTTTTCTTGGTTTGGCAGAGCTGCCATAGTTAAAATGAATATTCTACCTCGCATACTTTATCTGTTTCAAACCATTCCCATCCAACTCCCCGCTAGTTTTTTCTTATCCATCAAAAAAGCAACTAGAGCATTTATTTGGCAACATAAATCCCCACGCATAAAATATACCACGCTAACGAGACCCAAATCAAAAGGGGGTATGGGAATCCCTGACTTCCTTCTTTACTATAGAGCGTCGCACCTCCTTCGTGTGGTTGACTGGCACACACAAATACAAAACAAAGATTGGGTAGCATTAGAGAACTCTTTTTCTGACCTTCCAATACAGTGTCTACCGTGGATCCCATACCCTGATCTGACAAACTCACTAAAACGACACCCTCTTATCGGCCCTACCCTACGCTGCTTCCATTCCTCTAACGCTGACCAATCTTTAACTAGACAACTTGGTCCCTTGACCCCGATTATACATAACCCTCTATTTCCCCCAGGACAGACACGTCATTCGCTTTGCAAGACTCCCTGTGCAATGGGTTTAAGGATATTTCACCTATTACAAAATGGGAAATTGTTACCATACCCCGAACTAAAAGAATATCTCCACAATAACTTCTTATCATTCTGGGAATACACACAACTACATCACTTCATCACCCCCCTTCTCAACAAATCAAAATCTCTCCCATCAATCTTCACGAAGTTTGAAAAGTTGTGCTCTACAGCTTCTCCACAACAGCACCTACTTTCCAAAATTCACTCCCTTTTGTGGGACTCATGTCCTGCGCACCTTGACAAGCTGAGTGATGATTGGAATGAAACATTAAACATAGAAATCCAGGATCACCATTGGGAAAAAATATACAGAAACGTCCTCAGAGGCTCAATTAATGTGTCCATTCAGGAAAATAATTACAAAATTCTCACAAAGTGGTACCGCACCCCCCATCTTTTGAATAAGTTTGATAATAAGGTGCCTGACTCTTGTTGGCGCTGTGGTGCACATCATGCAGATTTGATCCACATTTGGTGGGAATGTCCGTCCATCAAACCATTCTGGAACGTGGTTCGTCAACACATTGAAAAAATTACGAAGCAAACAATAGATCTGCTACCAGCTCATTTCCTCCTGCATCATTTTGCTACCCCACCACCTAAATACTTTAGATCATTATCCATGATAATGATTAATGCAGCTAAGATGTGTATCCCAAGACTTTGGGGTACCTCTAAAATCCCCTCTTTGCAAAATTGGTTGCTCCAAATCGAGCGAATTTCCGAAATGGAGGAATTGATTTCCACCGCCCAGGATAATCCTTCCCGCTATTCGAATATCTGGAAAGATTGGATCTCTTTTCGTAATTCTTCTGATTTTCAAAAATTGATTGATGTATCTCTGCATTGATTATTCTTCTATTATTTGGTTACTGTAATAACATAAACTGACTGCTTACCCTTATCAGTGTTTCATCATTTGAAATATCCAGCTTTTGTAATGTCAGATTTTGATCCTCTCCTTCCCCCTCCTCCCCCCCCCCTTATGCTGGTCATAAGGGAAATACGTTATTCCCCTCTACCCCCCCCATCTTCACTCTATCTTATTCTGGAAGCTGTAATCTGCAATTTTATTATTCCCTCTTGATATGTCTCAAGTGTTACTACATGTATGTACATGAACATTACCTACTGTACTTATTACAATGCTCACACTGCAATGTTTTGTTATTGTTGTACCATGTTTCTTCAATAAACTTTTTGGAAAAAAAAAAAAAAAATAAGATGCCTAAAGTGTCATTCATCGCCCTAGAAAGGATGCACATACCACAACGAGGAGGCGACTGGAACAAAAAACTTTTGCAAATGGAAATGAGATGGATTAGGCGTCTCAATGCCACAAATTTTCCAGGTTTAAATGAAACTGAAAGTTTCAGACCGTTCCTTGAGGGTTTCGCCTCAGGTAAAACAGATTAATACCTATTTTTAGTTATCCTTTGATTTTTTTTAAAAATACCAAATGATAGAAACAAAACAACTATAATTAACAATGAGATATCCCATCCATCCATCCATCCCAAAAGCTTGATCCAACAACCTCCTAAATAAAGAAACCAAAAAGAAACCAGAGGACTATATAGGATTCTCCAATAAGGAGTTCTCAAAAAAACCCCCGAGAAAACATCTTTGATATGCCTGACTATTAGGCACACCAATAACATCCCTCATGGAAAAACACTGTGGGTAATTCTCACATTATTACTGCTGTTAAAACTATTTTCTTTGTTTATATATATATATATATTACTATATGTTTTGTAATAATTATTGCTTTTTATTTTCAATATATACACTTTGTTTCAAAATGGCAAAACATCTCCATCCTCAGATCTGCTCCCGGCACGGTAAGCCCCTGTTCTAATAGACAGGGGCTGCTAATGAGACCGGAAGGGTTAACTGTCAACTTCACATCTGACCGCGGTCAGACGATTCCGAGCCTCTCTCTCCGTGTCGGCGGCCGCAAGTCAGACTGGTCCATACTGCGCGCGCACCACCCAGGCGCCTGCGCAGTATGGGGATGCCACGTCACTGACTAATAAAGCCAAGTACGTGCAGCGCTAACCGCGCATGCGCGAACGGCTTTAAAAGGCCGGGGAGCCGATGTCTCTCCTCACTTCCCTCCAGGCGAGGGAACAGGACGGATGCCGACCTACAGCTCTGGAAGAAGATCACTCACACCATTTCTCTTCAATAAAAACGTAAGTTATATGGATCTCATTGATCCATACAAAACCATTTGAAGTCACTAATAAATACTGCAAAAACACCCATTGATGTAAAAGCACTGAAACCATCCACATGTACTCTTCTAGAAACGTTATATGAGGAAAGAGCTGCATCCTACCTGTGGCGCTGAAAAACACCTCTCCCTCCTTTACTTGACAAAAGTAAGTTTATAATGGGCATTTAAAGACCCACAAGAGCTACCTCACAGCATTGATACAAATTATATTATAAACTGGATGCAAGAAGCATCCTAACAAAATATACATATGATCTTTCTAGAATGAACTTCCTATGACAGTGCTGCAAGCCATTGGGTTACGCTTATATGGACGTGTATACTTAATCTGTGAGTAAATGAACAACTAAAATTATACGGTAGAAAACACCAAAATACAAACTAAACATATATATATACAATATATATTTTTCCAGACCAAGGTACACTACGGTTCCTTGCTGCAGTTGCTGAGGATACAGAGAAAGCTTTTTTGCTGAAACAAAGTAAAACTATGTATGTACAAATACCCTATTTCCTTTTATTCATTTTTTTGAAACTTTATTTATATGTATATTTGCAATAACGGAAATGTTATTGTTTATACATTACAGCTGGGTGACAAAAAACTCTTTGAAAAAGGCGATTAACAGCCGAAACGTGTCAGAACTCGGATGAACTCTGTGAAACATCCTTTCCTGGAAATTCTACAGGAAAACACAGAGATTTTACTCCGATTTATGTCACAAGTTACCACACATGTCACAGATTCACTAGAATCTCTCTTTTTCTTCAATCACATTGGGCCTATACCCAAACACCAATGTTCACAATATTGAGATGTATGTTTATATGTATATAACAGAATAAACCCCAATTATTTTATTTCTTGAATTTAATTTACTAATTGCCCACAAAGTCCCAAATCTTGGCTTGAGACACCAAAAAAACCCCTACTCTTCAGACATAAGGGACGGAGGTAAAAACCTACTCTTACTACCTAAAGATCAAAAACCCCCACCCACTCACTGCAATTATGACAGAGGAAAAAAAAAATATTTTTTAAACTGCAAGTACTGTGCCACCCAATATAAGTGTGGTGTGAACACAGTACAGTCTGTGGTGGGTCTGTGGCCTCTCACACACGGCGGGCAGGCAACTGCACAATATATATATATATATATATATATATATATATATATATATATATATATATATATATATACAGTGGGTACGGAAAGTATTCAGACCCCCTTAAATTTTTCACTCTTTGTTATATTGCAGCCATTTGCTAAAATCATTTAAGTTCATTCTTCTTCCTCATGAATGTACACATAGCCCCCCATACCCCTCCCCCTCCCTTCCCCTCCCTCCCCCCACTTACCTTCTTAATTCATCTCTCATATCATCCTTTTATCTTTCCACCATACGAATTTGCTGGCAATAGTCGTCCACAAGTCCTGCTTCTAGTACCTTCTCTATTCCTTCTGTTCTCTTCTTGACATTGTCTGTATACTACACATTCTTCTTACTTTGGCACTTCAAGTGTTACTCATATGCCTCAGGAATTGCTCCTGCATGTTACAGTTAATTACCTACTTCTCTACTATTGTCATATGTTTACTGTATATATATATATATATATATATATATATATATATATATATATATATATATATATATATATATATATTTATATATATAAAAAATACTCAAATACCAGCCCTAAAAAGGGCTTTTTGGGGTACTGTCAGGATGCTGTCCTTACAGCAGGAGTGGACCGAGAACACTATCTATAATCTAATAAGACTAACAACTGTCCCTATTAACAGCAGCAGCACTCTCCCTGCTCTCACTACTAACACTGCTTCAGAATGATCTAAGATGGATGCTGCCCTTGCTTTTTTATAGGAGGTGGGAGGGTGTGGGAGGGAGGGTATGCTGATTGGCTGGAATGTGTCTGCTGACTGTGAGGTACAGGGTCAAAGTTTGCCTCAATGATGAAGTATAGGGGGCGGACCGAACATTGCATATGTTCACCCGCAGCGGCGGACGCGAACAGGTGATGTTCGCTGGGAACTGTCCGCCGGCGAACAGTTCGGGCCATCTCTAATCCCCAATACTTAGACCAAGTATTTCTGTCTTAGGTCTCCAGAATCTCACGTGATGCAGTGACCTGGCCCCTCAATTCCCCCCAAACATCAGTCTAAGCTCGATGAAGGGTAAAACAAAAGACACTTTGATATGTCAGGATTATTGAAGAGATTAAATAAAAGAAAAATTAAATTATATAAAGGCCATATATATTCGGTTCTATATAGAAATTTTGAGCAGCTTGGCATCCATTTTGTGGTGGGGGTGAATGAAAGTTCCTATTTTGTTTAAACAAAATGTCTTTTACAGAGGGTCTTATAGTTTCAACAGAAAATTCTGTTTATCTTTTAGTCATAAATAAGTAGTTTCCTGGCGTTCTTTTAGACAAGAGTCATTCATCATGACTCCATACCAGATACTACTGAATGTTAGAGTTGTAATCTTATCTGTGTGTAACAATGAACAATAACTTCAGTATGTCCTTATTTTAGGATTCATTTAAAAATATATTTGAGACACAACATTATTATGAGTAAGTAGTATATAGCACTATTTTGTATATTATCGATATGTTGTAATGAACTTTAGTTATACAGTATCTCACAAAAGTGAGTACATCCCTCACATTTTTGTAAATATTTTATTCTATCTTTTCATGTGACAACACTGAAGAAATGAAACTTTGCTACAATGTAAAGTAGTGAATGTACAGCTTGTATAACAGTGTAAATTTGCTGTCCCCTAAAAATAACTCAACACACAGCCATTAATGCTTAAACCCCTGGCAACAAAAGTGAGTACACCCCTACGTGAAAATGTCAACAATTGGGCCCAGTTAGCCATTTTCCCTCCCCGGTGTCATGTGACCCATTAGTGTTATAAGGTCTCAGGTATGAATGGGGAGCAGGTTTGTTAAATTTGGTGTTATCGCTCTCACTCTCTCATACTGGTCACTGGAAGTTCAACATGGCACCTCATGGCAAAGAACTCTCTGAGGATCTGAAAAAAAAAGAAATGTTGCTCTACATAAAGATGGCCTAGGCTATAAGAAGATTGCCAAGACTCTGAAAGTGAGCTACAGCATGGTGGCTAAGACCATACAGCGGTTTAACAGGACAGGTTCCACTCAGAACAGGCCTCACCATGGTTAACCAAAGAAGTTGAATGCACGTGCTCAGCGTCATATGCAGAGGTTGTCTTTGGGTAATAGACGTATGAGTGCTGCCAGCATTGCTGCAGAGATTGAAGGGGTGGGGGGGTCAGCCTGTCAGTGCTCAGACCATACGCCACACATTGCATCAAATTGGTCTGCATGTCTGTCATCCCATAAGGAAGCCTTTTCTAAAGATGATCCACAAGAAAGCCAAAAACGGTTTGCTGAAGACAAGCAGACTAAGGACATGGATTACTGGAACCATGTCTTGTGGTCTGATGAGACCAAGATAAACTTATTTGTTTCAGATGGTGTCAAGTGTGTGTTGGCAACCAGGTGAGGAGTACAAAAACAAATGTCTCTTGCCTACAGGCAAGCATGTGGTGTGAGTGTCATGGTCTGGGGCTACATGAGTGCTGTCGGCACTGGGGAGCTACAGTTCATTGAGGGGACCATGAATGCCAACATGTACTGTGACATACTGAAGCAGAGCATGATCCCCTCCCTTCGGAGACTGGGCCGCAGGGCAGTATTCCAACATGATAACGACCCAAAAAAACACCTCCAAGACAACCACTGCCTTGCTAAAGAAGCTGAGGGTAAAGGCAATGGACTGGCCAAGCATGTCTGCAGACCTAAACCGTATTGAGCATCTGTGGGGCATCCTCAAATGGAAAGTGGAGGGGTGCAAGGTCTTTAACATCCACCAGCTCCGTGATGTCGCCATGGAGAAGTGGAAGAGGACTCCAGTGGCAACATGTGAAGTTCTGTTGAATTCCATGTCCAAGAGGATAAGGCAGTGCTGGAAAATAATGGTTGCCACACAAAATATTGACACTTTGGGCCCAATTTGGACATTTTCACTTAGGGGTGTACTCACTTTTGTTGCCAGCGGTTTAGACATTAATGGGTATGTGTTGAGTTATTTTGAGGGGACAGCAAATTTACACTGTTATACAAGCTGTACACTCACTACTTTACATTGTAGCAAATTGCCATTTCTTCAGTGTTGTCACATGAAAAGATATATTAAAATATTTACAAAAATGTGAGGGGTGTACTCACTTTTGTGAGATACTGTACATGTTGGGTAGATATATACATAATATAAATTGAAAGGATGCGTTGATCTGTGAAAAAGCTGCTACCAGAAAAATAAATAAATATATGTGAAAATATGTGTGGTGCGCTAAATCCAAATAAACATATAGTGATATTCAAATAAAATGAATCTAGCGCAAAAATCATAAAGTCCAACAGTCCAAAAAATAAATTCTTTCAATCTGTGATATTATGATGCAAACTCAGGGTGTAGAAAAATCAAATGATATCAAGTTGATAGTGATGAAATCCCTCCACCTGGTGAATTTCCTCCTTACCCGGCGGACGAGAGGTAAGTGCAATAAATAATAACCAAGGAACACTCTTCATGTGACAACACTAAACGACCGTGTGTAATGTTCCGGTTCCTTTGGTACCCTAAATTACACTTTCCACAAGTGTATGCGCCCTACCATTTACTTTTGGAAAGGTGCGCATACACCTTTAAGACTGGAGCTGTCATCACTCAGCGCCGGACTAGATGGCTATTTAAGGCGTCAGTTCTCACTCACATGTGTTCGTTCAAACACCCTTATCTGGATGCTAACCTTGCTTGAAGCTTCCATGCTTGCAAGCTTACTTCGCTGACGGAACCTCGCTGCGCTGATCCCTGTATCCCGCTACTGGATCATCCGCCTCTCCTGAACCACCCTTCGGCTGTATCGCTAATAGTGCTAAGTACCCCGCAGGGGAATTCTCTATAAACTTATACTAAGCTTACACTATCTAGCTCTGCATAGTAGAGACTGTTTATCACATCTGCATAAACTAGATTGCTAGCTCTTGAGACTACTGCTACTTTTCTGCACTGGGTTGATCTCTTTTGTATGTCCACCTGCTATTCTATCATCTTCTATCATACAACATTGCTAAACCTTCCTGCATCCATCTGCTACTGTCTCACCTTCAAGTGTCTATCACCTACCACCTCCACTCAACCTATCCCTCAACCTTCATCATTGTGTTACCACATGCATAAAGTCACTCTAGGAACCAGCTTGCTAATTGTGTGTATTTACTGGCTGAAATAAGACCTTCCACACATGATGAGTCATTGAGGTTGGGAATGGTATCTCAGCATATCTCTTACATGACTGCTGACGTGGAACTATTTCTGCAGCTGAAAATCCACACTGTATAAAAACGCAGGAGCGTTACAGATTGAACGAACCTAAAAATGGATTCAGCAGAAATAGTTCCAGAAATAACCACTCAGGTGACACAATTAAAACAGCAAGTATCTGCGTTAATACATGCACTTGCTGAATTAAAAGAAGACAATCAGGCTCTGTCGCAGCAGGTTTTTAGACTGACACAACTTACCTCTGCTCAGTCCCCTGAACCCAAGATAAATCCCCCTTTGGTATTTACAGGCGATCGCAAAAAAATTTCGCGAATTTAAAAACGCATGTGAGTTACTTTTTTTGCTAAAACCTCGTACCTACCTTACTGATCACATTAAGGTTTGTACTATTATTTCTTACCTATCAAGCGATCCTCGAGCCTGGGCAGATTCTCTTTTTGAGAAAAACGACCAGCTTCTCAACTCCTATGCCTTGTTCCTGGCAGAGCTCACTAGCCTATATGATGACCCCAATAGGCAGAGTACTGCTGATCTTCAGTTAAGATCCTTGAAACAAGGAAGGAGGCCTGTGGAAGACTTTGTCGCAGAGTTCAAGAGATGGACCCTTGATTCAGAATGGAATGATGCATCTCTGAAAACCCAATTTAGGCTTGGCCTATCAGAAGCCGTTAAGGACGAGCTCGCCCGAGCGGATCTGCCAAAAACCCTGGATGCATTAATACAACTCAGTATTACCATAGATAGAAGACTACGAGAAAGAAAGGCTGAAAAGATGGGAATGCCATTATCCGTTTCCTCTCGGAGTCTGGCCGTTCCTATGGAGGTAGGAACCATACGCCCACCGCTATCAACTATGGAAAAAGCCAAAAGACGAAATGAAAATCTCTGCTTGTACTGTGCATCCCGGGATCACAAGATAAACGTCTGTCCCCTAGTCAACAAAAAGAAGGGTGAGTGTTCACATGTCTCTCTAGGAGGATTGACAACTTCATTCACTAACCCCTACATTTCTGTTTTTTTGACATTACAGTGGGACCAGAACAGGATTACTACTAAGGCCATGATTGACACAGGATCTGGTGGAAATTATATGGATATATGTTTTGCTGCTTTAAATAAAATTCCTATTATTTCTAAACTCAAACCTGTCTCAGTAAGTCTTATTACCGGTGTTCCGTTATCCTCTGGTCCGATCACCGATCAGACACAAGCACTTCTAGTCACTATTAACGAGTCTCATAGGGAGACTTCTACCTTCGATTTAATACCATCACCCCACTTTCCCATTGTGTTGGGACTTCCCTGGTTGCACACACACCAACCAACCATAGATTGGAAGAAACGGTCCTTGACCTTCCCTTCTTGTTATTGCGAGGAAACGTGTAACCTCCCGTTTTCCGGGAAGATTCTGTCTGTGGTGACAGATGAGATTGCACCACTATGTTATCAGGATCTTTCTGAGGTTTTTCTTGAGAAAAATGCTCAAGCATTACCTCCTCATCGAGACTATGATTGTAGCATTGATCTACTCCCAAATAGCAAATTGCCGTTCGGTCATGTTTATCCTCTTTCACAGGATGAACTTGCCCATCTCAAAACCTATTTGGATGAGAACTTGGAAAAAGGTTTTATTAGACCTTCCACTTCTTCCACAGCAGCAGGACTCTTTTTTGTTCGCAATAAAGATTCAAGTCTCAGACCTATCATCGACTACAGGAAATTGAATGCTATCACAATAAAAGATCGCTATCCTCTACCGCTTATCCCTGAGCTCATTGAGCAGGTGCGTGGAGCTACCTATTTTTCAAAATTAGACCTGAAAGGAGCATACAATCTCATTCGAATCCGTGATGGACACGAGTGGAAGACTGCGTTCAGAACTAGATACGGATTGTTCGAATATCTTGTGATGCCATTCGGCCTATGCAATGCCCCTGCAGTTTTCCAACGATTTATAAACGATATTTTTAAAGACTTACTAGATGTCTGTGTTGTGGTATATCTGGACGATATACTTATATATTCACGGACCCTGTCTGAACACATAAGACATGTAAGACTTGTATTATCGAGATTGCTTGCACATAATCTTTATGTGAAGCTGAAGAAATGCTTGTTCCATAAAGATGAGGTACTCTTTCTAGGCTACATCATATCCAAAACGGGAATCGAGATGGACATGAGTAAAATATCCTGCATTCAGGATTGGCCTACACCAACTACACGCAAGGCGCTACAGCGATTTCTGGGATTTTCAAATTTCTACAGGAAGTTCATAAAAAACTTTTTCTGCTATTGTGAGACCCCTCACACAGCTCACTAGCATAAAAATACCATTTAAATGGTCAGAAGAAGCAAATAAGGCTTTCCACTTGTTAAAGACAAGGTTTACTTCCGCACCCATATTACGCCATCCAGACCCATCCCTCCAATACATTCTGGAGGTAGATGTGTCAACCCTGGCAGTAGGAGCAATACTCTCCCAACGACCTACCCCCACTTCACCACTTCATCCAGTCGCCTTTTTTTCTAAATCCCTGAGCAGTCCCGAGATAAATTACCCCGTGGGTGAGAAGGAACTGCTTGCTATAAAATTGGCTCTGGAAAATTGGCGACATTTACTCGAAGGCACCCAATTACCAATAATTATATACACGGACCATATATACCTCCAATATCTTCAGACTAGTAAAACTCTCTCGCATCGACAGGTACGATGGTCACTATTCTTTCTAAGGTTTAACTTCCTAGTGACCTACACACCTGCAGATAAGAACAAAAAGGCGGATGCACTATCACGACTAACTGAAGAAAACTACTTTGAAATTCCTTCCGTTCCTATAATACCTCACAAACGCATTATTGGAGTTGTCCGTTCCTTGAAGGAAGAGGTTCTGCATGGTATAAGGTTGGATTCACCACAACTAACTACCGATGCAGAAGGCTTCCTCTACTACAACGACAAACTTTACATACCACCTACCCTACGCACCAAGATCTTGGAATTATCGCATGATGTGCCTATGGCAGGACATATGGGTATGACAAAGACTTTCAATTTGATTTCTCGGCAATTCTGGTGGCCTGACATGAAAACATCTATACAAAAATTCGTCTCTTCATGCAATGTCTGTGCCAGGCCCAAAATTGACACTACGAGACCATCCGGTCTACTATGCAGTCTACCAATACCCCAAACTCCATGGGAGGTTCTGTCATTGGACTTCATCGTAGAATTGCCTCCTTCCAAAGGATTTAATACCATCTTGGTGTCAGTGGACCATCTGACAAAGATGGCACATTTCATTGCTATTCGCAGACTACCTTCGTCCAAACAAACGGCAGAACTCCTGATGAAACAGGTCTTCAGATTACATGGTATCCCAAAAACTCTTTTGTCTGACCGTGGATCCCAATTTATTTCTAAATTCTGGCAAGAACTATGTCACATACTACGGATTGAGCGGAAGCTCACTTCTGCTTACCATCCGCAGACCAACAGACAGACTGAAAGAGTCAACCAATGCATCGAGCAGTATTTACGTTGTTACACTTCTTACCAACAGGATGATTGGTTGGATCTTCTCCCCCTGGCAGAATTTGCCTACAACAACGCAACTCACAGTACAACCAAGCAGAGTCCGTTCTACTTGAACTATGGGTTCCATCCCTCTATTCTCCCTCCACGCATCCTTCCTTCAAATAACCCAGTAGCCTCAGACTATCTTTCCCAAATAAAGGATTCTCTGGGTTTACTAAATACTACCATTACACACGCTCACAGTCAACAAAAGAAGTACTATGATCTTCGTAGAAGACCTTCTCCACAGTATACTATCGGGGACCTCGTTTGGCTCTCAACAAAAAACTTGAGACTGAAGATCCCTAGCAAAAAGCTTGGACCTCTGTTCTTGGGACCTTTCCCAATCAAGAAACTTATTGGAAAAGCTGCAGTGCAGCTTACATTGCCAATGGACCTAAAAATCCATCCCATTTTCCATGTGTCGCTACTAAAACCCCATGTTCCGGACCAAGGAATAAGGCCTAATATTCCACCTCCCCCTCCTGTACAAGTTGAAGGTGGAGAAGAATACGAGATAAAAGAGATTCTGGATTCTCGTATCTACAGAAGAAGACTTCAGTACTTGGTTAGATGGAAGAACTATGGGCCCCAAGACGACACCTGGCTAAACACCTCTGACATACATGCCCCTAGATTAATCCGCAATTTTCATGCGAGATACCCAGACAAACCAGCTCCAGAGGCCTTCAGGAGCAGGCCTTAAGGGGGGGTATTGTAATGTTCCGGTACCTTTGGTACCCTAAATTACACTTTCCACAAGTGTATGCGCCCTACCATTTACTTTTGGAAAGGTGCGCATACACCTTTAAGACTGGAGCTGTCATCACTCAGCGCCGGACTAGATGGCTATTTAAGGCGTCGGTTCTCACTCACATGTGTTCGTTCAAACACCCTTATCTGGATGCTAACCTTGCTTGAAGCTTCCATGCTTGCAAGCTTACTTCGCTGACGGAACCTCGCTGCGCTGATCCCTGTATCCCGCTACTGGATCATCCGCCTCTCCTGAACCACCCTTCGGCTGTATCGCTAATAGTGCTAAGTACCCCGCAGGGGAATTCTCTATAAACTTATACTAAGCTTACACTATCTAGCTCTGCATAGTAGAGACTGTTTATCACATCTGCATAAACTAGATTGCTAGCTCTTGAGACTACTGCTACTTTTCTGCACTGGGTTGATCTCTTTTGTATGTCCACCTGCTATTCTATCATCTGCTATCATACAACATTGCTAAACCTTCCTGCATCCATCTGCTACTGTCTCACCTTCAAGTGTCTATCACCTACCACCTCCACTCAACCTATCCCTCAACCTTCATCATTGTGTTACCACATGCATAAAGTCACTCTAGGAACCAGCTTGCTAATTGTGTGTATTTACTGGCTGAAATAAGACCTTCCACACATGATGAGTCATTGAGGTTGGGAATGGTATCTCAGCATATCTCTTACATGACTGCTGACGTGGAACTATTTCTGCAGCTGAAAATCCACACCGTATAAAAACGCAGGAGCGTTACACCGTGCTCTTCCCCACTGGTGCAAAAACCAAAATAGACCGGGCGTAGCAGGCTCTCAAAGGTATATCCTCACCAGAAGCACTTAAATATCATTTAAAACGAACAGTAACAACCCAAACAGACAGAATGGACGTAACGTATGCGTTACGTCCAATAGGACTTGGTCAGCGGGGTGACCATTGGACGTAACGCATACGGGGGGAGGAGATGCATTTGATGACGTCACCCACTGCCATCCTACAAGACGGAGGTTATACGAGGCTCCATTCTGTCTGTTTGGGTTGTTACTGTTCGTTTTAAATGATATTTAGGTGCTTCTGGTTAGGATATACCTTTGAGAGCCTGCTACGCCCGGTCTGAAGGGGAGGGAGCAGAATATCGGTACAAGGGTGATTCCAGAGCGTATTTAATATATTTTTCTGGTAAGAGGCTATTTTGGTTTTTGCACCAGTGGTGAAGAGCACGGTCGTTTAGTGTTGTCACATGAAGAGTGTTCCTTGGTTATTATTTATTGCACTTACCTCTTGTCCCCCGGGTAAGGAGGAAATTCACCAGGTGGAGGTATTTCATCACTATCAACTTGATATCATTTGATTTTTCTACACCTTGATTTTGCATCATAATATCACAGATTGAAAGAATTTATTTTTTGGACTGTTGGACTTTATGATTTTTGCACTAGATTCATTTTATTTGAATATCACTATATGTTTATTTGGATTTAACGCACCACACATATTTTCACATAGATATATACATACTATTATTTTTATTTCTCTTATGTGTCTTGAACTAATTACTTCATTTTAAGGTATGTTTATGTAAGGTTCTTTAAGTTTTTATGGTCACCATAAATACTATACTCTGGTCAAACAGTCTGAACCATTTGACAGAGTTTTTGAGTTTTTTCACCAGGCTAAGGTCAAAGGTTTATATGTGGGAAAATAAAGTAATTATATTCTAAATCCCGAATCTAATAGCAATACAACACTGCCCTCTGGTGATTACTTAATTTTTGGTCCAAGTATTAATTATTAGGAATGATACCCTTTAGTGACGTAGGAATTATATGGTAATGAGATCCCCGCCCACACTTCAGGGGGCATAAAGTTTTAGTCAGCTAGAGAGAGGGGGAAGAATTGAAGAGATCGTGAGAGGAATAAGATGCTTTGAAGGAAGTTCACTGTTCAGTTTTGAAGGACACTGATGGGTGACATTTGATCCTGAAAGCCAGGGCAGCGTAACATCCCATTCAACAGACACTCTAGAGTTTGGAAAAGTATATATTCTAAATTGCCTTATACATATACTCCTAATTGATCCATTCTCACACCTAAACTGTTAGCATCAAGATTTGAGATTAAATCATTCTACCTGCAGTATGATTGGTTTAATTATTCTTATCTTGAAATTTTAAGCTACTTTTGGCTTTAGTAAATGGTTCAGTTATGATGATATTCTTTATAGTAGATTAACTAAATAAAAGTTTACTTTACCAAAAATCTTTGCACTTTTAATACGTCCCAGTACATGGTATAACAACTTGTATCCATGTAACTTTATTTAAAATATTGGAATTATGAATATCTAATGGATGAGAGAAGTCACGTGTCAAATCTGTCATATTGGTTGCCATCTTTTATGTCCTCCTAGTAGACTATTAATCATATTCTAGAAGTCATTGGTTATGGTCATCTTATTATGCTGAGATAATATTCTTTGATTATATTTTCATATTACCTGTGTGATAAATTTTATTGCATCTTACTTTAAACTTTGTGTTTATCACCAATCATATTTTTGACATTTTATTTTGCACTGAAGTATTTAATAAATATATATATTTTTGCACAGAATTGTATTATCCTTATCTTCAGTTTAGCGTCACTTAAAACGATCTTGCATTTTTATTGATTTATGGAAATAAGTTGCGAATCTCCTCACTTGACAGATCTTTGCTTATTTGCATAGATAAACACTGTTTATCAGAGCAGTATAAACATTCTGACATAATTGGAGGCCCGTGCGTGAGATAAGTACCTAGTGAAATAAGGGTTACAATTGTGCAAAATATATATTTTGTTGCCATTTGCATTAATTGATTGTTGCTATTTTTGGTTACAATATTGAACATGGCTGAATCCAAAGGTATGTCGGATGAATTTGGTCACATTGACGCAGAACCAGAAATGAGTATGCGCAATGAACAGATTAGAGAAACGGTCAAATTTAATGTGATGTCTTATGTCAAAGATAGATTGGATATTAAAGATGAGATCAATAGTTGGGTAGTTGAGATGACACAAAGAATTGCAGGATATGTAAATTATATATGGGGTGAAGACTCATGGGTGGCCGTATTTCTGGGTCAAATTGCTGATGCTAAAACTAAGAAAGATAAAGATGCACTGATATTTAGATCATGGCCATAATTTCTTTACACAATTGTTGAATTTGCCGAACGATCGGACCGGTTTCAAAATGAAATAAGATCTCAGGCTAAGCTTGTTGCACAGTTACAACAAACAGTTTGTGAGTGTAAAATTCAATCTAAAAAGTTGGTTGATGAAAATAAGAAATTGGCCGATCACATTTCAGTTTATCAGGAGCAAAGTAATCAGACCAAAGAAATGATTGATTCTCTAAGAAGGGAACTGAATCAAACACATTGTGAGTTGGTAACATGTGACAGAGAGAGGGCTACTTTAAAAACGGAATGTGAAAGATTGTAATTTGCTAAACAATTAATTCAACAGGAGTTAGAGGCAGTGGTGGGATTCAGCCGGTACGCACCGGTTCCATAGAACCGGTTACTAACTTTCTGCAAGTTCGCAGAACCGGCTGTTCCCTCTGCGCGTCTAAGGACGTGCAGTAAAAATGAATGTCCTGCGCTCGGACCGCGCAGCCGCAGATGTGGCCGCCGGGGAGCTGAGCAGTGCGCACCGACCCGCCCATTCTGTGACAATAGCGAATGAAAATTCGCTATTGTCACACGGTTCCTCCTCCTGGCCAATCAGGGAGCGGGTCCTCCCGCTTCCTGATTGGCCGAAAGGCAAACCCTGTGCCATTGGATGAGGAGGCAGGAGGACTGAGGACTCAGAGACACGGGGAGCCGGGGACTGAAGAGAAGCTGCGAGACTGTCCGTGAGGTAAGTGCATGGATCTCGCGGGGGGATCGTTGGCACTCTGCAATCATTGGGGGCAATGCTGTGGGCACTCTGCAATCATTGGGGGCAATGCTGTGGGAACTCTGCAATCATTGGGGGCAATGCTGTGGGCACTCTACAATTATTGGGGGCAATGCTGTGGGCACTCTGCAATAATTGGGGGCAATGCTGTGGGCACTCTGCAATCATTGGGGGCAATGCTGTGGGCACTCTGCAATCATTGAGGGCAATGCCGTGGGCACTCTGCAATCATTGGGGGCAATGCTGTGGGCACTCTACAATGATTGGGGGCAATGCTGTGGGCACTCTTCAATCATTGGGGGCAATGCTGTGGGCACTCTGCAATCATTGGGTGCAATGCTGTGGGCACTCTGCAATCATTGGGGGCAATGCTGTGGGCACTCTGCAATCATTGGGGGCAATGATGTGGGCACTCTGCAATCATTGGGGGCAATGCTGTGGGCACTGTGCAATCATTGGGGGCACAGCAATATAAAATAATTGTTCTGGATCAGAAGGTTCTGGCAAGTCTCAGACTTCTAATCCCAAAAAATCCAGCCACCAGGGGTCACTGGAAAAATAGAAATAACTTCCATGATCAAATGGATCAAATGCAGAATCAGGTGGGGGTTTTAGCAGAACAGATGGAAAAAATATCCCAGCTTCTCAGTACTAAGCTTAACAATCCTTTTTAGGACCCAATCCTGTCGAAAGCAACCCACAATAACAGAGGTTTCCAGTCATGTACATACCTGTACTGTACCAATACCTAAAAGTGAAATCATTAAACCTGTTGTTTGTATGCCTCAAAAGAATTTTACCCTTCCAATGCCAGATGGCAAAGAGGAGGGGCGATTTGTTTGTGATCTTATATTACAGCCCACCATGAATTCAGCTGTTGAGGAGCTGACAATCGCACAGTCCTGTGTGAAAAGGGAAGGGGGGTCTCTGGGTAAGACACAGCATGAAAGTCATTTCACTGGACATTCCAAATATTTATGTTCATTGCAAGAGATTGATCAAAGGTATTACATGGAGGTTACCCACTTGCCAACCGCTCACATTGGTGCTACTGCGGCAAAGTGGTTCGATTCCGTCCAGCGATGTAGACCTATGTCGCTGGACTCCTCCCCTTGTGGGAGGCTCGCTCCTGCTGTATTCAGTTACAGCGGGAGTCGGGCCAGGGGAGGAGCGGCGGTGATCACTGATGCTCTTCCCCAATCGTCGGGGATCGAGTGTGGGGATCCGCCCACTTTGTTTACACATCTCCTAAGTGACAGGCAAGGTCAGATTGCAGGATTCAGCATAGCTGAACCTGCCATCTGTCCCTGTGTCACACAGTCCCCTCCCCCCACACACGTCAGTAAGCACCAGGCATACATTAACCCCTTGATCACCAATAAAAATTAACCCCTTCCCTGCCAGTGTCATTTTTACAGTAACAGTGCATATTTATAGCACTGATTACTGAAGTAATGTCACTGGTACCCCCAAAAGTGTCAAAAATGTCAGTCAAGGATCCGATATGCCGCAATGTCGCAGTCCCGCAAAAAAAACCGCAGATCGCCGACAGATCGCCGCCATTACTAGTTAAAAAAAAAACAATAAAAATGACATAAATTTCCCGTAGTTAATAGCTGCGATAACTTTTGCGCAAACCAATCAAAATACGCTTATTGCAATTTTTTTTACCAAAAATATGTAGCAGTAAACAAATTGGAAAAAAGTTAAAAAATTTAGATTTTTACATTTTTTGGGGGGGAATTTCATATAAAAAAAATGTGAAAAATATTGTTATTTTTTCAAAATTGTCGCTATTTTCTTGTATATAGCACAAAAAGTAAAAATTGCACAGGTGATCAAATACCACCAAAAGAAAGCTCTATTTGTGGGGAAAAAAAAACATAAATTTAATTTGGGTACAGCATTGCACGACCGCGCAATTGTCCGTTAAAATAACACAGTGCCGAATCGCAAAATATGGCCTGGTCAGGAAGGGGGTAAAATCTTCCGGTTTTAAAGCGGTTAAAAATACGCTCATTGACAATTTTTTTGTCAAAGACATGTAGCTAAATACATTTTGGCCTAAATATATGACAAAAATTGAATATATTGGATATTTTTTAACTGTCAAAGTAGAAAAATATTGTTATTTTTTCCAAAATTTTCGCATTTTTTTATTAATATCGCAAAAAATAAAAAGTGCAGAGGTGATCAAATACCACCAAAAGAAAGCTCTGTTTGTGGGAAAAAAAGGACGTAAATTTCGTTTGGGTACCGGGTTGCATGACCGCGCAATTGTCAGTTAAATTCACATAGTGCCAAATCGCAAAAAGTGGCCTGGACATAAGACAGCAAAATCCTCCAGTGGTAAAGTGGTTAAATTGCATAATGATTTACCACAAATAATGGCTTTATTGGACACAGGTAGTCATGCAACCATTGTATCTCAGAAATATTTTCAAAAAATCCAGGATTTATCTTCTGAGAAATACAAGCTAAAAAGTTTTAAAGCTAAACTTATAAATGTTTCAGGCACTGCTTTAAAGGTCAGAGGAGAAGCTTGGTTGAACATCAACTTGGGAAATAAAATAATTTGCGGGGGACGTTCCCGGAAGTCAACCACGCCAGACGCATTGACACAGAGCTCCGGAGCACAGGATTAAAAGCCACATCCATCGGCGCACCTAGAGCCCAGAATCCTACTTTTTTCACCCCTAAACGACTACCAGTCCCTCTGGGCACCTGGGGAGACCTGTATTGTACGCCCTGCAAGTCGGATTGCAGCACACCAGGACCCGCGGCCTACCTCGTTCCGCCTCCCTCTTGCCATCTAAACATCCACATCCATCGGCACACCTAGAGCACAGATTACTATTACTTTCACCCCCAAAAGACTGCTAGTCCCTCTGGGCACCTGGGGAGACCAGTATTGTCCACCCTGCAACCCGGATTGCTATATACCGGGACCCGCGGCCTACCTCATACCGCCGCCATCTCATCCTCCGGACTACAGGGGACTGGGTAAGCCATCCACCTCCATCCATCCCCAAGAAAGACAATATCTGCCCCCTGAGACCTTTGTTTCTCCCTGCCACCTCCAAACTAGCTGTCTGCAGCCTTTTTTAATAATCCGGAGACTCTGGCCTAGCGCGGCCGGCCGCCATCTTGGCCTAGGCCGCACACCCCACCAAACCTACCATCACAAAAACCTTCCTCAAGCAGCTGCATCCTGTGTGTTTACTCTGTGCCCTAATATATCAATCACCCCTATGAAGCTCCTGCAGCCTTTACAACCCCTATAGCATTGTGTTGGTGACAGAGACAGGCACAAAACACTATCACTGCACAGAATAAATTGTTCAGTGGCAGCCAATATACAAGTGTATGAAAAACAGCTGAATTCCATCATACCTAGGAACTGAGGCTTATAATAAGCTCCGCCACATTTGCAAACACAGTAATCCCGATCATAAGGCCCTTCAGCAAGGCACAGGATACTTGTCTCCCCATTTTCATCTCTGCTACCTGATACTGTCCACTCCCTCACTGCTTACAGAGGTGACCTTTTAACAGTCATATTATACTAATCAACACAGGAGGTCCCACCACTACTCCACATAACCTGCAGAGCATTACATCTGTGTTCAACCAAAATCTCAAATAATAATTGTGCTGGACGTTTGTGTATATCAACTGCTATACGGTTTTCTTTTCACACCGATGTACTCAGGATTCCCCTCTCTGGAACATACCCCCACTGCCCTGCAGTGGGCATAGTACACTCTGTGGACCTGACACTCACTGGCAGGCCAGGCAACTGCAATTATAAAAAAAGATATATACAGTGGGTACGGAAAGTATTCAGACCCCCTTAAAATTTTTCACTCTTTGTTATATTGCAGCCATTTGCTAAAATCGTTTAGGTTCATTCTTCTTCCTCATGAATGTACACATAGCACCCCATACTGACAGAAAAACACAGAATTGTTGACATTGTTGCAGATTTATTAAAAAAGAAAAACTGAAATATCACATGGTCCTAAGTATTCAGACCCTTTGCTTAGTATTTAGTAGAAGCCCCCTTTTGATCTAATACAGCCAGGAATCTTTTTGGGAAAGATGCAACAAGTCTTTCACACCTGGATTTGGAGATCCTCTGCCATTCCTCCTTGCAGATCCTCTCCAGTTCTGTCAGGTTGGATGGTAAACGTTGGTGGACAGCCATTTTTAGGTCTCTCCAGAGATGCTCAATTGGGTTTAAGTCAGGGCTCTGGCTGGGCCATTCAAGAACAGTCACGGAGTTGTTGTGAAGCCACTCCTTCGTTATTTTAGCTGTGTGCTTAGGGTCATTGTCTTGTTGGAAGGTAAACCTTCAGCCCAGTCTGAGGTCCAGAGCACTCTGGAGAAGGTTTTTGTCCAGGATATCCCTGTACTTGGCCGCATTCATCTTTCCCTCGATTGCAACCAGTCGTCCTGTCCCTGCAGTTGAAAAACACCCCCACAGCATGATGCTGCCACCACCATGCTTCACTGTTGGGACTGTATTGGATAGGTGATGAGCAGTGCCTGGTTTTCTCCACACATACCGCTTTGAATTAAGGCCAAAAAGTTCTATTTTGGTCTCATCAGACCAGAGAATCTTATTTCTCACCATCTTGGAGTCCTTCAGGTGTTTTTTAGCAAACTCCATGCGGGCTTTCATGTGTCTTACACTGAGGAGAGGCTTCCGTCGGGCCACTCTGCCATAAAGCCCCGACTGGTGGAGGGCTGCAGTGATGGTTGACTTTCTACAACTCTCTCCCATCTCCTGACTGCATGTCTGGAGCTCAGCCACAGTGATCTTTGGGTTCTTCTTTACCTCTCTCACCAAGGCTCTTCTCCCCCGATAGCTCAGTTTGGCCGGACGGCCAGCTCTAGGAAGGGTTCTGGTCGTCCCAAACGTCTTCCATTTGAGGATTATGGAGGCCACTGTGCTCTTAGGAACCTTAAGTGCAGCAGAAATCTTTTTGTAACCTTGGCCAGATCTGTGCCTTGCCATAATTCTGTCTCTGAGCTCTTCAGTCAGTTCCTTTTGACCTCATGATTCTCATTTGCTCTGACATGCATTGTGATCTGGAAGGTCTTATATAGACAGGTGTGTGGCTTTCCTAATCAAGTCCAATCAGTATAATCAAACACAGCTGGACTCAAATGAAGGTGTGGAACCATCTCAAGGATGATCAGAAGAAATGGAAAGCACCTGAGTTAAATATGAGTGTCACAGCAAAGGGTCTGAATACTTAGGACCATGTGATATTTCAGTTTTTCTTTTTTAATAAATCTGCAACAATGTCAACAATTCTGTGTTTTTCCGTCAATATGGGGAGCTATGTGACATTCATGAGGAAGAAGAATGAACCTAAATGATTTTAGCAAATGGCTGCAATATAACAAAGAGTGAAAAATTTAAGGGGGTCTGAATACTTTCCGTACCCACTGTATTTTTAATTTGCAAGCTGCTGTGCCACCGTATATATGAGTGGTGGGCACTGCAGTGGGCACAGTACACTCTGTGGACCTGACACTCACTGGCAGGCCAGGCAACTGCAATCATAAAAAAATATATATATTTTTAATTTGCAAGCTGCTGTGCCACCGTATATGTGAGTGGTGGGCACTGCAGTGGGCACAGTACACTCTGTGGACCTGACACTCACTGGCAGGCCAGGCAACTGCAATTATAAAAAAATATATATTTTTAATTTGCAAGCTGCTGTGCCAGGTGGCATAAAGTTTTAGTCAGCTAGAGAGAGGGGGAAGAATTGAAGAGATCGTGAGAGGAATAAGATGCTTTGAAGGAAGTTCACTGTTCAGTTTTGAAGGACACTGATGGGTGACATTTGATCCTGAAAGCCAGGGCAGCGTAACATCCCATTCAACAGACACTCTAGAGTTTGGAAAAGTATACATTCTAAATTGCCTTATACATATACTCCTAATTGATCCATTCTCACACCTAAACTGTTAGCATCAAGATTTGAGATTAAATCATTCTACCTGCAGTATGATTGGTTTAATTATTCTTATCTTGAAATTTTAAGCTAATTTTGGCTTTAGTAAATGGTTCAGTTATGATGATATTCTTTATAGTAGATTAACTAAATAAAAGTTTACTTTACCAAAAATCTTTGGACTTTTAATAAGTCCCAGTACATGGTATAACAATTTGTATCCATGTAACTTTATTTAAAATATTGGAATTATGAATATCTAATGGATGAGAGAAGTCACGTGTCAAATCTGTCATATTGGTTGCCATCTTTTATGTCCTCCTTGTAGACTATTAATCATATTCTAGAAGTCATTGGTTATGGTCATCTTAGTATGCTGAGATAATATTCTTTGATTATATTTTCATATTACCTGTGTGATAAATTTTATTGCATCTTACTTTAAACTTTGTGTTTATCACCAATCATATTTTTGACATTTTATTTTGCACTGAAGTATTTAATAAATATATATATTTTTGCACAGAATTGTATTATCCTTATCTTCAGTTTAGCGTCACTTAAAACGATCTTGCATTTTTATAAATATAGTTGAACCTCTGGTCCCAGTTACCAGTAGGATCCTGAGAGATGGGACTTTACTGGGTAGGTAACATAGTAAGGTAAGCGTATATATAAAAAATAAATTTTATTGCAAAGTCACATAAAAACAAGCATCAATTGATACAGCCAGTACAATGTTGCAGAGCATACAAGAAATGCATTAGATGAAGAATAAAACTACTTGGTCCACTCATTCAACGCGTTTCGCGGGTTGATATACCAGAAATTGCTTCATCAGGAATGAGTAGGGAATTCTATTCGTCTATTATGCTTATGAACAAGAAAAAAGCATAGAATAAGTTACAAAGTTCATATGGCTATATCCAAAATATACAGACAGAGTCGTAGTTAGCAGCTTACCATACATTGTAGATAATTTTACACACAAATTCAAATTCAAACGGACTCCAAAATATGGAATGACTCCCAGGGAACAATATGCCCACAATCCGGCCAAAGCTACCCAACAGATCCTATTGTAGCTGCTGAGAGTCAGCCGTAACGGCAAAGCCTGGACCAGCCATTCGTAACGGTGTAAATCCTTGGCGGAAAAAGGACCTCCTAATGGGTTACCCAGTGATCTATTGAAAAAGTAATTAACAAGGAAATAAATAAACCAATTGATCGCCTACATTGTATCAACCAATGGGCAAGGTCGCAAAGTCTGCCGCATATGTGGACATACCCAGATAGGCTCAAATAGTGAAGATACTTGTTGCTTTGTTGCGCCTGAAAAGGACATTATGCCCAAATATTGATTAATAATAATCATATAGTCATGGAAATATAACTAGATAATTCAATAGTGTCCCCAAGTGGCCAGACTATATGAACAAACCTATCTATATCAACAAAAGATAAGGGGAATTAAATGTCCATGGGGTAGCCTAGCTCCCTAAAAAGAAAAGGGGTGAGGCTCATCCAGAATCGTACAAGGCTAAGATTTTTACCCCATATCCTATATTCCCTCAAGGCAATTCCAGGCACAATAAAATATTGCAGAGCAAGAACTCTCACAAGAGCCCATATTATCTGAGAAGTCCACCATATTATGCAACTTGGCTAAGATGAGAATAATGCTAATTACCTGTAGGTAGTTGGATAACATGACCGTTAAAGCCTGCGGGAGCACAGGAGGAGCCGCTGCCGGCGTCCTCCACGTGCGCTCCGCTTTTATGGCTGGTCCCGCCGGAAGTGACGGCACATCCACCCGCGTCACGTCCGGCGTGGGCGCATTACGTTGCCGGCCGCGATGACGGAGGGTGTATACACCCCCCGATCACGCGGTCAGCTAGATCCGGTCAGGAGGACCGGAAGAGGCATAGCGTCCACGATGTGGGCGCCTGCCTCTTGCTTTGCGCCCGAGACTGTGCCTGTAGAGAGAGGGTCAGTGTGGCCATAATGGAGTCGGCGATATTGGAGTCCAAGTTACATTACATTAGATTGGCAATACCAATTACATGTAGTATTTCAGAATGATAATAAAAAACAAATCACCAAACCAGAAAAAGGACAATCATAAAAAACACAAAAAAAAAACACAAGTATTTCAATATCAATAACATGTTATGAATAGCTTAGAAAAAAAAAAAAAAAGGGGGGGGGGGAAGGGAAGAAAAGAGAAAAATAAATCAATGGAGTTAAACAATCCAGTAGACTAAATGAACGGCTTAAATGATACGGCCATATTGAGACCTGGCCAGGTGGTGGCCTGTAGTTTGTAAATCCACCTAGATTCACGTTGCAAGATTTTTTTGTCGAAGTCGCCCCCACGTGGATTGCGGGGGATGACCTCGAGCACAGAAAAGCTGACGAAGTCTGGATTGAAACTGTGATAGGTGCCTATATGCTTACAGATGGGTGTAAAAATTAGGCCTACCTCCAAGTAATATAGATGATCTTGGATACGCTTGGAGAACTTCCTCTTTGTTTTTCCCACGTAGAATGCCCCACAGAGGCACGTGGCTAAATACACCATGCCCTCCGTGGAGCAGTCCACGTAGAAGCGGCATCTTAGTGTCCCTCCTCGAGGGAGGGCGACGGTCCCACCTTCCCGAACCCAAGGGCAGAAATCACATCCTCCACATCTAAAAATTCCTCTTCTAACCTCACCATCACCTTGCTGAGAAGGTGGTTGATAATGGCTGTGGACGAGTGTGTCCCTAATCGACCTTGGTCGTCTGAACGTGATCTGTGGCTGAGGCGCAACATATCTGGCAACAACTTGGTCATCCTTAAGGAAGTGCCAATTGTTGGCCAGAACTTGTCTAATTGAGAGATGTCGGTCATTATATTTGGTAATTAGTCTTGTAATACCTCCTAGTTCACGTTTTTTTTGGGCAAAGACAAGTTGATCCCTACTTTTTAAGTTAGCTCTCGCATACGCTCTTTTTAATACCTTATTACTATATCCTCTGGCACGCAGGCGGATACGTAAGGCATCAGCCTCGATCTTGTAATCAGCCTCCCTAGTGCAATTTCTCCTTAGTCTGATGTACTGACTATAGGGAATACTTTGCACTAGGGGGCGGGGGTGTCCACTATTAAAGTGTAGTATAGTGTTGCCTGCAGTGCTCTTGCGATATAGGGAGGTGTGAATGGAACCATCCTTGTTCAGAAAGATCTTTGTATCTAAAAATGGTATAAGTTCCTGGCTGTGTTGCATGGTAAATTTAAGATTGAACCGATTGTTCGTAAGGAATTCCATGAACTCCTTTAGTTCAGCCACAGATCCAGTCCAGACGACCAGGACGTCATCAATGTAACGTCTCCATAGGGCGATATGTTGGAGAAGCGGAGTCGCCTCCTCATCCACAAATAGGGACCTTTGCCATCCCCCCAGGTACAGGTTGGCATACGATGGGGCGCAAGAAGTCCCCATCGCAACCCCCTGTACCTGGAGGAAGGTCTCTCCGTTGAAGGTGAAGAGGTTAGAGTGGAGGATGTGATGTAGTAGTTTCAAAATAAAGTTGACCTGTGGCCAATGGGTACGTCCCTGCTCTCGTAGTTAAGCACCAATTACCTCAAGACCCAGCGAATGTGGGATGCTTGAGTAAAGTGCCTCGATGTCAATAGCCACAAGGATCGAGTGTGTGGGTAACGTCATTCCCTCCAGGATTTTTAACAACTCGAGTGTATCCTTCAAATATGAAGGTAGTCTAGCTACATGCGGCCTGAGTTGACCGTCGACATACTGACTTGCCGTTTCCGTCATGGAGCCCACGCCCGACACTATGGGTCGACCTGGTGGTGGCAGGACGCCCTTGTGGATCTTCGGGAGTGAATAGAACGTGGGGACCACGGGCCACTTTACAAGAAAAAAATCATACAGTTCCTTATCTATGATGCCATCCGTGAGAGCCTCAGAAAGGAGGCTCCCAAAGATGGCATTCTTTTCTTGAATCATGTCAGAAGAGACCGGAAGGTACCACTCTCTATTAGAGAGAATCATCATGCACATTTGTTCATATTGATTGCGATCCATAACGACCACATTGCCACCCTTGTCAGATGGCTTGATGACAATGTGGTCGTTATGGATCAAGCAATCAAGAGCCTGTTGCTGTTCCCTAGTCAAATTGGGAGTAGAAGGCATTCTAGCTGGCATTTTCTCAATGTCCTTTAGGGTTTGTTTAAGAAAAGCCCAAATGGCTGGACAGGTCTGTAAATTGGGGAAGGTCTTAGATTTAGTTTTGAATTTTGGGGGACTCGGGGTAGCAACTAACTCATCATCACTTGATGACGAGGACCCTTCATTTTCATTTCCCTGGTACTGCTCGTTCTCATCCAGCAATTGCATGAGGATTTTGAGCATTTTAAAATTTTGGACCTTGAAGTCCTTAAATGCTTCCTCCCCTCCTGAGGTTTTAGTACCCCTTTCCTTATCATAAATATATTTGAAAGTCAAATTTCTCGCAAAGAGATGTAAGTCCTTCACCAACTCAAATTTGTCCAGTTGGTCCGTAGGGCAGAAACTCAGGCCTAGCGCCAAGACCTCCGTCTCCGTTGCGGATAGGGGGAAGGATGAAAGATTTACCACGTCGAGGGTATCTAATTTTATGTTAGTTTTATCACATAGGTGTCCAATGTCCCTGTCTTCTTGTCTCCCAGCGGCGGCTGCATACTGATTGCTACCGGCGCTGGGGTACTCACCAAAGGGGAACCCCCATCTATTGAGTCTGAGATTAAAGCATCTTTATTTGTTTTGCATTTTTATTGATTTATGGAAATAAGTTGCGAATCTCCTCACTTGACAGATCTTTGCTTATTTGCATAGATAAACACTGTTTATCAGAGCAGTGTAAACATTCTGACATAATTGGAGGCCCGTGCGTGAGATAAGTACCTAGTGAAATAAGGGTTACAATTGTGCAAAATATATATTTTGTTGCCATTTGCATTAATTGATTGTTGCTGTTTTTGGTTACAATATTGAACATGGCTGAATCCAAAGGTATGTCGGATGAATTTGGTCACATTGACGCAGAACCAGAAATGAGTATGCGCAATGAACAGATTAGAGAAACGGTCAAATTTAATGTGATGTCTTATGTCAAAGATAGATTGGATATTAAAGATGAGCTCAATAGTTGGGTAGTTGAGATGACACAAAGAATTGCAGGATATGTAAATTATATATGGGGTGAAGACTCATGGGTGGCCGTATTTCTGGGTCAAATTGCTGATGCTAAAACTAAGAAAGATAAAGATGCACTGATATTTAGATCATGGCCAGAATTTCTTTACACAATTGTTGAATTTGCCGAACGATCGGACCGGTTTCAAAATGAAATAAGATCTCAGGCTAAGCTTGTTGCACAGTTACAACAAACAGTTCGTGAGTGTAAAATTCAATCTAAAAAGTTGGTTGATGAAAATAAGAAATTGGCCGATCACATATCAGTTTTTTAGGAGCAAAGTAATCAGACCAAAGAAATGATTGATTCTCTAAGAAGGGAACTGAATCAAACACATTGTGAGTTGGTAACATGTGACAGAGAGAGGGCTACTTTAAAAATGGAATGTGAAAGATTGTAATTTGCTAAACAATTAATTCAACAGGAGTTAGAGGCAGTGGTGGGATTCAGCCGGTACGCACCGGTTCCATAGAACCGGTTACTAACTTTCTGCAAGTTCGCAGAACCGGCTGTTCCCCCTGCGCGTCTAAGGACGTGCAGTAAAATTGAATGTCCTGCGCTCGGACCTACGTTGCTGGACTCCTCCCCTTGTGGGAGGCTCGCTCCTGCTGTATTCAGTTACAGTGGGAGTCAGGCCAGGGGAGGAGCGGCGGTGATCATTGATGCTCTTCCCCGATCGTCGGGGATCGAGTGTGGAGATCCGCCCGCTTGTGTAAACAAAGCGGGCGGATCTCCTAAGTGACAGGCAGGGTCAGATTGCAGGATTCAGCATAGCTGAACCTGCCATCTGTCCCTGTGTCACACAGTCCCCTCCCCCCACACACGTCAGTAAGCACCAGGCATACATTAACCCCTTGATCACCAATAAAAATTAACCCCTTCCCTGCCAGTGTCATTTATTACAGTAACAGTGCATATTTATAGCACGGATTACTGTAGTAATGTCACTGGTACCCCCAAAAGTGTCAAAAATGTCAGTCAAGGGTCCGATATGCTGCAATGTCACAGTCCCGCAAAAAAAAAGGCAGATCGCCGACAGATCGCCGCCATTACTAGTTAAAAAAAAACAATAAAAATGACATAAATTTCCCGTAGTTAATAGCTGCGATAACTTTTGCGCAAACCAATCAAAATACGCTTTTTGCGATTTTTTTTTACCAAAAATATGTAGCAGTAAACAAATTGGAAAAAAGTTAAAAAATTTAGATTTTTACATTTTTTGGGGGGGAATTTCATATAAAAAAATGTGAAAAATATTGTTATTTTTTCAAAATTGTCACTATTTTCTTGTATATAGCACAAAAAGTAAACATTGCACAGGTGATCAAATACCACCAAAAGAAAGCTCTATTTGTGGGGAAAAAAAGGACATAAATTTAATTTGGGTACAGCATTGCACGACTGCGCAATTGTCCGTTAAAATAACACAGTGCCGAATCGCAAAATATGGCCTGGTCAGGAAGGGGGTAAAATCTTCCGGTTTTAAAGCGGTTAAAAAGGTTAAAAATACGCTCATTGACAATTTTTTTGTCAAAGACATGTAGCTAAATACATTTTGGCCTAAATATATGACAAAAATTGAATATATTGGATATTTTTTTAACTGTCAAAGTAGAAAAATATTGTTATTTTTTCCAAAATTTTCGCATTTTTTTATTAATATCGCAAAAAATAAAAAGCGCAGAGGTGATCAAATACCACCAAAAGAAAGCTCTGTTTGTGGGGAAAAAAGGACGTAAATTTAGTTTGGGTACCGGGTTGCATGACCGCGCAATTGTCAGTTAAATTCACATAGTGCCGAATCGCAAAAAGTGGCCTGGACATAAGACAGCAAAATCCTCCAGTGGTAAAGTGGTTAAATTGCATAATGATTTACCACAAATAATGGCTTTATTGGACACAGGTAGTCATGCAACCATTGTATCTCAGAAATATTTTCAAAAAATCCAGGATTTATCTTCTGAGAAATACAAGCTAAAAAGTTTTAAAGCTAAACTTATAAATGTTTCAGGCACTGCTTTAAAGGTCAGAGGAGAAGCTTGGTTGAACATCAACTTGGGAAATAAAATAATTTGCGGGGGACGTTCCCGGAAGTCAACCACGCCAGATGCATTGACACAGAGCTCCGGAGCACAGGATTAAAAGCCACATCCATCGGCGCACCTAGAGCCCAGAATCCTACTTTTTTCAAAGACTGTCCCCTAAAAGACTGTCAGTCCCTCTGGGCACCTGGGGAGACCTGTATTGTACGCCCTGCAAGTCGGATTGCAGCACACCAGGACCCGCGGCCTACCTCGTTCCGCCTCCCTCTTGCCATCTAAACATCCACATCCATCGGCACACCTAGAGCACAGATTACTATTACTTTCACCCCCAAAAGACTGCTAGTCCCTCTGGGCACCTGGGGAGACCTGTATTGTATGCCCTGCAAGTCGGATTGCAGCACACCAGGATCCGCGGCCTACCTCGTACCGCCGCCATCTTGCCATCTAAACATCCACATCCATCGGCACACCTAGAGCACAGATTACTATTACTTTCACCCCCAAAAGACTGCTAGTCCCTCTGGGCACCTGGGGAGACCAGTATTGTCCGCCCTGCAAGCCGGATTGCTGTATACCGGGACCCGCGGCCTACCTCATACCGCCGCCATCTCATCCTCCGGACTACAGGGGACTGGGTAAGCCATCCACCTCCATCCATCCCCAAGAAAGACAATATCTGCCCCCAGAGACCTTTGTTTCTCCCTGCCACCTCCAAACTAGCTGTCTGCAGCCTTTTTTAATAATCCAGAGACTCTGGCCTAGCGCGGCCGGCCGCCATCTTGGCCTAGGCCGCACACCCCACCAAACCTACCATCACAAAAACCTTCCTCAAGCAGCTGCATCCTGTGTGTTTACTCTGTGCCCTAATATATCGATCACCCCTATGAAGCTCCTGCAGCCTTTACAACCCCTATAGCATTGTGTTGGTGACAGAGACAGGCACAAAACACTATCACTGCACAGAATAAATTGTTCAGTGGCAGCCAATATACAAGTGTATGAAAAACAGCTGAATTCCATCATACCTAGGAACTGAGGCTTATAATAAGCTCCGCCACATTTGCAAACACAGTAATACCGATCATAAGGCCCTTCAGCAAGGCACAGGATACTTGTCTCCCCATTTTCATCTCTGCTACCTGAGACTGTCCACTCCCTCACTGCTTACAGAGGCGACCTTTTAACAGTCATATTATACTAATCAACACAGGAGGTCCCACCACTACTCCACATAACCTGCAGAGCATTACATCTGTGCTCAACCAAAATCTCAATTAATAATTGTGCTGGACGTTTGTGTATATCAACTGCTATACGGTTTTCTTTTCACACCGACGTACTCAGGATTCCCCTCTCTGGAACATACCCCTTTTTCAACTGATTAATCTTTATACTGAAACAATTTACAGGGGCTTGGTCCAGCTGCTGATGGCAGATGTGTGAAGCTGCAGCTCCCCTACCGACTCCCTCTCCATAAGCTTTTGGGGAGCCTACAAGACTATGATGGGGAAACCGGAACGATCCTCTTCCTCCAAGCGATCACGCTCCCCAAGAGACCAGGCTCAACGTGCGGGGACTCATGTACCAGAAATGTTCAAGCGGCAACTTGGAGAAGCTGTACTGCGCTTGGAGAAGCTGTACTAAGCTTATACAAGCCACACCGTCACATCAGGAGGTAAGAGATGACACCGGGCGCTCCTCAGCCCAAACACCCTCATCAGATACCTCACCACAATCTGTGGCGACACATTCAGTCTCCCTACATGAGCTTAAAATGGTCGCAGATGACATAAAATCAACCCTAACGGCAGCTATAGCTGACTTAAAAAAAGAAATGCAAAACATGACATCTACAGTAGAGGAAATAGAGGAACTGACGGATCGCCATGATTCTGAAATTCTATGCGCCCAAAGAGAATTGTCATCTCACGCTATTCAAAAAAAGGAAAAATGTGTAGCGCTACACATTTTTCCTTTTTTGTATTCTTTATCACTTTTTGGTCTAGTGATTGGTGTTAGCAGCTCATTTTCATATTTTAAGATAGCGCAAAATAATTTTTTGGATTACACTGTTTTTTCACTTTTGACTCTGTATATTGCTGCTTTCTTCACTATATACGTGTTCATCTCACGTCATAAGTTATTTATAGTTTTTTTACCTCTTACCCTAAACATACCAGCAATGGATGTGTTTGAGTATAGAGCAAATAGATTTAGCGCTACACATTTTTCCTTTTTTTGTATTCTTTATCACTTTTTGGTCTAGTGATTGGTGTTAGCTGCTCATTTTCATATTTTAAGATAGCGCAATATAATTTTTTGGATTACACTGTTATCTCACGCTATTCAACTCAGAGATCTTAACAGACACTTAGAAGGCCTTGAGAACAGAGGCCGCAGACACAACTTAAGAATACGGGGTCTTCCCGAATCAATAGAACCTGACCAGCTTGACCGCACAGTCTTATCAATCTTCAACGATCTTCTTGATAGACCCTCTGATACACCGATTGGAATTGAACGGCTCCACAGAGCATTAAGGCCTAAAGGTAGGGATACTGACCCGCCTAGAGATGTAATAGGATGCCTCACGAATTTCAAATTAAAAGAAGAAATTTTATGAAATGCAAGGATTAGAGGCAGAATAATACATCAGGGAGCAGAGATAAAGTTGTTTCAGGACTTATCTCCTATCACCCTTCAAAAGCGCAAAGATTTGAGACACTTATTGGATCTTTTAAGAGAAAGAGAGATACCTTACAAATGGAAGTTTCCATTTTGCCTATTTGCAGGCTCGAGAGGGCGCTTTGCGTCTTTAAGACACCCAGAAGACACGGCTCCCTTTTGCAAAACCCTAGGTATTCCTGTAATTGAAATTCCAGGCTGGTCACACCTTGGCAACTCGCTTTCTAACGCACAACCAGAAGATATGGATATTACTGCACCGGATAATCAGCACATGTACAGAAGACGTCGCCTATCGCCTAACTTCTCACCGCCACCTCATTCCAGACGCCCTCCTGGTTGAAACAGCTCACCTGCTTCACCCGCCTACAGGAAGCCTTGCAGAGACTGATTTTTTTTTTTTTTTTTTCATTTTTCATCTCATAAATCCGGAAAAAATTAATCCGGCACTAACCTCATTATAATGGACGCTTAGACATGTAGCTTTTTGCCTTTCTTTTCATCCCATTAATCCCCTCCTCCTCCCCTTTTTTTTTTTATCTCTTCTTTTTCAGTAAGAATTCACCAGATCTCAGCTCTCTGCATTCATTGACACCAATCAGATCCTTCATCCAACCGGTCGATTGAAGCGTCTAGCTCATTTATAATTGTACAAGTTGATCTGAAGATCAAGAGCGGTAAACAGGTCACTTAACAGGCCATCTTTATTTTTCATAGGCCATAAGCAGTCACCCTTACTGTTCTTAATATTTGAGACTGTGCTAAAATCTAGTGCATATATCCTATTATTATCCTACAATTTCTTCTGGAAAAAAATCAGTCTGATTATGCTAATTATAGCCTCTAAATTAGTTTTGGGACATTATGTCATAAGCGGTTTGTGAGATTCTCCGACTCTCATATATCGTTTATATCGCAAAAGATCCCCTTAAGTCACAAGAATGACTAATATGGCTTTTTGGGCAATACAAATTTATATCATACTGGCATATGTAACTTGTGTTCATCATCCAACCCTGGGGAATAGATCTTTACTCTTGAGCGACACCTAGTGACTTAAAACGGAAGCAGTTTTTCTCAGTTCTTCAAAGTTTTTCCTTTTTGTTTTGTCTTATTTTCTCTGTTCGCTTCCGCTGAGCACAATATACAGGCTCGTAAATGATAATAGTATAAGGGCGAACAGTACACTAGACTGTTCCTCCTTCTGTGCAAACACAGCCTGGTTTATAGTGTAAATGTATTACGTTCGCTATATTCTTCTAATGGTATTATATACTTCCATTATTTCTAATTAGCTCTCTGCATCAATGTTTTCCCCAGGGTACAAATCCTATTTGATGAAGTCAAATGTTCACTGTATTGAAAATGGTTTTGTTTTTCTACCTATTAATACAAATTGTTATTAATGTTCTCGTATGTGTCACTCAAGGCTACTCTATAATATGAGGAATTAGCTCATAGTTTAAAGAGATCACCCTAATGATTTTTATAGCATTGTTTCAGGGTCGTTCCTTCTCAGTACTCTACAATTAACCCCGCTAATTACTCTCATATACTTGCTATTAGGGGGTAGTCGGGTAGGGATTCTCTGCCGTTGATTACACATAATTATTAAATCCACTGTTCATTACTGACTTCCCACACTCCCCAACACAGCCCAGTTTACTGGCACTAACACTCTCCAACAACCTTCTTTCTTTATAGAAGCAGTGAAGCTGGTCTTTACTGCTGTTGGTTCCTATTCTTGATTCTCTCCACCTTTCTCCTCCTATTCTATTCTCTCATTTTCCTACCTTCTCCAACTCTCTTATCCACCCTTCCTCGGTGATTCTTAACCCCTCCCCCTCTGTTTTTTTTTCTTTTTTTTCCATTATGGACTCCACTACAAAAAATTCCTCAACTCGCCCTCTTAAAATTATATCTATTAATGCAAAGGGCCTAAATATCCCTGGAAAAAGATCACAATAACTCCTCTATCTAAGATCACTTAAAGCAGATCTTGTTTTCTTACAGGAAACACACTTTAGATCCAACCACGTGCCAAAATTACATAATAAGGACTTTCCAGTTGCTTTCCACTCAACGAACAAACTTGCCAAAACAAAAGGTGCTTCTATCTTAATCGCCAAACATGTCCCTTTTGAAGTAACAAACGCAATCATCGATGAGGATGGAAGGTACGTGTTGGTTAAGGGCACACTATGGAATACCCCTCTAACATTCGCCAACGTATACAGTCCCAATACTGCTCAAGTAAGCTTTTTTAGAAATTTTAGCGCTACCTTATCAGCTTTTCAAGAAGGTTGTGTAATATGTGGGGGCGATTTCAATGTGGCTCTTAACCCACTAGAAGATACCTCCTCAGGCTCCTCTTCCTTACCTTTCAAAGCACTAAGACAAATTAAACTCCAGTTACAAGATCTATCCTTGCATGATGCTTGGCGTCTTTTACATCCTACCATAAAGGATTATACTTTCTTCTCTGCCAAACATAATCGCTACTCTAGATTGGATTATCTTTTCATATCTCAAAAAGACATTCCCCTTCTCTCCTCCACTACTATAGAGCCAATGTGCATTTCCGATCATTGTGCCATCTCTATCACTCTTTCCATACCACAAATTCCTCATAAGGAAAAAATTTGGCGTTTAGATTCATCACTACTAATGGACCCCTCCACCGTTGGCACCATTAAACAGCAAATAAATGACTACTTTGAAATAAATGACACACCGGAGACAGACCCTTCTACATTATGGGAAGCTCATAAGTGTGTGATAAGGGGAACCTTACTCAAACAAGCCGCAACTAGAAAAAAATTATCTCAGAAATACATTTCTGAGCTTCTCACTCATGCCAAAAAATTTAAAAACGTTCATAAACGCACCCAAGCTAAGATTCACCTTGAAGAATTAGAACGGGTTAGAAACCAAATAAGGGAGACCTTTGGACACAAAATTAAAAAAACGCTTTATTCTCTCACAAAAACTGTATTATGAATTTAGTAACAGAAGTGGAAAATTTCTGGCCAGAGCACTTGCTACCAAAAAAGCGCAAAACACTATTCACCACTTATTTAACTCAGAAGGCCAGAAGAAACACTCCAACAAAGTCATTGCTACTATTTTCACACAATACTATGAAAACCTATACAACCTCCCCCCCGAACATAAGCCCTCATCTAAATTAAACTCCCGACCAGACATTATAGCGGAATTTCTCAATAATAGTGGTTATAAGCCCATAACTCAGACACAAACAGCCCAGCTGGATAAGCCCTTAGCTGCTGAAGAATTCCATTCGGCCATTCAACAAATGAAGGCAGAAAAAAGCCCAGGTCCGGATGGTTTCTCTTTATCCTATTACAAATCCTTTTCAGATCTTCTGGTGCTACCTTTTCTGAAAACATTCAATAGTCTAGCTAATTGGGAATCCAACCATTCCAGACTTCTTGAAGCCCATATCTTGGTTATTTCGAAACCCGGAAAAGATCCCTCCCTTGTACAAAACTATCGTCCAATTTCTTTATTGAGCGTTGATCTGAAAATTTTTGCCAAAATTCTTGCATCCCGTTTGGTACCTTTGATTCCTGCTCTCATTAATAGTGACCAGGTTGGCTTTGTCCCTGGCAGAGAGGCCAGGGATAATACCATCAAAGCACTGAACATACATCACTTGATGTCCTCCTCAGGCCAAGCTGGTTTTATGCTTTCTCTTGATGCAGAGAAGGCATTTGATAGGCTGGCATGGGACTATTTAGAGGCGGTCCTTCATTCGATAAGATTAGGTCCGAGATTGTTAGCTCTAATAATGTCCCTATATAAGGGACCCTCTGCAAAGGTACGTGTAAATGGAACCCTATCAAATGCCTTCCTAATCAGAAATGGAACCCGGAAAGGCTGCCCCCTATCGCCACTCCTATTTATTTTAACTCTTGAACCATTACTTAAAAGCATTAGTCAAAACCCAAACATTTCAGGTATCTCTTCCTGAAAGAGAAAAGGGAAAAGTAATTGTGGGGGTTTGCTATAGGCCACCTAAACAAGGGGAGGAGGTAGAGCTGGAATTTTTAGCACTTTTGGGTAAAGTGGCAAAGCTAGGATCAGTCATCATATTGGGGGACTTCAATTATCCCGACATTGACTGGGGAGAGGGGACTACACACTCACATAAGGGCCGTCAATTCACGGAAACCTTACAGGATAATTACATGTCACAGTTGGTGGATTCCCCTACCAGAGAAAACACAATCCTGGATCTATTGATCACTAATGACCCAGACCTAATCTCGGAGGTAGGAGTCCAGGACAACCTGGGCTCTAGCGATCACAGGATGATCACATTTAGCGTAAATAACAATATAGCAAGGCAAGTGGGGAACATAAGAACCCTTAACTTCAGAAGGGCAAACTTTCCAAAATTGTACTTGTTGATGGAAAGGGTAAATTGGGACCGAACCCTGGGATCCCTGACCACAGAGGAAAATGGGAATGCTTTAGGAACATATTAAGCAAAGGCATCTTGCAGTGCATTCCTATGGGAAATAAATTTAGAAGGGACAAAGCCAAACCTGGCTGGCTAAACCGGAGCGTTAAAAAACTTATTAGGGGAAAAAAATTGGCCTTCAGGAAATATAAATCAGAGGGCACAGTATTGGCTTTTGACCAATACAAGGAGGCAAATAGGAAGTGTAAACACAAAATCAAGATGGCTAAAATAGACTTTGAGAGACAAATAGCGGAGGATAGCAAAAAAAACCCAAAGAAATTCTTTAAGTATATCAACAGCAAAAAAACTAGGGCAGAGCATATTGCACACATAATTAACAATGATGGGAGGATGGTCACAGAGGACACTGAAAAAGCAACCGTGCTGAATGCTTTTTTCTCATCAGTCTTTACACAGGAATCGGAGGGGTACACTGACCATGACTGTATGGTTAGTAGTAATACAAAGGACTTGCCACTATGGCTAACAGAGGGTGAAATCAGGGAAAGGCTGGATAAACTCAACACTAACAAATCACCAGGCCCGGATGGCGTACATCCGAGAGTACTCAAGGAACTCAGTAAGGTTATATCCAGACCACTGTTCCTGATCTTTGCGGACAGTATTAGGACAGGAGATGTACCAGGGGAGTGGAGGAAAGCTAACGTGATTCCGATATTCAAAAAGGGTCAGAGGCATATACCGGGAAATTATAGGCCTGTCAGTCTGACATCAGTAGTATGTAAACTTCTGGAGGGGATGATAAGGGACTATATCGTAGAGTTTGCTAAGGACAACAGCATCATCAGTAGTAACCAGCACGGGTTTACAAATGGGCGTTCTTGTCAAACCAATCTCTTAACATTCTACGAGGAGGTGAGCTGTGAGCTAGATAGGGGCAGACCAGTGGATGTGGTGTATCTAGATTTTGCTAAGGCGTTTGATACAGTTCCCCATAAGCGCTTAATTTATAAATTAAGGTCTGCAGGTATCGACAGCAGGGTTTGCTCTTGGATACGGAACTGGCTAAAAGGGCGTGTCCAAAGGGTGGTAATAAACAGCGCGTACTCAGACTGGTCTGAGGTAGTAAGCGGGGTCGCCCAAGGCTCAGTCCTTGGACCAACCTTGTTCAATTTATTCATAAACAGCATTGAGGACGGGATCAGTAGTTCAATATCAGTTTTTGCAGATGACACAAAATTAGGCAGGGCAATAACAGCACAGCATGAAGCAGATATCCTACAGAATGACCTGGACAAAATAACGGAGTGGGCAAAGACATGGCAAATGAGGTTTAACGTGGAGAAATGTAAGGTTTTACACTTGGGGACTAGAAACATAAAAGCACAATACACGTTAGGAGGGGAACCCTTGGGAGAATCAAAAATGGAGAAGGATCTGGGAGTCTTGGTTGATGATAGACTAGGCAACAGCATGCAATGTCAAGCGGCAGCTGCCAAGGCTAGCAGAATATTAGCATGCATAAAGAAAGGGATGTATTCCAGAGATAAGACTATAATCCTTCCACTTTATAAAACTCTGGTCCGACCTCATCTGGAGTATTCGGTCCAGTTCTGGTCACCAGTCCTCAGAAGGGATGTGTTGGAGCTGGAGAGAGTCCAGAGAAGGGCAACTAAACTAATTAGGGGATTGGAGGACCTTGATTATGAGGAGCGTCTGCAATCGCTTGATTTATTCTCCCTGGAGAAGAGACACCTGAGGGGGGACATGATAGCAATTTTTAAATATCTAAATGGGGATCTAGGCTTAGAAAAAAAGCTGTTCAGTCGAAGGGATTGCATGAGAACTCGGGGGCATACAATGCGATTAGAGGAGAAGCGTTTTAACCTCAGGCAACGTGGGGGGTTCTTTACTGTTAGGGCTACAAGATTGTGGAATTCTCTACCACATGAGGTGGTTTCTGCGGGTAGTATGGTGGCTTTCAAAAGACTCTTAGACGTACATCTCAAGGATCAGAACATTCAGGGGTATGCAAGATGATTACAGCCACACACATCTACACAGGTTGAACTGGATGGACTTTTGTCTTTATTCAACCTCACCAACTATGTAACTATGTAACATCTAAACAGTTTAAATTAGCCGCATATGCGGATGACATCTTACTTTTTTTATCCAACCCAGTGATCTCCCTACCCAATCTTCATAAAGAGCTAAAGCTATTCCAATACATAGCCAACTTCAAAATAAATACCTCCAAATCAGAAGCCCTCAACATTTCACTCTCACCTACCCAAGTTGATCAATGCAAGAAATCATTTCATTATGCCTGGCATAATGAATCTATTACCTATCTTGGGGTCCAAATTCCCTCAGATTTGAAAAATACTTATAAATTGAATTACCTCCCCATCCTACAAAAAATATTATGAGATTTTCGTAATTGGCATAAAGCTCACTTCTCATGGTTTGGGCGTGCTTCTATAATTAAGATGAACATCTTACCCCGGATATTGTACTTGCTGCAAACTCTTCCAATCCATGTCCCGTCAGGTTTTTTCTCTTCTCCATTAAAAAAACATTCAGAACCTTTATCTGGCTTCACAAATCCCCTCGTGTAAAATTTGCATTGCTGACTAGACCTAAACATCTGGGAGGAATGGGCATTCCCGATATTCAGCTTTACTACCGAGCGTCTCACCTCCAACGAATAGTTGAATGGCACTCCCAACAACATAGAAAGGACTGGGTTGATCTAGAGAATTCCTTCTCCCAAACCCCTATACAGAGCCTCCCCTGGACATCATATTCCTCCTTACCATTGGCTATCACTAAACACCCTCTTATTAACACCACCCTGCGATGCTTCTATGACTCTAACACTAAACATAACCTTCTCCATAATCCGAGCTTACTCTCACCAATTTTAGACAATGCATCTTTTACTCCTGGATTATCACCTCACTCTCTCCACTCGGTAAAATGTGACATTGGCATCCACATTTACCATCTCTTACATAACGGCAAACTCCCTACCTTAGAAAATTTGAGACAACTTCTTAAACACCCCTCATTAACGCACTGGGAATATACTCAACTATACTACTATATCATTCCACTCTTAAAAAAACTACCAGATAATCGTCAACTTTCCGATTTTGAATAAATATGCCTTTCACATCATCCACATCAACACCTCTTATCACAGATGCACTCCCTCATTTGGTCAAATTGTCCCATGCATTTAGGCAAACTCTGTGAAGATTGTTCCGCGGACCTTGATACTACAATCTCAGATACTCAATGGGGTAAAATATTTCACAATATACACAAAGGATCAATCAATGTGTCCATACAGGAAAATAATTATAAATTATTGACCAAATGGTATCGTACCCCTTTTCTCTTAAGCAAATTCTCCGGAGGCTCAACAGACAGTTGTTGGCGTTGTCAACAAAATAAGGCAGATATTTTTCATATTTGGTGGTCATGCCCTAAAGTTGTATCTTTTTGGAACATGATCAGGAAATATATAAAAAAAATAACATCTCAAGCTCTATCTCCTCACCCTGCTTTATTTCTATTACACCATAGGATTGATCCAATTCCGAGGTACTGTAAATCACTTATTATGATCCTAATCAATGCGGCTAAACTATGCCTCCCCAGATATTGGCTCTCTCCTTCTACTCCATCTCTATATGATTGGTTTACTCAAATAGACAAAATTTCAGCCATGGAAGAACTAATCTGCATATCTCATGACAATCCTGATAAATATATTAATACGTGGAAGGATTGGATTGCTTTCCGCTCCTCCAGTGACTACCTTAGATTCAAAACTGCCAAACCAAGTATATGGGTCAGATGAATGATCCACATTAAAAGTAGCCATTATGGCCTTACTAAGTCTGGAATTTCCCCCTTCAAGATTATATCTCCCTAAGAATATGGCAAATAATGCATTTTTGTTTTTTGTTTTGTTTCTCTCTCCCCCCCTCCCCCTCCCTTCCCCTCCCTCCCCCCACTTACCTTCTTAATTCATCTCTCATATCATCCTATTATCTTTCTACCATACGAATTTGCTGGCAATAGTCGTCCACAAGTCCTGCTTCTAGTACCTTCTCTATTCCTTCTGTTCTCTTCTTGACATTGTCTGTATACTACACATTCTTCTTACTTTGGCACTTCAAGTGTTACGCATATGCCTCAGGAATTGCTCCTGCATGTTACAGTTAATTACCTACTTCTCTACTATTGTCATATGTTTACAGTGGGTACGGAAAGTATTCAGACCCCCTTAAATTTTTCACTCTTTGTTATATTGCAGCCATTTGCTAAAATCATTTAAGTTCATTCTTCTTCCTCATGGATGTACACATAGCACCCCATACTGACAGAAAAACACAGAATTGTTGACATTGTTGCAGATTTATTAAAAAAGAAAAACTGAAATATCACATGGTCCTAAGTATTCAGACCCTTTGCTGTGACACTCATATATTTAACTCAGGTGCTTTCCATTTCTTCTGATCATCCTTGAGCTGGTTCTACACCTTCATTTGAGTCCAGCTGTGTTTGATTATACTGATTGGACTTGATTAGGAAAGCCACACACCTGTCTATATAAGACCTTCCAGATCACAATGCATGTCAGAGCAAATGAGAATCATGAGGTCAAAGGAACTGCCTGAAGAGCTCAGAGACAGAATTGTGGCAAGGCACAGATCTGGCCAAGGTTACAAAAATATTTCTGCTGCACTTAAGGTTCCTAAGAGCACAGTGGCCTCCATAATCCTCAAATGGAAGACGTTTGGGACGACCAGAACCCTTCCTAGAGCTGGCCGTCTGGCCAAACTGAGCTATCGGGGGAGAAGAGCCTTGGTGAGAGAGGTAAAGAAGAACCCAAAGATCACTGTGGCTGAGCTCCAGAGATGCAGTCAGGAGATGGGAGAAAGTTGTAGAAAGTCAACCATCACTGCAGCCCTCCACCAGTCGGGGCCTTATGGCAGAGTGGCCCGACGGAAGCCTCTCCTCAGTGTAAGACACATGAAAGCCCGCATGGAGTTTGCTAAAAAACACCTGAAGGACTCCAATATGGTGAGAAATAAGATTCGCTGGTCTGATGAGACCAAAATAGAACTTTTTGGCCTTAATTCTAAGCGGTATGTGTGGAGAAAAGCAGGCACTGCTCATCACCTGTCCAATACAGTCCCAACAGTGAAGCATGGTGGTGGCAGCATCATGCTGTGGGGGTGTTTTTCAGCTGCAGGGACAGGACGACTGGTTGCAATCGAGGGAAAGATGAATGCGGCCAAGTACAGGGATATCCTGGACAAAAACCTTCTCCAGAGTGCTTTGGACTTCAGACTGGGCCAAAGGTTTACCTTCCAACAAGACAATGACCCTAAGCACACAGCTAAAATAACGAAGGAGTGGCTTCACAACAACTGTTCTTGAATGGCCCAGCCAGAGCCCTGACTTAAACCCAATTGAGCATCTCTGGAGAGACCTAAAAATGGCTGTCCACCAACGTTTACCATCCAACCTGACAGAACTGGAGAGGATCTGCAAGGAGGAATGGCAGAGGATCCCCAAATCTGGCTGTATTAGATCAAAAGGGGGCTAAATACTAAATACTGAGCAAAGGGTCTGAATACTTAGGACCATGTGATATTTCAGTTTTTCTTTTTTAATAAATCTGCAACAATGTCAACAAATCTGTGTTTTTCTGTCAGTATGGGGTGCTATGTGTACATTCATGAGGAAGAAGAATGAACTTAAATGATTTTAGCAAATGGCTGCAATATAACAAAGAGTGAAAAATTTAAGGGGGTCTGAATACTTTCCGTACCCACTGTATATTGTTAATCTCCAGATGAGTAACAATACCCTGATCGTAAATCTTATGTACAACTCATAAGCGTTTTGTATTACGATTTTACCCTGTTGTATCTTTCGGCAAAATTGCATGTGCTGTTATGTTTTCTCATTATTCTTCAATAAAATTTGTGGAAAAAAAAAATAATAATTTGCCATCCCACATTGATAGTTGATTTGCCCTATGATCGTTTGATTATCGGCATAGATCTCCTTAAGAGATTGAATCCCATTGTGGATTTCATCAATAAGGTTATTTGGTCCCAAGAAAAAATGCCCATTAATTATGAGCACTCTCAGTCCTATCACAGTAAACGTAACTGCCATGTGATTGAGGAAAGACCAGGACTCCATTGAGATCCATTTTAGGAATTCCCAAGTTCCAGATATCTCATTCCTACAAGCAACACCCACCTCTACAGTAGGTGGACAGGAGGATAACACCATATGTGTGTCCCCTGAAAGAGTTAAAAATGTTTGCTTGGAAAGTGATGTTCTGACCATTCACCTTCATCCCGGAAATCCTGACCCTACTGGGTTCAGTGATCATCATACGCAATTCTTAGCAGGAATTGAAAAGGTGAATGATGACATGTTCTTTCCCCTACAGGTTAATGACCTGGGAAGAACTAAAAGGGCTAAACTGGATCTGCGCCAGGAGCACAGTTACATTAGTAGGGGTCTGCTAAAACAAGTGGCCAATCGTAAATAATTAAGTATCCTAACACTCAAGATAACTGGGTCCATGAATTGGATGATAACTCTGATAGTCACAATGTCATTGCAAAATGCATGTTATCTATTTCCATTGGGGGTAAAACAGCCACTCATTTATTCCTGGTACATAATGAGCCATGGTGTCAAATGTACATTGGCAACGATATATTATATTGGTTTGCCATACACATAGATGTAGTGAATTACATATTGTGGACTAGATTAAAAGAGGATCCATGTGCTTTCATGAATGAATATGAGGCCCTGAGATCACCCCAGATACTGCCATATGCAGTAAAGGTATTAGTACCACAAAATGTTGTCATTCCTCCAGGTTCCAATAATTTCCTTTTACCTATTCAGGTACCAAAAGGCCAAAAATTAAAGAACCTTGATGCATTAATATGCCTCTCTAATAGGATGCAACAACTGGGAATTTCAGTAAGTCATATCCCAATGGTAGATATTCACCAATCTAAAACCCAAATAATTGTTAATAATGGTACTCCCAATGAAATCCATTTGTCAAAAGACACTGTAATTGGTCTGGCCTTAGATTCAGATTATTATACTTTTGGATTTCAAAATGTAGTCATCAGCCTAATTCCTGAACAATATCTCATCGAGGAGCAAATGGTCGAACAAACATTTAATTCTTCTCCTGAAGGATTGTTCACCATTAATTCAATTTATCCTTTTGATCCTGAAAGAGGTACCTGCCAGGTGGAGGAATCTTCCCTTACCTTTGATCATCCACTTAATGAGCAGGAAGCAAAGGAATATAGTGTGTCTATTGGGGAGACTAATAAGACAAGTCATGACCTCACTGACAAACTTGAAGAAGCTTTTCCAGGGTTTTTAGAAATGGTCCAGCAGGAAATCTCCTTAGCTGATGGATTCTCTAATGACTCAAAACGCCAAAGATTAAAAGAAGTTCTCCTGGAGTGTCAGGATATCTTTGCTAAAAATTCCTATGATTGTGGTGTAACAGACATACACATTGCTAGGATTCAAACTGATCCAGAGGCACCTCCCGTTTATGTCAAGCACTATCGTCTTCCACTAGCGGAAATAATAAGGAATCTCAAGGAGAGAGGCATTATAAGATCGGTGCACATTTCTTATAATAATCCTATCCTTGGTATCCTTAAACCGAATGGTCATTGGTGTTTGTGTGCTGATCTCAGACAGCTCAATAAACGTGTGTATATGTCCGGCTGACCTGTGCCATATATTGACCAATGCTTGGCACAAATGCAAGGAGCCAAATTTTTCACCGCACTGGATTGTGCCCAAGGCTATTGGACCATCAACGTAAGTCCTGAAGACCAATATAAACTAGCATTTACATTTGGCAAGGAACAGTTCACCTGGAATCGTATGCCGTTTGGTTATATAAATGCAGGTCATGAATTTGCTGTGTTCTTACATAAGGCTATGCCTGATGCTACCAAAAGGGGAAATTTGACATATGTGGATGATATTCTGTTGAAAAGCACCTCATTTGAACAGCATATCCAAGAGATTAGACATGTGCTTAACCAGTTGAGAGAGGCAGGTGTTAAAATTTAATTACAGAAAGCCCAGTGGTGTCGTACCAAGGTCAACTTCTTGGGACATGAGGTCACTTCCAAAGGCCTTAATCCGTAAAAGAAGAAAGTAGAGGCTGTGATGAAATCTAAAACACCTACCAATGTCAGTGAACTGAGATCATTTTTGGGTATGATGAACTATTCACGTAAGTTTATTGATAACTATGCAGAAATCAGCAAACCATTGTTGACATTGCTAAAGAAGGATGTACCATGGACATTGAGGGAAGACCAGGAACAATCTATGGTTGAACTTAAAAGAAGACTCACCCAAGCCCCATGTCTCATATATCCAGAGGGGGGTAAACCCTTTTATCTGGAAACTGGTTTTACAAACCTCAGCATCAGTGCTGTATTGTGTCAAAAACAAGACAAATTGAACAATATCATCGTATATGCCAGCAAGGCCCTATCACCTGTAGAGGTAAAATTTAATGACTGTGAAAAAGCACTATTAGCCACGGTCTGGGTCCTTCAAAACTTCAGAAGTTACATTCAGGGTGAGAAAATTATCGTTGAAACGGCACACCCACCACTACAATATTTACAAAGTGACAAAATTAGAGATGGCAATTTGTCCAACAGCAGAATAACTGCATGGACGTTATCTTAACAAGGTTGGCCATTAGAAATTTGGTATAAACAAAATAAAAAGAGTCAAGTAGCTCAAGGACTTGCCGAACTTCATGATTGTGTGGCTCATTCTCATAAAGAGTAGCCAATAGAGGATTTCTTGGAGGAACAAAACATATGAGGAATACTGTCCTTTACTTCCATGTGTGTATATTGATGGTTGTGCTTATCACACCACCGCAGGGGATGAGAGAAAACTAGTAGCAGGTATTGGAATCGCTTGGACAAGTGGATTTCCAAATATTTCAGTAGGATACAGCATTGGTGCCAAGAGCAGCCAATTGGCGAATTAGCAGCTGTATACAAAACTGTTCAAATTGCTATAGAGCATAATATCACCGAATTTGTTATAGTCACCGATTCCAATTATGTACGCAATAGTTTTGTTGAATACCTGCCTACTTGGAAAATAAATTATATGTTACGGTCCAATAACAAACCTGTAAAACACACCAAGTTATTCTGTGCCATTGATTAATTAGTCAAAAGTAATGGTCTAACCATTTATTGGAAGAAAACTAAAGGTCATTCTAAAACCCAGAACATGAACAAAGAAGGTAATGATCTAGCTGATCAACTTGCTAAAAAGGTGGCATTAATGGAACAAATGTAGACACAGATCATTTACTAGGACTGATACTGTCACCAGACAACGAGCTAGCGCTCAAACTACAAATAATGTGGCACAATGGAGTCAAGAATCCACAAGTGAGGATCTAATTAGAAGCCAAAAAGAAGATCCTATACTTGGAATCTTTTATAAGCACATTGACGATCCTATTAACAAACCCCTATCGGAGGAAGATTATGCCCAAAAGGAAGACCTCCGATTACTTGTGAGAACCAAATCTCAGTTTAAAATTCAGGATGGTTTACTAATGAGGACATCTAAGAATGGTCTTCAACAGTGGGTAGTTCCCACTACATTTAGAGGCCTAATGTTACAACATGCCCATGACGCACCCACAGCAGGTCACCGCGGTGAAAAGATTACTTATGAGTAGAGTTGAGCGAGCACCTGGATGTCCGGGTTCGGCGGGTTCGGCCGAACATGGAAAAAAAGTCCGGGTTCGTGACCCGAATTTAACCCGAACTTTACCCCGATCCCGAACCATATTGAAGTCAATGGTGACCCGAACTTTTGAGCACTAAAATGGCTCTAAAAAAAACATGGAAAGGGCAAGAGGGCTGAAAATGGCAGCAAAATCTTCTTAAGAGCATGGCAAGTGCTCTGCAAACAAATGTGGATAGGGAAATAACTTAAAATAACATAAAAAACACAAAAATAAAAAATAATCATCTTGATCTAGGAGGACGAGGCCCATATGGAGTAGGAGGTTGAGGTGGCGGTGGATGTGGCGGTGTAGGTGGAAGCGGCGGTGGAGGAGGACGAGGTAGCCAACACTGGTTTTTGTTTTTAATTTTAAATTTCTTTTTAAATTAGGGTACACCCCAAAAGAGTGAGACAGATCAAAAATACAACAATGGCTGGGTAAGGCCGGTATACATGTCTATTCTGCACAAGGTATGGACATGTCCTGTGGGATCCATGCCTGGTTCATTTTAATGAACGTGATCTTGTCCACGTTGGCTCTGGACAGGTGGCTGCGCTTGTCTGTTATAACGCCCCCAGCCGTGCTAAATACACGTTCAGATAATACACTGACTGCAGGGCAGGTCAGCACCTTCAAGGCATAAAGGGCAAGCTCAGGCCATGTGCCCAATTTGGAGACCCAGAAGTTGAAGGGGGCAGACCCGTCATTCAGTACGTGTATAGTACATAAGGAATGGTAAGGAACTGTATATGGTATATGGTATATGGCAAGGAATGGTGATGGCGTCAGGGTTTTTTTTTTCCCCCTTCTGGGTTGAGTCTGGCCTTGGAAAAGGAATGTGCCCCTGGTTGTGGGCTGGGCTCTCCCAAAGCTGTCTAATTTCTGAGGCCTTCTGGTAGGGACAGGGCTGCACTGGTCTTGCCAGGGACCGCGATTCTGAAAAGCCTGTGGTGTATGTGCCCCTGGAGTGGCAGTCCAGGGGTACCATAATTCAAGGTGGATGGCAACACTATGAGTATGGCACCAAGGACACTTCACTCCCTACACATGTTTTTCACACCTGCCTCTAGGGCCGGGCCTTTTGGTCAGGAGTCAGGACCAGAGGAATTTTTTATTCCTGGCCGAAGGGCCTGCCATAGTATTGCAACGTGGCACTAACCTTGCACTTCCCCACTATCCTTTTCCCCACTTTTATGTGTTGTGTGTCTCACGTTTTGTGTTTTTTATTGTGGCGGTACACTTTATTTTGCACAGCGTGATTAGTAGGGTGTAGGTCCTTGGGCCTGTCCCTGAAAGTCTTGGGAGGGGGTGGATATGGCCTTCTGGCTTGGTTCGCCCTCTCTCATGGGGTCTCTCTTCGGGAGAGCCCCACCTAGTACTTGGGGTGGTCTGTTTCAGCAGACCTCCTAAAGAACGGGGCTGCCTGGTTTCAGCCAGGTTAGCCAGTGTAAGTACCCCAGTCCCTGTCAGGAGCCTTGTGCCCCGGGGGATCAGGGACAGGGGCCATGTGTACACCCTGTGCACTTTTTGTGTTTCAGTTTTTTGGTGTGCACTTTTTTCTGCACCCACCGGGTGATAGTCTGAGTGTGTTCACACACCCCACGGGCTTAAAAAAAAAAACAGCTGGTGGTCCTGGTTGTTGTGGCGTGCCGATAAAGCTTTTCCACATTTCATACATGCTAACCCTGCCTTCTGAGGTGCTGGTGGTGCCCTGGCTGCGTTGGCGACCTCCTCCTCCTCTGCCTTCACCTTATGCTTCCACTGTGCCCCCACTGTCAGGTGGGACCAGCATCGCTTCTCGACCTTTTGGCTAAGATCAAGTGTAGTATCTGTTGTTATGTGTTATCTGGGTGTCACCTTGCTGTGAACATGGTTCCTCCTCCTCCATCTCCTCCTCCTCATCCTCCACCTCGTCATCCTCCAGAACTGTGCCCTTGCTGGACCATTGTGTACCTGGCGTTTGTGGGTGCAGAAACCCACCCTCGGAGCCACTTGTGAATGACTGCCCTGAAAGTCTTGGAAATGATCACTGCTCCGGATGCAGAGACGGTAGAGGATGGGGATGAGGAAGGGGAGTAGGAGGAGTTAGCAACAGGAGGCAAACTGAAGCGCCCTGCAATCCTTGGTGGTGGAAGGAGATGCGCCAAACAAATTTAAAGGGTGTATCTCACAGTAACATAATCAGCAAACGCTGCAAAATTATTAATTTTCCCCTAAATGGGTGTTTATTGAATAACAGAATAGAACAACAGTATCTAAAAGGGTGTATCTCACACATACAGATAAAGACTAAGCCGCAATTTAATATCTTTCTTTCCCCTAAATGGGTGTTTATTGAATAGCAGAACAGAACAACATTATCTAAAAGGGTGTATCTCACATGTACAGATACAGACTAGGCCGCAAATTAATATTTTTTCCCTAAATGGGTGTTTATTGAATAGCGGAATAGAACAACAGTATACAACGGGTGTATCTCACAGTAACATATGCAGACTAGGCCGCAATTTAATTTTTTTTCCCTAAATGGGTTTTTATTGAAAAGCGGAATAGAACAACAGTATCCAACGGGTGTATCTCACAGTAACATATGCAGACTAGACCGCAATTACATTTTTTTTCTCTAAATAGGTGTTTACTGAATAGCGGAATAGAACAACAGTATACAACGGGTGTATCTCACAGTAACATATGCAGACTAGGCCACAATTTAAATTTTTTTCCCCTAAATGGGTTTTTATTGAAAAGCGGAATAGAACAACAGTATCCAGTGGGTGTATCTCACAGTAAAATATGCAGACTAGGCCGCAATTTTTTTTCCCCTAAATGGGTGTTTATTGAAGAGCAGATTAGAACACAGCAGTGTCCAAAGGCTTTATCTCACAGTAACATATAAAGGATAAAATGAACAGCAGTGTCTAAACGCTGTATGTCACAGTAAAATATGACGGAAAAAAAGGTTTATTTTTTCAATCCAGATTAAGCAGACACATATGCACTGAGCTTGCATTACATGACAGCTACACGCCGCATGCCGCACGCCTAACAGGTTGGATACTGTTGTTGTTCTATTCCGCTATTGAATAAAAACCCATTTGAATGAAAAACTGAAAAATAATGATTTTTCCCTAAAAACTGAAAAACAATAATTTTCCCCTTAAATTGGTGCTTTTTGAATAGCAGATTAGAACAGCAGTGTCTAAACACTGTATGTCACAGTAAAATATGAAGGAAAAAAACATTTTTTTTAAAATCCAGATTAAGCAGACACATAGACACTGAGATTGCATTCCATGGCCACTGCACAGACTGATAAAAGTTTTTTTTTTCTCCCTCCTCCTCACTGGGCTCAGGTCAGGGCAAAAAGATTGTGCACTGCACCCCCACACAATAAAATCTATGTAGATCGCTGCATGATTAAAGAAGATTCTTCCTATTCTTTCCCTTAAAGCAATCTCCAGCCTGCCCCTACAATAATCTCCTATCTCTCCCTCAGCAGCATCAGGAACCTCTCCCTACAATAGTTAGAGCAGAGTGACGTGCAGCGCTACATGACTCCAGCTTATATATGCAGGGCAGCCAATCAACAATCAACAAGCGTTTAACTAGTGTGCCCTTAGAAGCCATCACAGCCATGCCTACTAATGGCATGGCTGTGATTGGCCAGTGCAGCTGAGTCACATGCTGCACTGGCCAATCACAGCCATGCCATTAGTAGGCATGGCTGTGATGGCTTCTAAGGGCACACTAGTTAAACGCTTGTTGATTGGCTGCCCTGCAGCTGTTGAAACCGCGCCATTAAAACCGAGCCAAAAAATTAAATAAATTACTGTATCCCGAACATACAGTAAAATGTTCGGGTCCGTGTCCGGGTACCAAACACCCAAAAGTCCGGTACGATCCCGAACAATACAGTCCGTGTTCGCTCAACCCTACTTATGAGTTACTATGTCATTATGCCTGCTATCCTCATATGTTGAAAGATGTCCAAACATACTGTCAGGGTTGTCTGGTCTGTGCTTAATTCCAACCTCAAGGCCCTACAAATCGTGCCCCACTTCAGAGAAAGGGTTTCTCATTGCCATGGTCTGATATACAGATTGACTTTATAGGTCCTGTCACACAGAGGAAACAAATATATGTTGACAGTCACTTGTCTCTTCACCAAATGGGTAGAATGTTTACCAGCTCATAATAACGCTGCTGAAACATGTGCCACTTTGCTTGTTAACCAAGTATTTTCCAGATTTGGTCTGCCATTAAGGATCGAGTCGGATCAGGGCCAGCACTTTACAAGTGAGGAATGTCTAAGCTGTGGAAAATCTTGGGGGTTAAACGAAAATTGCATATTGCATATCGTCCATCGTCTAGTAGAGCAGTAGAGCGCTATAACCAGTCAATTGTCAATATCCTTAAGAAATTCATCAAAGAATCAGGTAAAGACTGGGACACAAAAATTGCCTTTAGTTCTCATGGCTATTAGAGTCACGCCAAGCGCTGCCACCAAGATGTCGCCCTTTGAACTGATGACAGGTAGGAAAATGGTTCTTCCACAACATCTGTTGTATCGCACATCAGATCATAACCTGATCAATGCAGCCATGACACATCAGTATGTGGAGCACCTACGTCAACATCTCCAGCATGCTTTTGCGCAGAAGAACCTTGAGAAAGCAGCCGTAAGTAACAAGACTTATTATGATCTCAAAACCACCAAGAAGGAGTACGAGATAGGTGATAAGGTGTATCTGTAAAATTTTGCTCGTGATCGAGTAAAGGAAAAGAAGTTTCTTCCTTCAAAGAAAGTTCCATACACCATCATTGAAGAGATCTCACCTGTGGCTTACAAAATAAAAATTGTCAAGAATGATGGTTTTGTAGAAAAATGGGCTCATGTCAATCAATTACGTGCTTGTCATCCTAGGTCCCAACTGAGAATGATGGAAGGTGAGGCTGAAGAAGAAACCTAATGTACATAATGATTTGACATTGTGATATTTTCCCTCACTTAAACAGATCTTTACATGCAAAGCTTCTTTATAGTTGCGTAGATCTTGCAAAATATCAATTGACAAGAATATACTGTATGTTCATACGGTATGTTTCATCTAATAGGAGGAGATTAACCTTCCATGCCAGGTCGTTGATTGGTACAGACGATGTTGAATACCAAAAACGCAGCGATCGGATGGGTCATCTTGCTTCTTGGAGCCCAGTTCAGGACGGAACCCATCATTGAATCGGGTCCTTCTTCAGGAATCATATTGCAAAACGCCCCTGGATTCTTGTTGACGGAGAGGAAGATTTGTTTCAAAAAATCTTTGTGATTTTGATCCGAGGATATCCATTGAGAGGAATCACAATACCTTCTATTTTCAGTTGGAGGAGATGCGAGAATGGTACATTGCATGTATAAGCAAAACTCAGTCTAGGTGTATAACACTCTAGACCATGCTGAGACCATTCATTATTCAACCAACGTCCAAAGAGATTTCTCGGATTCCTGATTGCCAACATTGTTTTGTTGCGCTTTGAATGGTAGTTGCCAATACCATTGCAGCAGTTAATTTCTGTCTCTATCAAGACTTTACAAGCTGAAGTTGGAGATTTCAAGGAAAATTTGAGTTTCTTTACCAGGAGATCGAAGTTCAAAAGACTAATAAGGAACAGTTTGTGACATAGCTAACAATAGTAAAGTTGCTACCTACGAACTTACACTTGGAACTGATTTTTCATTCCACCAAATTATTTAAAAGTCATGAACAATTCCCAATATGAACTATTCTCTTATAGAGTGATGACAAGACATTTTTTTTTTCTTGACCTTATTCCCAGATATGTCCACCTGAATACTTGGAAGAAGGGGGGATATGTCAGGATTATTGAGGAGATTAAATAAAAGAAAAATGGAATTATATAAAAGCCATATATATTCAGTTCTATATAGAAATTTTGAGCAGCTTGGCATCCATTTTGTGGTGGGGTGAATGAAAGTTCATATTTTCTTTTAAACAAAATGTCTTTTACAGAGAGTCTTATTGTTTCAACAGAAAATTCTGTTTATCTTTTAGTCATAAATAGAGTTGAGCAGACACCTGGATGTCCGTGTTCGGCGGGTTCGGCCGAACTTGAAAAAAAAGTCCGGGTCCGTGTCCCGGACTTTTTCCGAACTTTACCCGGACACCGAACCCCATTGAAGTCACTTTGAACACGAACCCCATTGAAGTGAACTGTCAGGCACTAAAATGGCTCTAAAACACCAATGGAAAGGGCTAGAGTGCTGCAAATGGCAGCAAAACGTAGTTAAGAGCATGGCGAGTGCTCTGCAAACAAATGTGGATAGGGAAATAACTTAAAACAACAAAAAAACCCAGAAAAATAAAACAATGTTCTTCACCTGTGAAGGACGAGGCCCATATGGAGTAGGAGGGAGGTTGAGGTGGTGGTGGATGTGGAGGTGTCATAGGCGTGCGCACAGGGTCACCTAGGGCACATTAGCATTATCGCTCTGTTTGCCAGTGAGGAGATGGGAAAGATCTCCCTCGGACCTGCTCTGCCATAAGAGAAGTGCCACACACTTCTATTTCACTTTGCCAGCAGGGAGAATAATGTACCGGGGCCATATACATGTAGGCAAACACATGCATGTGTATTTAAACTTTGGGGTGCACACCCTAATGCAATAGGCTGCGCACACCTATGGGCGGTGTAGGTGGAAGCAACGGTGGAGGAGGACAAGGTAGCCAACACTGCTTTTTTTCAGACATTTTAAATGAGGGTACACCCCAAAAGAGTGAGAAAGATCAAAAATAGAACAATGGCTGGGTAAGGTCGGTATCCATCTCTATTCTGCACAAGGTACGGAAAAGTCCTGTGGGATCCATGCCTGGTTCATTTTAATGAACGTGAGCTTGTCCACATTGTCTCTGGACAGGCGGCTGCGCTTGTCTGTGATAACGCCCCCAGCCGCGCTAAATACACGTTCAGATAATACACTGGCTGCAGGGCACGCCAGCGCCTCCAAGGCATAAAGGGCAAGCTCAGGCCATGTGCCCAATTTGGAGACCCAGAAGTTAAAGGGGGCAGACCCGTCATTCACTACATGTAGGCGTGTGCACACATACTGCTCCACCATGTTGGTGAAATGCTGCCTCCTGCTAAGACGTTCCATATGAGCTGCTGGTGCTGCTGTTTGTTGTGGCGTGCTGACAAAGCTTTTCCACATTTCGGCCATGCTAACCCTGCCTTCTGAGGTGCTGGCAGTGCCCTGGTTGCGTTGGCGACCTCTTCCTCCTCCTCCTCTGCCTTGGCCTTGGCCTTGTGCTTCCACTGTGGCCCCACTGTCAGGTGGGAATGCCAGCAGCATCGCGTCTACCAGAGTGCGCTTGTACTCGCGCATCTTGCGATCGCGCTCCAGTGAGTGAATTAAGGACGTTGTCCTTGTAACGAGGATCCAGCAGCATGGCCACCCAGTAATCAGCACAAGTTAGAATGTGGGCAACTTGGCGGTCGTTGTGGAGAAACTGCAGCATGTGATCTCTCATGTGTGCCAGGCTGCCCAGAGGCAACGAAAAACTGTCCTCTGTGGGAGGTGTATCGTCTGTGTCCTCTGTATCCCCCCAGCCACGCACCAGTGATGGCCATGAGCTGGCCTGGGTGCCACCCTGCTGTGAACATGGTTCCATCTCCTCCTCCATCTCCTCCTCCTCCAGAACTGTGCCCCTGCTGGACAATTGTGTCCCTGGCGTTTGTGTGTGCAGGAACCCACCCTCGGAGCCCTTTGCGAATGACTGCCCTGAAAGCCTTGGAAATGTTACCTCTTCATCCTCCTCCTCCTCCTCATCCTGTGCCACATCCTCTTCCATCATCGCCCGAATCATTTTTTGAAGGAGGCATAGAAGTGGTATAGTTAAGCTGACAACGGCGTCATCGGCACTGGCCATGTTGGTGGAGTACTCAAAACAGCGCAACAAGGCACACAGGTCTCGCATGGAGGCCCAGTTATTGGTGGTGAAGTGGTTCTGTTCCGCAGAGCGACTCACGCGTGCGTGCTGCAGCTGAAACTCCACTATGGCCTGCTGCTGCTCGCACAGTCTTTCCAGCATGTTCAAGGTGGAGTTCCACCTTGTGGGCACGTCACATATGAGGCGGTGAGCGGGAATGCCGAAGTTACGCTGCAGCGCTGACATGCGAGCAGCAGCAGGGTGAGAACGCCGAAAGTGCGCACAGACGGCCCGCACTTTCTGCAGCAGCTCTGACATATCGGGGTAATTTTTAAGGAACCTCTGCACCACCAAATTAAGCACATGCGCCAGGCAAGGGATGTGCGTCAAACCGGCTAGGCCCAGAGCTGCTATGAGATTTCGCCCGTTATCGCACACCACCAGGCCGGGCTTGAGGCTCGCTGGCAACAACCACTCATTTGTCTGCTGTTCCATGCTCCTCCACAACTCCTGCGCGGTGTGTGGTTTTTCCCCCAAACAGGCAAGTTTTAAAACTGCCTGCTGTCGTTTACCCCTGGCCGTGCTGAAGTTGGTGGTGAAGGTGTTACGCTGACCGGATGAGGAGGCGGTAGAGGATGAGGAAGCGGAGTAGGAGGAGTTAGGAACAGGAAGCAAACTGAAGCGCCCTGCAATCCTCGGTGGTGGAAGGACATGCGCCAAATTGCTATCCGCCTCAGGCCCATCCGCCACTGCATTTACCCAGTGTGCCGTTAGGGAGATATAACGCCCCTGACCGTGCTTACTGGTCCACGTATCAGTAGTTAGGTGGACCTTGCCACAGATGGCGTTGAGCAGTGCACACCTGATTTTTTCCCCCACTTGGTTGTGCAGGGAAGGGATGGCTTGCCTGGAAAAGTAGTGGCGGCTGGGCACGACGTACTGTGGGACAGCCACCGACATAAGGCTTTTAAAACTGTGCGTCTCCACCAGACGGAATGACAGCATTTCAAAGGCCAAGAATTTTGAAATGCTGGCATTCAGGGCCAGGGATCGCGGGTGGGTAGGGGGGTACTTCCTCTTCCTCTGAAGTGTTTGGGAGATGGAAAGCTGAACGCTTCCACGGGACATTGTGGAGATGGTTGGTGACCCAGGTGGTGGTGTTGCTGACAGATCGTCTGTTTGCGGGGTGGCAGGTGCCGGTATCACTACAGATGTGGATGGAGAGGCCGAGACTGCAGCAGAAGAGGAAGCAGGAGGAGCCAGAGACCTTTCTTGGTTTTGAAGGTGTCTACTCCACTGCAGCTCGTGCTTTGCACTTAGATGCCTGATCATGCAGGTTGTCTCAGGTTGAGAAGGTTTATGCCTCGCTTCAGGCTCTGATTGCACAGGGAGCAAACCACTTGTGTCCTGTCATCAGCACATTTTCTGAAGAACTTCCACGCTAGAGAACTCCTTTGAGCTCGCTTTGGTGCGCTCGTTCCCTTGCTGCGTTGGGCAGTAGTAGTGTCTAGGGCACGGCCGCTCCGCTTCTGCACCCTGCTCCCTCTTCTGCTGGGCTGGTGGCTCTGTGCGACCACCACTTCTTCCTCTAAACTACTCAGGTCACCTGCATGACCTTCATTCCATGTGGGGTCGAGGACCTCATCGTCCTCCATTATCTTCCACCCAGTCTTCACCCCTGCCCTCCTTGTCGGTCTCCACAATTCTAAATGCGGCAGCAATTGGCACCTGCGTTTCGTCATCATCGGAGACGTGCTGCGATGGTCCTTCCATGTACTCATCTTGAGAAATAAGTGGTTGGGCATCGCTGCACTCTTCCACTTCTGGGGCAGGGCTAGGTGGATGGCCCTGGGAAACCCTGCTGAGAGAGTCATCAAAAAGAAGTAGAGACTGCTGCATGACTTGGGGCTCAGACTGCTTGCCTGATTTGCAAGGGGGTGAGGTGAAAGACGGTTGGACATTGGCTGCAGGTGCCAACTCTGACCTTTCTGCAGTAGACTGGGTGGGAGACAATGTGAAGGAACTGGAGGCACTGTCAGCAACCCAATCTACTATCCCCTGTACTTCTTCTGGCCTCATCACTTCTAGAGGCGCATGATGCCCTATCAAATACTGCTCCAGGTTCTGTCGTCTACTCACACTTGAGGAAGGTGTTTCACTTGTGCGTGTAGCTGGCACAGATCGACCACGTCCTCTCCTTGCAACAGGAGCACTACCAGCAGCACCACGACCCAGGCCACGGCCCCTATTTGACGGTCTCCTCATATTTCTGTAATTTATGATCTTGCCCTAGAAAGGTGTTTATTGAATAGCGGAGCAACAGTATCGCACGGGTGTATCTCACAGTCAAATATGCAAACTATGCCGCAATTTAATTTTTTTACCCCAAAAGGGTGTAAATTGAATAGCGGAATAGAAAAAAGGATAAAAAACGGTGTATCTCACACGTACAAACACAGACTAGGCCCTTATTAAAATTTTTTGTACACTAAAGGGAGGATGAGGAAGAGGAGGAGGAGGAGTTCGGAACAGGAGGCAAACTGAAGCGCCCTGCAATCCTTGGCGGTGGAAGGAGATGCGTCAAACGAATTTAAAAGGTGTATCTCACACGTACCGATACAGACTATGCCGTAATTAAATTTTTTACACTCCAAAAGGGTGTATATTGAATAGCGGAATAGGAAAATTTTTATAATACGGTGTATCTCACACATAAAAACACAGACTAGGCCCCGATTACAATTTTTTGTACCCTAAAGGCAGGATGAGGAAGAGGAGTTGGAGGAGTTGGGAACAGGAGGCAAACTGAAGCGCCCTGCATTCCTCGGCGGTGGAAGGAGATGCGCCAAACAAATTTAAAAAGGTGTATCTCACATGTACCGATACAGACTATGGCGTAATTTAATTTTTTTACACTCAAACAGGGTGTATATTGAATAGCGGAATAGGAAAATTTTTATAAAACGGTGTATCTCACACGTACAAACACAGACTAGGCCCCGATTACAATTTTTTTTATCCTAAAGGCAGGATGAGGAAGAGGAGTAGGAGGAGGTCGGAACAGGAGGTAAACTGAAGCGCCCTGCAATCCTCGGCGGTGGAAGGAGATGCGCCAAACAAATTTAAAAAGGTGTATCTCACATGTACCGATACAGACTATGCCGTAATTTAATTTTTTACACTCAAACAGGGTGTATATAGAATAGCGGAATAGGAAAAATTTTACAAAACGGTGGTGTATCTCACACGTACAAACACAGACTAGGCCCCGATTACAATTTTTTGTACCCTAAAGGCAGGATGAGGATGAGGAGTAGGAGGAGGTCCGAACAGGAGGCAAAATGAAGCACCCTGCAATCCTCAGCGATATGAGATGCGCCCCAAAAATTGGAAAGGTGTATCTCACGCGTACCGATACAGACTATCCCGCAATTTAATTGTTTTTTCCCCAAGGGTGTAGATTGAATAGCGGAATAGAAAATATGATATCTAAAGGTGTATGTATCTCACACGTACAGACCCAGACTAGGCCCAAATTACTATTTTTTGTACCCCCAAAGGCAGGATGAGGAGTAGGAGGAGTTCGGAACAGGCAGGAGGCACACTGAAGCACCCTGCAATCCTCGGCGGTATGAGATGCGCCCCAAAAATTGGAAAGGTGTATCTCACACGTACCAATACAGACTATCCCGCAATTTAATTGTTTTTACCCCTAAGGTGTAGATTGAATAGCGGAATAGAAAATATGATATCAAAAGGTGTATGTATCTCACACGTACAGACCCAGACTAGGCCCAAATTACTATTTTTTTGTACCCCCAAAGGCAGGATGAGGAGTAGGAGGAGTTCGGAACAGGCAGGAGGCACACTGAAGCACCCTGCAATCCTCGGCGGTATGAGATGCGCCCCAAAAATTGGAAAGGTGTATCTCACACGTACCGATACAGACTATCCCACAATTTAATTGTTTTTACCCCAAAGGTGTAGATTTAATAGCGGAATAGAAAATATGACATCAAAAGGTGTATGTATCTCAGACGTACAGACCCAGAATAGGCCCAAATTACTATTTTTTGTACCCCCAAAGGCAGGATGAGGAGTAGGAGGAGTTCGGAACAGGCAGGAGGCACACTGAAGCACCCTGCAATCCTCGGCGGTATGAGATGAGCCCCAAAAATTGGAAAGGTGTATCTCACACGTACCGATACAGACTATCCCGCAATTTAATTGTTTTTACCCCTAAGGTGTAGATTGAATAGCGGAATAGAAAATGTGATATCAAAAGGTGTATGTATCTCACACGTACAGACCCAGACTAGGCCCAAATTACTATTTTTTGTACCCCCAAAGGCAGGATGAGGAGTAGGAGGAGTTCGGAACAGGCAGGAGGCACACTGAAGCACCCTGCAATCCTCGGCGGTATGAGATGAGCCCCAAAAATTGGAAAGGTGTATCTCACACGTACCGATACAGACTATCCCGCAATTTAATTGTTTTTACCCCTAAGGTGTAGATTGAATAGCGGAATAGAAAATATGATATCAAAAGGTGTATGTATCTCACACGTGCAGACCCAGACTAGGCCCAAATTACTATTTTTTGTACCCCCAAAGGCAGGATAAGGAGTAGGAGGAGTTTGGAACAGGCAGGAGGCACACTGAAGCACCCTGCAATCCTCGGCGGTATGAGATGCGCCCCAAAAATTGGAAAGGTATATCTCACACGTACCGATACAGACTATCCCGCAATTTAATTGTTTTTACCCCAAAGGTGTAGATTGAATAGCGTAATAGAAAATATGATATCAAAAGGTGTATGTATCTCACATGTACAGACCCAGACTAGGCCCAAATTACTATTTTTTGTACCCCCAAAGGCAGGATGAGGAGTAGGAGGAGTTTGGAACAGGCAGGAGGCACACTGAAGCCCCCTGCAATCCTCGGCGGTATGAGATGCGCCCCAAAAATTGGAAAGGTGTATCTCACACGTACCGATACAGACTATCCCGCAATTTAATTGTTTTTACCCCAAGGGTGTAGATTGAATAGCGGAATAGAAAATATGATATCAAAAGGTGTATGTATCTCACACGTACAGACCCAGACTAGGCCCAAATTATTATTTTTTGTACCCCCAAAGGCAGGATGAGGAGTAGGAGGAGTTCGGAACAGGCAGGAGGCACACTGAAGCACCCTGCAATCCTTGGCGGTATGAGATGCGCCCCAAAAATTGGAAAGGTGTATCTCACACGTACCGATACAGACTATCCCGTAATTTAATTGTTTTTACCCCTAAGGTGTTGATTAAATAGCGGAATAGAAAATATGATATCAAAAGGTGTATGTATCTCACACATAAAGACCCAGACTAGGCCCAAATTACTATTTTTTGTACCCCCAAAGGCAGGATGAGGAGAAGGAGGAGTTCGGAACAGGCAGGAGGCAAACTGAAGCACCCTGCAATCCTCGGCGGTATGAGATGCGCCCTAAAAATTGGAAAGGTGTATCTCACACGTACCGATACAGACTATCCCGCAATTTAATTGTTTTTACCCCAAAGGTGTAGATTGAATAGCGGAATAGAAAATATGATATCAAAAGGTGTATGTATCTCACACGTACAGACCCAGACTGGGCCCAAATTACTATTTTTTGTACCCCCAAAGGCAGGATGAGGAGTTGGAGGAGTTCGGAACAGGCAGGAGGCACACTGAAGCACCCTGCAATCCTCGGCTGTATGAGATGCACCCCAAAAATTGGAAAGGTGTATCTCACACGTACCGATACAGACTATCCCGCAATTTAATTGTTTTTACCCCAAAGGTGTAGATTGAATAGCGGAATAGAAAATATGATATCAAAAGGTGTATGTATCTCACACGTACAGACCCAGACTAGGCCCAAATTACTATTTTTTTGTACCCCCAAAGGCAGGATGAGGAGTAGGAGGAGTTCGGAACAGGCAGGAGGCACACTGAAGCACCCTGCAATCCTCGGTGGTATGAGATGCGCCCCAAAAATTGGAAAGGTGTATCTCACACGTACCGATACAGACTATCCCGCAATTTAATTGTTTTTACCCCAAAGGTGTAGATTGAATAGCGGAATAGAAAATATGATATCAAAAGGTGTATGTATCTCACACGTACAGACCCAGACTAGGCCCAAATTACTATTTTTTTGTACCCCCAAAGGCAGGATAAGGAGTAGGAGGAGTTCGGAACAGGCAGGAGGCACACTGAAGCACCCTGCAATCCTCGGTGGTATGAGATGCGCCCCAAAAATTGGAAAGGTGTATCTCACACGTACCGATACAGACTATCCCACAATTTAATTGTTTTTACCCCAAAGGTGTAGATTTAATAGCGGAATAGAAAATATGATATCAAAAGGTGTATGTATCTCACACGTACAGACCCAGACTAGGCCCAAATTACTATTTTTTGTACCCCCAAAGGCAGGATGAGGAGTAGGAGGAGTTCGGAACAGGCAGGAGGCACACTGAAGCACCCTGCAATCCTCTGCGGTATGCGATGCGCCCCAAAAATTGGAAAGGTGTATCTCACACGTACCAATGCAGACTATCCCGCAATTTCATTGTTTTTACCCCAAGGGTGTAGATTGAATAGCGGAATAGAAAATATGATATCAAAAGGTGTATGTATCTCACACGTACAGACCCAGACTAGGCCCAAATTACTATTTTTTGTACCCCCAAAGGCAGGATGAGGAGTAGGAGGAGTTCGGAACAGGCAGGAGGCACACTGAAGCACCCTGCAATCCTCGGCGGTATGGGATGCGCCCCAAAAATTGGAAAGGTGTATCTCACACGTACCGATACAGACTATCCCGCAATTTAATTGTTTTTACCCCAAAGGTGTAGATTGAATAGCGGAATAGAAAATATGATATCAAAAGGTGTATGTATCTCACACGTACAGACCCAGACTAGGCCCAAATTACTATTTTTTGTACCCCCAAAGGCAGGATGAGGAGTAGGAGGAGTTCGGAACAGGCAGGAGGCACACTGAAGCACCCTGCAATCCTCGGCGGTATGGGAATGCGCCCCAAAAATTGGAAAGTTGTATCTCACACGTACCGATACAGACTATCCCGCAATTTAATTGTTTTACCCCAAAGGTGTAGATTGAATAGCGGAATAGAAAATATGATATCAAAAGGTGTATGTATCTCACATGTACAGACCCAGACTAGGCCCAAATTACTAATTTTTGTACCCCCAAAGGCAGGATGAGGAGTAGGAGGAGTTCGGAACAGGCAGGAGGCAAACTGAAGCACCCTGCAATCCTCGGCGGTATGAGATGCGCCCTAAAAATTGGAAAGGTGTATCTCACACGTACCGATACAGACTATCCCGCAATTTAATTGTTTTTACCCCAAAGGTGTAGATTGAATAGCGGAATAGAAAATATGATATCAAAAGGTGTATGTATCTCACACGTACAGACCCAGACTGGGCCCAAATTACTATTTTTTGTACCCCCAAAGGCAGGATAAGGAGTTGGAGGAGTTCGGAACAGTCAGGAGGCACACTGAAGCACCCTGCAATCCTCGGCGGTATGAGATGCGCCCCAAAAATTGGAAAGGTGTATCTCACACGTACCGATACAGACTATCCCGCAATTTAATTTTTTTTACCCCAAAGGTGTAGATTGAATAGCGGAATAGAAAATATGATATCAAAAGGTGTATGTATCTCAAACGTACAGACCCAGACTAGGCCCAAATTACTATTTTTTGTACCCCCAAAGGCAGGATGAGGAGTAGGAGGAGTTCGGAACAGGCAGGAGGCACACTGAAGCACCCTGCAATCCTCGGCGGTATGAGATGCGCCCCAAAAATTGGAAAGGTGTATCTCACACGTACCGATACAGACTATCCCGCAATTTAATTGTTTTTACCCCAAAGGTGTAGATTGAATAGCGGAATAGAAAATATGATATCAAAAGGTGTATGTATCTCACACGTACAGACCCAGACTGGGCCCAAATTACTATTTTTTGTACCCCCAAAGGCAGGATGAGGAGTTGGAGGAGTTCGGAACAGGCAGGAGGCACACTGAAGCACCCTGCAATCCTCGGCTGTATGAGATGCGCCCCAAAAATTGGAAAGGTGTATCTCACACGTACCGATACAGACTATCCCGCAATTTAATTGTTTTTACCCCAAAGGTGTAGATTGAATAGCGGAATAGAAAATATGATATCAAAAGGTGTATGTATCTCACACGTACAGACCCAGACTAGGCCCAAATTACTATTTTTTGGTACCCCAAAGGCAGGATGAGGAGTAGGAGGAGTTCGGAACAGGCAGGAGGCACACTGAAGCACCCTGCAATCCTCGGTGGTATGAGATGCGCCCCAAAAATTGGAAAGGTGTATCTCACACGTACCGATACAGACTATCCCACAATTTAATTGTTTTTACCCCAAAGGTGTAGATTTAATTGCGGAATAGAAAATATGATATCAAAAGGTGTATGTATCTCACACGTACAGACCCAGACTAGGCCCAAATTACTATTTTTTGTACCCCCAAAGGCAGGATGAGGAGTAGGAGGAGTTCGGAACAGGCAGAAGGCACACTGAAGCACCCTGCAATCCTCGGCGGTATGGGATGCGCCCCAAAAATTGGAAAGGTGTATCTCACACGTACCGATACAGACTATCCCGCAATTTAATTGTTTTTATCCCAAAGGTGTAGATTGAATAGCGGAATAGAAAATATGATATCAAAAGGTGTATGGATCTCACATGTACAGACCCAGACTAGGCCCAAATTACTATTTTTTGTACCCCCAAAGGCAGGATGAGGAGTAGGAGGAGTTCGGAACAGGCAGGAGGCACACTGAAGCACCCTGCAATCCTCGGCGGTATGAGATGAGCCCCAAAAAATGGAAAGGTGTATCTCACATGTACCGATACAGACTATCCCGCAATTTAATTGTTTTTACCCCAAGGGTGTAGATTGAATAGCGGAATAGAAAATGTGATATCAAAAGGTGTATGTATCTCACACGTACAGACCCAGACTAGGCCCAAATTACTATTTTTTGTACCCCCAAAGGCAGGATGAGGAGTAGGAGGAGTTTGAAACAGGCAGGAGGCACACTGAAGCACCCTGCAATCCTCGGCGGTATGAGATTCGCCCCAAAAATTGGAAAGGTGTATCTCACATGTACCGATAAAGACTATCCCGCAATTTAATTGTTTTTACCCCAAGGGTGTAGATTGAATAGCGGAATAGAAAATATGATATCAAAAGGTGTATGTATCTCACACGTACAGACCCAGACTAGGCCCAAATTATTATTTTTTGTACCCCCAAAGGCAGGATGAGGAGTAGGAGGAGTTCGGAACAGGCAGGAGGCACACTGAAGCACCCTGCAATCCTCGGCGGTATGAGATGCGCCCCAAAAATTGGAAAGGTGTATCTCACACGTACCGATACAGACTATCCCGCAATTTAATTGTTTTTACCCCAAAGGTGTAGATTGAATAGCGGAATAGAAAATATGATATCAAAAGGTGTATGTATCTCACACGTACAGACCCAGACTAGGCCCAAATTACTATTTTTTGTACCCCCAAAGGCAGGATGAGGAGTTGGAGGAGTTCGGAACAGGCAGGAGGCACATTGAAGCACCCTGCAATCCTCGGCTGTATGAGATGCGCCCCAAAAATTGGAAAGGTGTATCTCACACGTACCGATACAGACTATCCCGCAATTTAATTGTTTTTACCCCAAAGGTGTAGATTGAATAGCGGAATAGAAAATATGATATCAAAAGGTGTATGTATCTCACACGTACAGACCCAGACTAGGCCCAAATTACTATTTTTTGTACCCCCAAAGGCAGGATGAGGAGTAGGAGGAGTTCGGAACAGGCAGGAGGCACACTGAAGCACCCTGCAATCCTCGGCGGTATGAGATGCGCCCCAAAAATTGGAAAGGTGTATCTCACACGTACCGATACAGACTATCCCGCAATTTAATTGTTTTTACCCCAAAGGTGTAGATTGAATAGCGGAATAGAAAATATGATATCAAAAGGTGTATGTATCTCACACGTACAGACCCAGACTGGGCCCAAATTACTATTTTTTGTACCCCCAAAGGCAGGATGAGGAGTTGGAGGAGTTCGGAACAGGCAGGAGGCACACTGAAGCACCCTGCAATCCTCGGCTGTATGAGATGCGCCCCAAAAATTGGAAAGGTGTATCTCACACGTACCGATACAGACTATCCCGCAATTTAATTGTTTTTATCCCAAAGGTGTAGATTGAATAGCGGAATAGAAAATATGATATCAAAAGGTGTATGTATCTCACACGTCTAGACCCAGACTAGGCCCAAATTACTATTTTTTTGTACCCCCAAAGGCAGGATGAGGAGTAGGAGGAGTTCGGAACAGGCAGGAGGCACACTGAAGCACCCTGCAATCCTCGGTGGTATGAGATGCGCCCCAAAAATTGGAAAGGTGTATCTCACACGTACCGATACAGACTATCCCGCAATTTAATTGTTTTTATCCCAAAGGTGTAGATTGAATAGCAGAATAGAAAATATGATATCAAAAGGTGTATGGATCTCACATGTACAGACCCAGACTAGGCCCAAATTACTAATTTTTGTACCCCCAAAGGCAGGATGAGGAGTAGGAGGAGTTCGGAACAGGCAGGAGGCACACTGAAGCACCCTGCAATCCTCGGCGGTATGAGATGAGCCCCAAAAATTGGAAAGGTGTATCTCACATGTACCGATACAGACTATCCCGCAATTTAATTGTTTTTACCCCAAGGGTGTAGATTGAATAGCGGAATAGAAAATATGATATCAAAAGGTGTATGTATCTCACACGTACAGACCCAGACTAGGCCCAAATTACTATTTTTTGTACCCCCAAAGGCAGGATGAGGAGTAGGAGGAGTTCGGAACAGGCAGGAGGCACACTGAAGCACCCTGCAATCCTCGGCGGTATGGGATGCGCCCCAAAAATTGGAAAGGTGTATCTCACACGTACCAATACAGACTATCCCGCAATTTAATTGTTTTTACCCCAAAGGTGTAGATTGAATAGCGGAATAGAAAATATGATATCAAAAGGTGTATGTATCTCACACGTACAGACCCAGACTGGGCCCAAATTACTATTTTTTGTACCCCCAAAGGCAGGATGAGGAGTTGGAGAAGTTCGGAACAGGCAGGAGGCACACTGAAGCACCCTGCAATCCTCGGCTGTATGAGATGCGCCCCAAAAATTGGAAAGGTGTATCTCACACGTACCGATACAGACTATCCCTCAATTTAATTGTTTTTACCCCAAAGGTGTAGATTGAATAGCGGAATAGAAAATATGATATCAAAAGGTGTATGTATCTCACACGTACAGACCCAGACTAGGCCCAAATTACTATTTTTTGTACCCCCAAAGGCAGGATGAGGAGTAGGAGGAGTTCGGAACAGGCAGGAGGCAAACTGAAGCACCCTGCAATCCTCGGCGGTATGAGATGCGCCCCAAAAATTGGAAAGGTGTATCTCACACGTACCGATACAGACTATCCCGCAATTTAATTGTTTTTACCCCAAAGGTGTAGATTGAATAGCGGAATAGAAAATATGATATCAAAAGGTGTATGTATCTCACACGTACAGACCCAGACTGGGCCCAAATTACTATTTTTTGTACCCCAAAGGCAGGATGAGGAGTTGGAGGAGTTCGGAACAGGCAGGAGGCACACTGAAGCACCCTGCAATCCTCGGCTGTATGAGATGCGCCCCAAAAATTGGAAAGGTGTATCTCACACGTACCGATACAGACTATCCCGCAATTTAATTGTTTTTACCCCAAAGGTGTAGATTGAATAGCGGAATAGAAAATATGATATCAAAAGGTGTATGTATCTCACACGTACAGACCCAGACTAGGCCCAAATTACTATTTTTTTGTACCCCCAAAGGAAGGATGAGGAGTAGGAGGAGTTCGGAACAGGCAGGAGGCACACTGAAGCACCCTGCAATCCTCGGTGGTATGAGATGCGCCCCAAAAATTGGAAAGGTGTATCTCACACGTACCGATACAGACTATCCCACAATTTAATTGTTTTTACCCCAAAGGTGTAGATTTAATAGCGGAATAGAAAATATGATATCAAAAGGTGTATGTATCTCACACGTACAGACCCAGACTAGGCCCAAATTACTATTTTTTGTACCCCCAAAGGCAGGATGAGGAGTAGGAGGAGTTCGGAACAGGCAGGAGGCACACTGAAGCACCCTGCAATCCTCGGCGGTATGGGATGCGCCCCAAAAATTGGAAAGGTGTATCTCACACGTACCGATACAGACTATCCCGCAATTTAATTGTTTTTATCCCAAAGGTGTAGATTGAATAGCGGAATAGAAAATATGATATCAAAAGGTGTATGTATCTCACACGTACAGACCCAGACTAGGCCCAAATTACTATTTTTTGTATCCCCAAAGGCAGGATGGGGAGTAGGAGGAGTTCGGAACAGGCAGGAGGGACACTGAAGCACCCTGCAATCCTCGGCGGTATGAGATGAGCCCCAAAAATTGGAAAGGTGTATCTCACATGTACCGATACAGACTATCCCGCAATTTAATTGTTTTTACCCCTAAGGTGTAGATTGAATAGCGGAATAGAAAATATGATATCAAAAGGTGTATGTATCTCACACGTTCAGACCCAGACTAGGCCCAAATTACTATTTTTTGTACCCCCAAAGGCAGGATGAGGAGTAGGAGGAGTTTGGAACAGGCAGGAGGCACACTGAAGCACCCTGCAATCCTCGGCAGTATGAGATGCGCCCCAAAAATTGGAAAGGTGTATCTCACACGTACCGATACAGACTATCCCGCAATTTAATTGTTTTTATCCCAAAGGTGTAGATTGAATAGCGGAATAGAAAATATGATATCAAAAGGTGTATGTATCTCACACGTCTAGACCCAGACTAGGCCCAAATTACTATTTTTTTGTACCCCCAAAGGCAGGATGAGGAGTAGGAGGAGTTCGGAACAGGCAGGAGGCACACTGAAGCACCCTGCAATCCTCGGTGGTATGAGATGCGCCCCAAAAATTGGAAAGGTGTATCTCACACGTACCGATACAGACTATCCCGCAATTTAATTGTTTTTATCCCAAAGGTGTAGATTGAATAGCAGAATAGAAAATATGATATCAAAAGGTGTATGGATCTCACATGTACAGACCCAGACTAGGCCCAAATTACTAATTTTTGTACCCCCAAAGGCAGGATGAGGAGTAGGAGGAGTTCGGAACAGGCAGGAGGCACACTGAAGCACCCTGCAATCCTCGGCGGTATGAGATGAGCCCCAAAAATTGGAAAGGTGTATCTCACATGTACCGATACAGACTATCCCGCAATTTAATTGTTTTTACCCCAAGGGTGTAGATTGAATAGCGGAATAGAAAATATGATATCAAAAGGTGTATGTATCTCACACGTACAGACCCAGACTAGGCCCAAATTACTATTTTTTGTACCCCCAAAGGCAGGATGAGGAGTAGGAGGAGTTCGGAACAGGCAGGAGGCACACTGAAGCACCCTGCAATCCTCGGCGGTATGGGATGCGCCCCAAAAATTGGAAAGGTGTATCTCACACGTACCAATACAGACTATCCCGCAATTTAATTGTTTTTACCCCAAAGGTGTAGATTGAATAGCGGAATAGAAAATATGATATCAAAAGGTGTATGTATCTCACACGTACAGACCCAGACTGGGCCCAAATTACTATTTTTTGTACCCCCAAAGGCAGGATGAGGAGTTGGAGAAGTTCGGAACAGGCAGGAGGCACACTGAAGCACCCTGCAATCCTCGGCTGTATGAGATGCGCCCCAAAAATTGGAAAGGTGTATCTCACACGTACCGATACAGACTATCCCTCAATTTAATTGTTTTTACCCCAAAGGTGTAGATTGAATAGCGGAATAGAAAATATGATATCAAAAGGTGTATGTATCTCACACGTACAGACCCAGACTAGGCCCAAATTACTATTTTTTGTACCCCCAAAGGCAGGATGAGGAGTAGGAGGAGTTCGGAACAGGCAGGAGGCACACTGAAGCACCCTGCAATCCTCGGCGGTATGAGATGCGCCCCAAAAATTGGAAAGGTGTATCTCACACGTACCGATACAGACTATCCCGCAATTTAATTGTTTTTACCCCAAAGGTGTAGATTGAATAGCGGAATAGAAAATATGATATCAAAAGGTGTATGTATCTCACACGTACAGACCCAGACTGGGCCCAAATTACTATTTTTTGTACCCCAAAGGCAGGATGAGGAGTTGGAGGAGTTCGGAACAGGCAGGAGGCACACTGAAGCACCCTGCAATCCTCGGCTGTATGAGATGCGCCCCAAAAATTGGAAAGGTGTATCTCACACGTACCGATACAGACTATCCCGCAATTTAATTGTTTTTACCCCAAAGGTGTAGATTGAATAGCGGAATAGAAAATATGATATCAAAAGGTGTATGTATCTCACACGTACAGACCCAGACTAGGCCCAAATTACTATTTTTTTGTACCCCCAAAGGAAGGATGAGGAGTAGGAGGAGTTCGGAACAGGCAGGAGGCACACTGAAGCACCCTGCAATCCTCGGTGGTATGAGATGCGCCCCAAAAATTGGAAAGGTGTATCTCACACGTACCGATACAGACTATCCCACAATTTAATTGTTTTTACCCCAAAGGTGTAGATTTAATAGCGGAATAGAAAATATGATATCAAAAGGTGTATGTATCTCACACGTACAGACCCAGACTAGGCCCAAATTACTATTTTTTGTACCCCCAAAGGCAGGATGAGGAGTAGGAGGAGTTCGGAACAGGCAGGAGGCACACTGAAGCACCCTGCAATCCTCGGCGGTATGGGATGCGCCCCAAAAATTGGAAAGGTGTATCTCACACGTACCGATACAGACTATCCCGCAATTTAATTGTTTTTATCCCAAAGGTGTAGATTGAATAGCGGAATAGAAAATATGATATCAAAAGGTGTATGTATCTCACACGTACAGACCCAGACTAGGCCCAAATTACTATTTTTTGTATCCCCAAAGGCAGGATGGGGAGTAGGAGGAGTTCGGAACAGGCAGGAGGGACACTGAAGCACCCTGCAATCCTCGGCGGTATGAGATGAGCCCCAAAAATTGGAAAGGTGTATCTCACATGTACCGATACAGACTATCCCGCAATTTAATTGTTTTTACCCCTAAGGTGTAGATTGAATAGCGGAATAGAAAATATGATATCAAAAGGTGTATGTATCTCACACGTTCAGACCCAGACTAGGCCCAAATTACTATTTTTTGTACCCCCAAAGGCAGGATGAGGAGTAGGAGGAGTTTGGAACAGGCAGGAGGCACACTGAAGCACCCTGCAATCCTCGGCAGTATGAGATGCGCCCCAAAAATTGGAAAGGTGTATCTCACACGTACCGATACAGACTATCCCGCAATTTATTTGTTTTTACCCCAAGGGTGTAGATTGAATAGCGGAATAGAAAATATGATATCAAAAGGTGTATGTATCTCACACGTACAGACCCAGACTAGGCCCAAATTACAATTTTTTGTACCCCCAAAGGCAGGATGAGTAGTAGGAGGAGTTCGGAACAGGCAGGAGGCACACTGAAGCACCCTGCAATCCTCGGCGGTATGGGATGCGCCCCAAAAATTGGAAAGGTGTATCTCACACGTACCGATACAGACTATCCCGCAATTTAATTGTTTTTACCCCAAAGGTGTAGATTGAATAGCGGAATAGAAAATATGATATCAAAAGGTGTATGTATCTCACATGTACAGACCCAGACTAGGCCCAAATTACTAATTTTTGTACCCCCAAAGGCAGGATGAGGAGTAGGAGGAGTTTGGAACAGGCAGGAGGCACACTGAAGCACCCTGCATACCTCTGAGGTATGAGATGCGCCCCAAAAATTGGAAAGGTGTATCTCACACGTACCGATACAGACTATCCCGCAATTTAATTGTTTTTACCCCAAGGGTGTAGATTGAATAGCGGAATAGAAAATATGATATCAAAAGGTGTATGTATCTCACACGTACAGACCCAGACTAGGCCCAAATTATTATTTTTTGTACCCCCAAAGGCAGGATGAGGAGTAGGAGGAGTTTGGAACAGGCAGGAGGCAGACTGAAGCACCCTGCAATCCTCGGCGGTATGAGATGCGCCCCAAAAATTGGAAAGGTGTATCTCATACGTACCGATACAGACTATCCCGCAATTTATTTGTTTTTACCCCAAGGGTGTAGATTGAATAGCGGAATAGAAAATATGATATCAAAAGGTGTATGTATCTCACACGTACAGACCCAGACTAGGCCCAAATTATTATTTTTTGTACCCCCAAAGGCAGGATGAGGAGTAGGAGGAGTTCGGAACAGGCAGGAGGCACACTGAAGCACCCTGCAATCCTCGGCGGTATGAGATGCGCCCCAAAAATTGGAAAGGTGTATCTCACACGTACCGATACAGACTATCCCGCAATTTAATTGTTTTTACCCCAAAGGTGTAGATTGAATAGCGGAATAGAAAATATGATATCAAAAGGTGTATGTATCTCACACGTACAGACCCAGACTGGGCCCAAATTACTATTTTTTGTACCCCCAAAGGCAGGATGAGGAGTTGGAGGAGTTCGGAACAGGCAGGAGGCACACTGAAGCACCCTGCAATCCTCGGCTGTATGAGATGCGCCCCAAAAATTGGAAAGGTGTATCTCACACGTACCGATACAGACTATCCCGCAATTTAATTGTTTTTACCCCAAAGGTGTAGATTGAATAGCGGAATAGAAAATATGATATCAAAAGGTGTATGTATCTCACACGTACAGACCCAGACTAGGCCCAAATTACTATTTTTTGGTACCCCCAAAGGCAGGATGAGGAGTAGGAGGAGTTCGGAACAGGCAGGAGGCACACTGAAGCACCCTGCAATCCTCGGTGGTATGAGATGCGCCCCAAAAATTGGAAAGGTGTATCTCACACGTACCGATACAGACTATCCCACAATTTAATTGTTTTTACCCCAAAGGTGTAGATTTAATTGCGGAATAGAAAATATGATATCAAAAGGTGTATGTATCTCACACGTACAGACCCAGACTAGGCCCAAATTACTATTTTTTGTACCCCCAAAGGCAGGATGAGGAGTAGGAGGAGTTCGGAACAGGCAGGAGGCACACTGAAGCACCCTGCAATCCTCGGCGGTATGGGATGCGCCCCAAAAATTGGAAAGGTGTATCTCACACGTACCGATACAGACTATCCCGCAATTTAATTGTTTTTATCCCAAAGGTGTAGATTGAATAGCGGAATAGAAAATATGATATCAAAAGGTGTATGGATCTCACATGTACAGACCCAGACTAGGCCCAAATTACTATTTTTTGTACCCCCAAAGGCAGGATGAGGAGTAGGAGGAGTTCGGAACAGGCAGGAGGCACACTGAAGCACCCTGCAATCCTCGGCGGTATGAGATGAGCCCCAAAAAATGGAAAGGTGTATCTCACATGTACCGATACAGACTATCCCGCAATTTAATTGTTTTTACCCCAAGGGTGTAGATTGAATAGCGGAATAGAAAATATGATATCAAAAGGTGTATGTATCTCACACGTACAGACCCAGACTAGGCCCAAATTACTATTTTTTGTACCCCCAAAGGCAGGATGAGGAGTAGGAGGAGTTCGGAACAGGCAGGAGGCACACTGAAGCACCCTGCAATCCTCGGCGGTATGGGATGCGCCCCAAAAATTGGAAAGGTGTATCTCACACGTACCAATACAGACTATCCCGCAATTTAATTGTTTTTACCCCAAAGGTGTAGATTGAATAGCGGAATAGAAAATATGATATCAAAAGGTGTATGTATCTCACATGTACAGACCCAGACTAGGCCCAAATTACTATTTTTTGTACCCCCAAAGGCAGGATGAGGAGTAGGAGGAGTTTGGAACAGGCAGGAGGCACGCTGAAGCACCCTGCAATCCTCGGCGGTATGAGATGCGCCCCAAAAATTGGAAAGGTGTATCTCACATGTACCGATAAAGACTATCCCGCAATTTAATTGTTTTTACCCCAAGGGTGTAGATTGAATAGCGGAATAGAAAATATGATATCAAAAGGTGTATGTATCTCACACGTACAGACCCAGACTAGGCCCAAATTATTATTTTTTGTACCCCCAAAGGCAGGATGAGGAGTAGGAGGAGTTCGGAACAGGCAGGAGGCACACTGAAGCACCCTGCAATCCTCGGCGGTATGAGATGCGCCCCAAAAATTGGAAAGGTGTATCTCACACGTACCGATACAGACTATCCCGCAATTTAATTGTTTTTACCCCAAAGGTGTAGATTGAATAGCGGAATAGAAAATATGATATCAAAAGGTGTATGTATCTCACACGTACAGACCCAGACTAGGCCCAAATTACTATTTTTTGTACCCCCAAAGGCAGGATGAGGAGTTGGAGGAGTTCGGAACAGGCAGGAGGCACATTGAAGCACCCTGCAATCCTCGGCTGTATGAGATGCGCCCCAAAAATTGGAAAGGTGTATCTCACACGTACCGATACAGACTATCCCGCAATTTAATTGTTTTTACCCCAAAGGTGTAGATTGAATAGCGGAATAGAAAATATGATATCAAAAGGTGTATGTATCTCACACGTACAGACCCAGACTAGGCCCAAATTACTATTTTTTGTACCCCCAAAGGCAGGATGAGGAGTAGGAGGAGTTCGGAACAGGCAGGAGGCACACTGAAGCACCCTGCAATCCTCGGCGGTATGAGATGCGCCCCAAAAATTGGAAAGGTGTATCTCACACGTACCGATACAGACTATCCCGCAATTTAATTGTTTTTACCCCAAAGGTGTAGATTGAATAGCGGAATAGAAAATATGATATCAAAAGGTGTATGTATCTCACACGTACAGACCCAGACTGGGCCCAAATTACTATTTTTTGTACCCCCAAAGGCAGGATGAGGAGTTGGAGGAGTTCGGAACAGGCAGGAGGCACACTGAAGCACCCTGCAATCCTCGGCTGTATGAGATGCGCCCCAAAAATTGGAAAGGTGTATCTCACACGTACCGATACAGACTATCCCGCAATTTAATTGTTTTTATCCCAAAGGTGTAGATTGAATAGCGGAATAGAAAATATGATATCAAAAGGTGTATGTATCTCACACGTACAGACCCAGACTGGGCCCAAATTACTATTTTTTGTACCCCCAAAGGCAGGATGAGGAGTTGGAGGAGTTCGGAACAGGCAGGAGGCACACTGAAGCACCCTGCAATCCTCGGCTGTATGAGATGCGCCCCGAAAATTGGAAAGGTGTATCTCACACGTACCGATACAGACTATCCCTCAATTTAATTGTTTTTACCCCAAAGGTGTAGATTGAATAGCGGAATAGAAAATATGATATCAAAAGGTGTATGTATCTCACACGTACAGACCCAGACTGGGCCCAAATTACTATTTTTTGTACCCCCAAAGGCAGGATGAGGAGTTGGAGGAGTTCGGAACAGGCAGGAGGCACACTGAAGCACCCTGCAATCCTCGGCTGTATGAGATGCGCCCCGAAAATTGGAAAGGTGTATCTCACACGTACCGATACAGACTATCCCTCAATTTAATTGTTTTTACCCCAAAGGTGTAGATTGAATAGCGGAATAGAAAATATGATATCAAAAGGTGTATGTATCTCACACGTACAGACCCAGACTAGGCCCAAATTACTATTTTTTGTACCCCCAAAGGCAGGATGAGGAGTAGGAGGAGTTCGGAACAGGCAGGAGGCACACTGAAGCACCCTGCAATCCTCGGCGGTATGAGATGCGCCCCAAAAATTGGAAAGGTGTATCTCACACGTACCGATACAGACTATCCCGCAATTTAATTGTTTTTACCCCAAAGGTGTAGATTGAATAGCGGAATAGAAAATATGATATCAAAAGGTGTATGTATCTCACACGTACAGACCCAGACTGGGCCCAAATTACTATTTTTTGTACCCCAAAGGCAGGATGAGGAGTTGGAGGAGTTCGGAACAGGCAGGAGGCACACTGAAGCACCCTGCAATCCTCGGCTGTATGAGATGCGCCCCAAAAATTGGAAAGGTGTATCTCACACGTACCGATACAGACTATCCCGCAATTTAATTGTTTTTACCCCAAAGGTGTAGATTGAATAGCGGAATAGAAAATATGATATCAAAAGGTGTATGTATCTCACACGTACAGACCCAGACTAGGCCCAAATTACTATTTTTTTGTACCCCCAAAGGAAGGATGAGGAGTAGGAGGAGTTCGGAACAGGCAGGAGGCACACTGAAGCACCCTGCAATCCTCGGTGGTATGAGATGCGCCCCAAAAATTGGAAAGGTGTATCTCACACGTACCGATACAGACTATCCCACAATTTAATTGTTTTTACCCCAAAGGTGTAGATTTAATAGCGGAATAGAAAATATGATATCAAAAGGTGTATGTATCTCACACGTACAGACCCAGACTAGGCCCAAATTACTATTTTTTGTACCCCCAAAGGCAGGATGAGGAGTAGGAGGAGTTCGGAACAGGCAGGAGGCACACTGAAGCACCCTGCAATCCTCGGCGGTATGGGATGCGCCCCAAAAATTGGAAAGGTGTATCTCACACGTACCGATACAGACTATCCCGCAATTTAATTGTTTTTATCCCAAAGGTGTAGATTGAATAGCGGAATAGAAAATATGATATCAAAAGGTGTATGTATCTCACACGTACAGACCCAGACTAGGCCCAAATTACTATTTTTTGTACCCCCAAAGGCAGGATGGGGAGTAGGAGGAGTTCGGAACAGGCAGGAGGGACACTGAAGCACCCTGCAATCCTCGGCGGTATGAGATGAGCCCCAAAAATTGGAAAGGTGTATCTCACATGTACCGATACAGACTATCCCGCAATTTAATTGTTTTTACCCCTAAGGTGTAGATTGAATAGCGGAATAGAAAATATGATATCAAAAGGTGTATGTATCTCACACGTTCAGACCCAGACTAGGCCCAAATTACTATTTTTTGTACCCCCAAAGGCAGGATGAGGAGTAGGAGGAGTTTGGAACAGGCAGGAGGCACACTGAAGCACCCTGCAATCCTCGGCAGTATGAGATGCGCCCCAAAAATTGGAAAGGTGTATCTCACACGTACCGATACAGACTATCCCGCAATTTATTTGTTTTTACCCCAAGGGTGTAGATTGAATAGCGGAATAGAAAATATGATATCAAAAGGTGTATGTATCTCACACGTACAGACCCAGACTAGGCCCAAATTACAATTTTTGTACCCCCAAAGGCAGGATGAGTAGTAGGAGGAGTTCGGAACAGGCAGGAGGCACACTGAAGCACCCTGCAATCCTCGGCGGTATGGGATGCGCCCCAAAAATTGGAAAGGTGTATCTCACACGTACCGATACAGACTATCCCGCAATTTAATTGTTTTTACCCCAAAGGTGTAGATTGAATAGCGGAATAGAAAATATGATATCAAAAGGTGTATGTATCTCACATGTACAGACCCAGACTAGGCCCAAATTACTAATTTTTGTACCCCCAAAGGCAGGATGAGGAGTAGGAGGAGTTTGGAACAGGCAGGAGGCACACTGAAGCACCCTGCATACCTCTGCGGTATGAGATGCGCCCCAAAAATTGGAAAGGTGTATCTCACACGTACCGATACAGACTATCCCGCAATTTAATTGTTTTTACCCCAAGGGTGTAGATTGAATAGCGGAATAGAAAATATGATATCAAAAGGTGTATGTATCTCACACGTACAGACCCAGACTAGGCCCAAATTATTATTTTTTGTACCCCCAAAGGCAGGATGAGGAGTAGGAGGAGTTTGGAACAGGCAGGAGGCAGACTGAAGCACCCTGCAATCCTCGGCGGTATGAGATGCGCCCCAAAAATTGGAAAGGTGTATCTCATACGTACCGATACAGACTATCCCGCAATTTAATTGTTTTTACCCCAAAGGTGTAGATTGAATAGCGGAATAGAAAATATGATATCAAAAGGTGAATGTATCTCACACGTACAGACCCAGACTAGGCCCAAATTACTATTTTTTGTACCCCCAACGGCAGGATGAGGAGTAGGAGGAGTTCGGAACAGGCAGGAGGCACACTGAAGCACCCTGCAATCCTCGGCAGTATGAGATGCGCCCCAAAAATTGGAAAGGTGTATCTCACATGTACCGATACAGACTATCCCGCAATTTAATTGTTTTTACCCCAAAGGTGTAGATTGAATAGCGGAATAGAAAATATGATATCAAAAGGTGTATGTATTTCACACGTACAGACCCAGACTGGGCCCAAATT